>NC_056744.1:192685669-192718169 GCF_019279795.1 Protopterus annectens
TCTGGAAGCAAAAATTCTCACACACTTGCTACATAAATGTGCCCCATTAAAATAGACCATCTGTTTAGAATCATAGGCACCTCCATCAATAACAAGCTCTCTGTGTATCCACTGTCAATAAGGAATCCTTATGTCTCAGTCAACTGATAGCTACAAGGCCTAATAAGGAATCATCTTTATGCTGATATAGGTCTTCATTGCCCTCTAGTTATCCCTTATCAGATCTATACAAAACTATACTGTGCTCTTTAGTATGTAACTACCCAAACACCTAACCCCCGATAAGTCCCAGTGGTTCCTCACCAGATAATTGCAGGTATGAGCTCCCTTATTTATGCCAAGCATCAAAAACTCGTTCTTCTTTTTCTATTAGAATATCCTGCATAATAATCTATGCCTGGTACATAAATCTGTAAATGAGCCATTCCTGCTTGATCTACCTTAAATTTACAAGTTTGGTAGTAGCATAAATACAAGACTGAGGAACCTAAATCTATATTGCAACATAGTTACAACTTCTCAGCATGGCAGATAACTCTCTCAGTGTATTCCTCACCTCTAGAACAAACTATTATGTTCTCTAAAGCAATGTTGCCCCTATCTTCGAGTCTAATGTAGATGAATGAATGGGAAGTTGCAAACTGACTTCAGGCTTGGCCTCCAGACATAACTTGTTGGGTTAACCAGTGGGACTATATTGGATAGGCCTCAAAAAGTTTAACTGGTATTTTGCCTATTATGATCGTATGGACATATGATTCTATGACCCTATTAGTAGACTCTACAGCAAAGCAGAATAACACTGCAGTTTTGTTGAATTCCATATGGATTCATGTTAACTTTTAATTATACTTTTTATAGTCTGCCCAGAAATATGACATAACACATATAGCAAGTTATAAAAGAAGGAATCATTCTCATTTTAAACTGAGTTATCATGAAAATATTGTGGAAACAGTAGGGCAGGCATGATCTTATGTGATTGCAAATGAGAAAGAACAAACAATATTTGATGACCTGTAGTATATTGAAAATTAGTTTATAAATCATTTAGTTTATTTTCAGTGTTAGCTGGTTCTGTTTCTTATTTATGCATTCACATAACTTATTTCTGAGGATATTGTAACATTCTTTCTGTTTTGCTAGACAAACTGAGATTAACCGTGTAGACGCTGGGCATAATCTGATATTCAGACCCTTTGTTTCATGGTCATGCGTTCTGCACATGGAACTGGAAGAACTCAAATCTGCTATTCAGAAAACCTGATTAAGATCATATTCAGCTCCAGTAGGCAAAAGATTTACTGCAGAGTTTTCCTTAGAGATTTTTTTTATGTTGATATATTTTAAATATTTATAATAAATAAAAGAAAAACACACACATCAATCTGAACATTTACACATTCATGTCACAAAGTACGCATAAAGAAGTTAAAAGGGACAGCATACTCATCACCTTAGAACAAATTGGATTTATGCTACAACATCAAATTATTTCGAATTGACTAAATCCCTATGAAAAGCTATATATTCTAAATAATAAGACCACTGCTTAGATATAAGGAAGGGGACATTGTTGAGGCCGTCCCATTTTCTATAATGCAGAGTTTACATTTGATTGGTGCTATAACAGTTTAACAAGCATATTTTATTAAAAATGTTCTTTTTCAAATTAACATATGAAAATAAACACAAAAATACGCAGTATGAGTAACGTAACTGCAGAATTTTCATTTGTCACTTACTGCTTTAATAAAAAAAAAATATATATATATATATATATATATATATATATATATATATATATATATATATATATATATATATGGGTTTACTTCAAATGAGAAAATGCTCATTTAAATGAAACCCATATAACCGAGACCAAGTTACTGAAAATTTAAAATAACGAAACTTTAAAAACTTGAAAACATTTACTTACCTGCAGTCAGTTGCAGCAGTAGCTAACTGGCTGGAAATATACCCTTTTCCACAAGTTAGTGTGATCTCAGAGTTGGTATATTTACCTTATCGGGGGTGCAGGTGGTCTTCCCCCCTGAAAAAAAACAATGTACATACTATTTTGCCATGTTACTTTAAGGTAGTGAAGTATTATGGGAAGGGTTAGTTTTAGTGTGTTGGTATAGCAGTGCTTGGTGATTTTTTTTTTTTTGTGCTTGTTTCCAGAAGGTGAGGGTTTTCCGCTAAGTTATTTTTGAGTTCTGAGTTTCGTTATTTTAATGTTTTGTTATTTTGACATTTCAGTAACTTGGTCTCGATTATATGGGTTTCTTTCAAATGAGAATTTACTCATTTGAAGTAGACCCATATATATATATATATATATATATATATATATATATATATATATGTATATATATGGATCCCTATCATATGATAGAAACCTCCATTTGACTGAAACGGATTTGACTGAAACCATAAGACTGAAATTTCAAAAGACTGAAAAGTCACTTGACTGAAACCCATAAGACTGAAAACCATAATACTGAATTTTAACATACTAAATTGTAAACTGGAGCATATAAAACCAGACTAGCTGGGGGGCTATGCCCCCACACCCCCGTAACTATATATACTAATTCCAGGATTGCACTACAGTGGGGAAAAGGGCATACACCTTTCACTTACCTTACAGTAGTCTACATGATGCCACTACTATGCCCTTTTCCCCACTGTAGTGCAATCCTGGAGTCAGTATATATATATATATATATATATATATATATATATATATATATATATATATATATATATATATCAAGATAGGGGTGTATGGTGGGTGCAGCTCCCCCCTATTGGGGGGTGTGGGGGGCTTTGCGTCCCACCTAGTTTGGTTTTATATAGTCCAATTTAAAATTTAGTATGTTGAAATTCAGTATTATGGATTTCAGTCTTATGGGTTTCAGTCAAGTGACTTTTCAGTCTTTTGAAATTTCAGTCTTTTGGTCTCAGTCAAATGTAGGTATATATATATATATATATATATATATATATATATATATATATATATTTATATACATATACATATATATAAACAAACATGGCAGTATAGGATGATCTAATTTACCCATCCAAAAAAATGTACAAAACATCTGTAGTTGTATAATCTGAGCAAATACATGGCTTGGTGAATCTATTTTGCCCACAGCCGCATGTTTATTTCAAGTCAGATCAGCAATCGGCTGTATCATGAATTATTGGTAAAATAAGTTGCTATGTGGTAACCAGTGGTATAGTGTATTACAGATTTTTCCCAATGTGGATTGATATTATTCTCTTTAAGTGTTGGTAACACATAATCAGAAGGATGTACCAACAAAAAGATTGATTCATTCAAAACTGAGTTATAAAAAAAAAGGTATGAAGTTTAATTTTAGTAATTAATGTTAGTCTGATATTACTCATCTCAACAAGTGTAAAGGATTTAGTAGATATAATTCTACCTGAATTCATTTGAGACGTTGCACTCATTTTAAGGATCTAAAATAACTGAGGTGAATTCACAAAAACAAACTTTTATGAATCAGCATGCCAGTAAAAAGTCTATTCTTCAACATAAAGACATCAGGAATTTGCATCTTTAACTTTTTTATGCTAGGATTGCATTCTAATGGTTAATATAACATAACATTATTTAAGAAACTCAGTTTTATACATACACCTGGATTTACTAATCTTCTGTGCAGGACTAATCTAGTCCTGCAAGGAAGTGGGAGTTTAAGTGGTGGACGGCAGCATGCTATGCATATTATGAAGGCATGCTGCCGGAACTCCTAATGCTACACAGCGGGTGGACGAGTGCAGGGGGTGTGTCTGAAAGCAGAGCTTTCAGAATAAACACGCCCCTGCAAAGTAGAACAGAAAAATGTGGAAATAAATGAGCGAGACCACTCATAAGTGACCCCATATCCCCACCAGCAGTCCCCATGTGTTCAACTGCAACAGTACACTTAAATAAAATGAAGAAACCTAGTAGTTAGTTTTTTTTAAACTCCGGGTACAGCTAACCATAGTTGCGGGGGTTTGCCCATCGCTTAGCTATGGTTAAAGCAGCTGAAAAGGCTGAAGAGGATAACAAGTAATATATATGCAAATGAAGCAGCACAGCAATAGTGTAGTGGTTAGAGCATCCGCCTAACAAATAGGCATTGCCAGTTCAAGTCCTACTGCACCACATATCATTTTCCATGTGAAATCTGTATATGGACATATTTTTTATATCTTTTTGCTGTATAACCTACATAATAACATTTAAATGTGAACTGGAGTACTGCATTAAATGCACATGTGAAGTGTCAGTGTCATAATGATAAGGCACTAGTAAGCAGGCTTAAGCACAAATAAGCAGTAATAAGCATGTATAAGCACTAGTAAACATGTTTAAGTGCGTTTGCGCAGGGGTAAGCACTGCCTACACAGAGTAAGCAAAGTAGAAGCTGAGTGTAAGAAACTGTAACCAGAGGTTAGCAATGCTTACCGTCATGCAAACCCACGCAAACCCGCTCACAACTGCTTTAAAGTGTCTTAATCACTTTGTACCCAATGGCGCATGTACTGCCCAGCAACAAAATAAACAGCCACTGAAAGGCTCGAACCCAGGACCCTCTACACTACAGCCACAGTAGTTAACTACTAAGCCATCACAGCAATGCATAAGAGTGAGGTGTCAACAAACAAATCCTCACCACAGGAAAATCAAACTCAACATGTGAAATGTAACTATGTACAGTGTGATGTTGTATAACCTTCCATAGAACAAAAATATGTGAATTGGAGTACTGCAGTAAGGCCAGATGTGAGGTGTTATTGCAATAAAGTGTTGAAGTTCCCAGGACCTCATTTAGTGTACGTACACATGAACCAAGGATACAAGACACATATATAACATGTAATGAAGAAGACATCAATGCCAAAAGGCAAATATCATACAAGTCAAATATTAAGCATTGCTAAGCATTGCACAACACTATTCCCAGACTACTGGCAGGATACTACCAGTGGGAGAAACAGTGTCAACCTGCTAAGTCTAATCTTAAACAAACACAGGTTCGTCCCTAGCGGGATGACCCCAAAAATTCTGCTAAAAAGAATCCTCGGAGCAACATACCATGCCTCACATGTAAGAAAAGAAGGATACGTATGTTTGCGTACTGAATGTGTGGGAACCCCGAAGATCCATGAGGTGAGACAACTTACGTGATGGGTCCCGAGAAGTGGAGAGTGGGCAATGTGTAGTGGTGTGCTGAGATTCGGATGGAACCTGTAGGAAGGATGATTGATGTGGAGGAAGGGGGTGGAGGAAATGATGGGTAAGACATTATGGGCCGAGGCATGCCAGGGTTGGATGGACCCGTTCTAATGGGACCGCCCCATGGATGTAAGCGAGAATGGAGGGGGGAGATAGGAAGGTAAATGAGACATACCATTTCCCATGGCAAAGCACATTATGAGTAATATGTATGTTGCATAACCCATGGAGTAACATATATATATATATATGAACTGGAGTACTGCTGTCACGAAAGAACATATATGCATACATATATATATATATATATATATATATATATATATATATATATATATATATATACACATATATGAACTGGAGTACTGCAGGAAATGCACATGTGAGGTGTCAGTATCATTATGCATAAAGCAGTTGTTAGGTTAAGCAGCAAGAAGCAGTAGTAAGCCTATGTCAGCACTATTAAGCGAGTTTAAGGCCGTGTGCATGGGTTTTTGCGGAGGTAAGCACTGCTAATTTCTGGTTACAGTGTCCTACACCCAGTAAGCTTCTAAATTGCTTAACCTGTGTAGGCAGTGCTTACCCCTGTGCAAACCTGCTTACAACTGCTTAAAAGTACCTTAATCACACTGTATCCAACGGCCCTTGTTCTGCTTAGCAACAAAATAAGCAGCCCCTGCTAGGATCAAACCCTGGACCCTGCACACCACAGCCAAAGTGATTTATCACTAAGACATCTCAGATATACATATCCTTGATGTATTCACAAACATATCATCCAGCCCAGTCATTCAACAGTACAGAGAATGTATTTCAACATGTAGCTGTATGTGTGTGAGTAAATATATTAATGTCTAAATGGTTACAACATATTGATATATGTATATATGTCAGCAGATATATATATATATATATATATATATATATAGATATATATATATATATGTACACACATATATATAGGTATATACGAGCATACATCTGTAAATAATGGGGAAGTAACAAAACATATATGTCCTCATGCAATGTTAATGAGGTTGAGTGGCCCCACACAATATACATCTGGTATGAATAGGCATATCCCCACAGCCAAGCATGGCCCCCCTGTAATATAGTACCAAGTGGTGCAGATCCCATAACCAGGACCAGATACGACATGACCATCCCTAGGATACATATACACAGACACATATATGCAGATACAGATATATATATATATATATATATATATATATATATATATATATATATATATATACATATATATATATGAAGCAGCCAGTATTCCTACTGTCACCACCTTACCAACCGGAAACTGTATGAGCCACCCATATGAATGACATTCATAGTCTGCAACATATACCCACAGAGATAACAAAGGGTATAACACCATACACAGGTGTGCATAAATGAATGTGAAAGCTTTATTTGTGTACTATGACAGTTGTATATGCCATGTCATGTAGCTGTTTAGACACTGGCATCCATATGAACAGTGTAATGCAACTGTGAAACACTTATACTAAGACAGTAAGCTCGAAAGGTTGACATATGTTGCTGTCC
Organism: Protopterus annectens; assembly: GCF_019279795.1. Taxonomy (NCBI): domain Eukaryota; kingdom Metazoa; phylum Chordata; order Ceratodontiformes; family Protopteridae; genus Protopterus; species Protopterus annectens. The sequence goes on from NC_056744.1 coordinate 192,692,499, forward strand.
AGGCCAAGGCCTTCAAGTAGTACATTAGTAATGACAGACTGAGCCACAGCATACCAGACAATCAAATGTACGTAATGCAGATGTATAGGTCAGCAGCCTCTATCTACACTCTGTACACAATCCCTACGGGGTACAGACCCCAGTTGACACCATGGGATCTATCTGTTACATAACAAGGCATACCTGACACCATCACAATCACACTGGCAAACAGAACATCCCGTATGGCAGGAGGCAGTAGGCCTGCATTTACCCAAGGTGGATTGTATGGTAAAGTACATCCAGATACCTTAAGGCAGCTTATCCCAGATACCCACACATGTTGTAACAGCCTAGGTTAGTCATGGCGCACCCCCTACCCTCACTAATACAGGGCCACATACCACTGCTACATACACTGGCCTCTGGCGTGCATTAGGGCACACATGTAATGTGTAGGTAAAACCCACACATATGTGGCCCAACCCCCCAGTATGTGTGGGGGATACAACAGCAGTGGAGTAATGGTAGCAATGGCAGTATGATATACTTACAACCCACTACAGAGCAACCCCCAACAGCATGACATATGCACAAAGCCTGGTATGTAGATGGAGGACAGAGGCTGGAACACAGGCACATATGTGTAAAACTGTTGCCATACAGTAAGCAAGATATGTATATGTGCACATATCTATATGGATATATGCATTCCTATTTATACATATATGTTCATCATATGTCCTGCACATGGAGTGGAGTCCTACCTCAGCCCCAATAATCCCAACCTCTCAGTGCAAGGGGATGTCCCGTATGTAGTGCAGGTATAATTGTAGACTATTACTACTGTAATAGGGATTGTCTTCACAGGAATGGTGTGTGTGTGGGAGGTCACATCTGCTGTTAACCATTGGCCACTTACAGACATTCTAAGGCCAGTATAGTACAGTACCACTGCTAGCAGAGTAACGGCCTAGTGGACTACAGCTGCAATATGGCCAATATATGTGGACAGTCTGACACACTCGGGCCAGTCCAGGGGTATACACAGAACCCCTTCATGCAAGACATGTGGACCAGGCCTGTCAGTGTGAATGTTAACAGCTATGTAGATGGGTATAACATGTACATACTGGTATACATTTGCCCCCATAGGTTGTGCATTCATACACCCTGTCTGTCCTGACACATAATAACTGCCGGTACAGAAGTGCCATGGCCACATATTATCCACTAATTAGTGATATACATCTGAACAGCATCCCACTGCTTTGTCTGACATACATGACTGTTATGGTGGCTAGGCAGCAGTACATTTGGCAAGTATCTGGACATGACATCTCACTGGATAAGTACAGTAAGCTGCTAGGCATGTAACAAAGCACAGTGCAGGCTATGGGCAGACTGACTCAACACTGGGCTACTTCTCCTATGTGGAAATACACATGTACCTGCATAGATAGCAGGCTCTACAGGCATGTCACATCACAGAGTAACAGACACATGCGTGAACGTGCATAACCCAACCAATGTGAACACAGTCACAGCCACATATGGTAAGCTAGTGTACTATTACAGTATATGGACTATCTGCTGTACACCATCCTCATATGAGCCACTCACACAACAACCCTACATATACTGGGCCACACAGTGTGGTCCAATGGCTGTCTGTGGTTTGGGACATGTGTGTGTTCGCCCCTACAAACATGTAAGCTGATAGAGTGACATAGAGTGGAGCATCATGTAACATCAGATAGAACTGGACCAAGAACAATGACATCTACCTTAGTCTCTACACAGGCCAATGTACATATGCACTATACACACACTGTCGACAATTACCAGGCTTACATATACCTCAGTACTGTACACACAACCACAGAATGCCCAGGCTATGTCCTCAAATATAACCCTTACTATACATAACATGTGTAGCAGTCTGATATCTCACTGGTTTGTTATCAGATATGCTGTCAAGGAATATGGTGTACAGAACATATGCACCCCCTACTGCATGACATATGTACAGAGGTTGACAGAGTTGTGGCTGGAGGCACAAACACAGGGCCAATACTGGCATTGTCACTGTGATAACCTCATACGTTACCTGTCGTAACAGGGCTTGATGCAACATATGTCCTATGAGGGATATGATGTCAGTAACTGTCCAGGCTGTCACCATCTACTGACTGCAATTCTCACACTACCTTCTACAGTTGAGAGATAGATGCTCTGTGGGTAACACAAGGAACACAAGGCACCACAAATTGCTCAATCTGCAGATGACCTTACAGATGGGTTTTCCTCATAAACATAGCACTGATATGACAAGTACTAAAACATGTAAGACAGCCATACCCACACACACCCTGTTAAACAAATATTACCCCAACTGCAATATAGCAGCATTTACAATCTGTAGTCAAGACAGGCACATCCCCCTCCTGTGCGTTGGCCTGTTTCCACAGTGTATGTTGTCATAGTAAAGTCCCCAATCCATCTGTGATGCTGTTTGCCAAACAACAGATCTAGTTCCTACTCACAGTGAATGAAAAGGCCCAACACCAACATGATGTTCCTAGATATTTGAGTGTGCTTCCATGCAATTGGCTATGGGAATGTTACCACAGCTGTTCCACATGCAATCAGCTAGAGGAGGGCTTTAATCCATGGAGAGGCCATCAGCTGATCATGTGCATTACTGACAATACACATGCCGCAGCCTAACCAAAGCAGGTGTAAGTCTTCACATCCACCAGAGAGGGAGTGAGAGAGGCAGACAGAGGCAAAGATAAGTCAGGGTGGTTTGGGAGAGTAAAAGGTAAACATGTTTGTGTCATACACCTACCATTCAGGGTATTGAACCCCTTAATGACTATGTACTGATATCACATCTGTTATCCCTTCATGGTGGATATTGTGATTTATGCTAGGGGCATCATATAGGAAATTATAAAAAAAACACTCAGTATTGAGTCTAGTTGTTGCACTCTCACAACCACCACCACACAGGACACAAACAGCAGACATGGACACATTCACACACCTGGGATTAGAATGCCTACCTAACTAGCTATTACACTACAACACTATGCAATTATAGTACACGCCACAGAGATTATTGGAGTACTTTTTCCCCAAAGGTTTATTTCACAGTGAGTGACATCAGCAGGATTGCCAAAGTATGGCAAATTAATTGTAGTGAGTGTGACTAGCCAAACATGCATTGCTCTCCACACAGGCATAGGAACAGACACAAAAGCATCCACAACTCCCATGTGGGAGACCAGAACCCCTGTCAGAGTTCTATATCACACTACAGCATTGCACTGTTATGGCACGTACCACAGAGATTGCTGGAATATTTTTTCCCCAAAGGTGTACTTCACAGTGATTGACATCAGCAGGATTGCCAAAGCAGTGCATTTGAATTGTATTGAGTGTGACTACCTAAATTGCTATAAATAGTCTGTATGCATTAACCGCTGTTCTGGCCAGACCAAAATAACCTGTATTTGCAGGTCATGAACCCAGGACCCTGTACACTATAGTCACAGTAAGTAATCCCTAATTCATCACAACAGTACATGAGACTGAGGTTTCACCAAAGTAACCCCACCATAGACTAATCAAACTGAACATGTGAAAGGAATGTATATACAGTTGTTCATAAAAGACCTCTACAAAGCCAACTTCATGCTTCTCAAGGCAGAAGTGACAATGTTTGTGACACCCCTGGAGACAGGAGCTGACAGTTCTACTGATGAATCCTGCACTAAGGCACTGTATGAGCACATCCACTTCTGCATGATTCCTGACATCCCACATAGAGCCACGATGCTAACCTCCCAAATAACCAAGCCAGTCTGGTGGTCTCCTGCCATTAACAGAGTATACAACAGAAGGTAGACACTGTTGAAGAAAAAAGGATAATCCGAGGATGCAAACAACTCCCTTACCAGCCCTAGTAAGATGCTGAGATTCCTCATGGAATCCTCCAAAGCTGGTTATGTCACTAAAATCACCACAGATTCCAAAGACAACCACACAGCATTCTATAGTTATGTCCAGAATCTAACTGGCAATGCTCAGAAGTGCTCTGAGCTACAACAGAATGACATTACAAAGACTGCTTACGTTGATTGTGGCAATACCCTGGAAGATTGATTTAGTGCCACATTCACCTCCTCTTACCCCCAAAAGGGCCCATGTCAATACAAAAAGAGTTCAATTGCCCAGTAATCACAGCCACACAGGCAGAAACTGCACTATCCACAGCTAAGAATACAGCATTCATGGGACCAGATGACATCCTGGGTGCTGTACTACATGAACTACAAAATGAAATGTCAACTCACCTAACTGTCATGTGTAACCATAGCCTCGCATCAGGCCTGGTGCCCACTGAGTGGTGCACAGCTACAGTTATCCCACTCCACAAGGGGGGATCCACCTTGGATCCCTTGAACTGCCGTCACATCAGTCTGATGAGCCTGATCTGCATGGCCATGGAATGCATAATCAGGGAAGTTTTGAATGCAGACACTGGCAACCCTAAAATACTGGACCCCACACAGATTGCGCTCATGGAGGGCCAGTCTTGTCTCCTGAAACTGATTGACTGCTTTGACTCAGTCTGCATAGCTGTTGAAGTGGGTAAGGCAGTCCACAAAGCCTATGTGGACATTGCCAAGCCCATCAACACCATCCCCCAGTCTGGAAACATAGATTAACATACTAATCCAGCCATACAGCCCTATGCCATTCAATGGTTTGCCACATGGCTTAATGACATAACCCAAACTGTAGGTGTAACTGACTCCAAATCCATCCCCAGGCAAGTAACAAGTGGAGTACCTCAGGGTTCAGTCCTGGGACCACTGTTGTTTGGTATCTACATCTCTGAAGTACAGGCCAACAGTACGGGACTCTGGCTAACAAAGGTAACAGAGGACTGCAAAATGGGAGTCATTATGAGCCTGATTGTACTGCATGATATGTTACTGATATCAGCCTGACATCATACAGGTGGGATGGAGTACTATTAACATCTTGTGCCCTTGTCATGAAAGGTCCTAATTATGGGATCTGCAACAGTTTGCAGTGTATTTCAGGGCAGACGTGTTTGGCTGTGGGGGGGATACTTATTCATGATTGACGTATGTTGTTTGTGCCTGTCGACTCCATTAATGGTGCATGTGGACATATATGTTTCTGCTATGTTCCCACCTTATCTACAGATGTATGCCCGTATATACCTATATAGATATAAATATCTGCTTACATATATGTGTATATGTATATATGTATATATATATATATATATATATATATATATATATATATATATATATATATATATATATATATATCTGTGTATATGTTTATATAAATATATACATGTTGTTGTTGTGTCTTTCGGCTTTTTCCAGTCAGGGGTTGCCACAGCGGAACTCTGGTCTGCTAATGATAGGCAGTAGATTTTTACGTGCCGAGTTGCTGGCCCTGACTCACAGCCTTCAACGAAGGTACGCCCATTCACGCATGTATCCACACAGAAGATGCTCAAGCTGAGAATCGAACAGGACACCGTCTTACTGTGAGGCGACAATGCTACCGCAGCACCACCACCACCGCAGTTATATATATATATATATATATATATATATATAGCAATATGTTGTATCTAAAACAAAATAAGAGGGCAACGAAGTAAGGAAGACACGTGTGTGACATAAACTTCATCAGACAATACAAAAATTAAAATAATCAAGTTAAATATAAGAGTACCATCAATTAACCAATCAAATAGCTTATCAGAAGTAAGAAGACTCCCATTTTTAAAAACATACTCAAAAAACAAAACAACATATAACTTAACCAGTAGATAACTTTACCAAATTATGTTAACTACAAAGATGTTGTTATTAAATGGTTATATGAAATCTGAAATTGTATTTTACACTATATAATAACCATTATTAAACAACCTTTTGTTTAAAAACTAATAACTACTAAAAAGTAGAGGAAAATTCTCTAACGAACTAAACTTTTAAGTTTTAATATACTACTAACAGTACACCCTTCATTAAGCCCTGGTTGGGTATAAGCATTTAATCTAATTTGCCATGTTAGTTCTAATTCTTCTAATCTAAGTTCTACTGGCCCACCCCGTAGTTTAATATTAACCTGATCAATCACTATAAACTTAAATTGATGGTCCGGAAATTGATCAACATGTTTAGCTAGTGCATTTTCAAGTTTGTGCTTTTTAATTGCATATAAATGCTCATAAATACGGTTATGTAACCTCCTCTCGGTCTTCCCTACATAATAAGCAGGGCATGACTGACACAAAGCAAGGTACACGACCATTGTAGAGTTACAATTGTTTCTCAATTTCAAAAAATATTGATGGTTGTCTACAAAAAATCTATTAGATTCTAAAATGTGGGCACAGTAGTTACAAGATTGGCATTTATACATTCCTGGTGTTCTTACCAAGTTAACTTTGTTGTTTTCACAAAATTCTTACAATTCAAAAGTGACTTACAGAAGGGGTAAAAATTTAAAGGAATTTTGTGAAAATAGCAAAGTTAACTTGGTAAGAACACCAGGAATGTATAAATGCCAATCTTGTAACTACTGTGCCCACATTTTAGAATCTAATAGATTTTTTGTAGACAACCATCAATATTTTTTGAAATTGAGAAACAATTGTAACTCTACAATGGTCGTGTACCTCACTTTGTGTCAGTCATGCCCTGCTTATTATGTAGGGAAGACCGAGAGGAGGTTACGTGACCGTATTTATGAGCATTTATATGCAATTAAAAAGCACAAACTTGAAAATGCACTAGCTAAACATGTTGATCAATTTCCGGACCATCAATTTAAGTTTGGGAAAGCCTGATGATCCATGGGTCGAGACAACATACGTGATGGGTGCCGAGAACTGGAGAGTGGGCAGTGTGTAGTGGTGTGGCTCGACCCAACCTGCACCCAGACAAAGGATGATTGCTGCGGAGGGGAGCAGGTGGGGGTACGATTGGTATGAAATTATGGGTTGTGGTGTGCCGGATTGGCTGGAGCAGTTCTAATCGGACCGCCTCATGGATGTAAGCAATAGTGTGAATTGGGCAGAACAGTCGCCTAACGAGCAGACATTCCCAGTATGAGTCCCACTGCAGCACAGTCAATTGGAGATGGCAAAGCATGTTATAACCAATTTTGTTGTTGCAATACCCACTAAATAACACCTTAGAACACATGGTTAAAGCTCCCCACTGTATGCATGTAAGCCTTTCTAATTGGCATCACAACGTATTATTGTTGTCCTCACCCCCTCCCAGGGGTGTGAGTGTCCAAATCTACCACCACAGTCAGTGTATATGCACAGCTGTCACTGTAGAAGAAATGGCCAGCTGCAGACCTTCCCTTCAGCCTTCCTGCACATCACTGGGTATTTCCCCTACTGTCATTCCCTCTTTGTGCCCCTTTAACACCACTTACCTATCAACCCCTTTTTCTTATCTTTTAAAGGTTAAAGGAACAATTAGGTGACACCCTCTTTACCAACTATATTGGCTGAATCTGGAACTCCCTACCCACATCTGTTACCTCAGCTGTCTCAAAGGACACATGTAAAAAACACTTGAAGGAACATCTCATGTACCCTTGTATCAGCGTGTGCTCACCACCTGGCTAATCCCCCCCCAACTTACACTTTATACTCCTACATCAACTACTGCAACTAGCACCTCTTTTCCTGCCTCATATACATATCCCAACATCTTTTAAACCTTCCCTATTGCTCCCCTACCAATTATTCCCACAACCTACTATACAGTTACAATGTCTCCCCCTCTACCTACCTACCTACACCTTCACTATTCTCTTCTGCTCTTCCACACAGGTATGGAATAATTAAATCGTAACCCAAATACCTGACTGTAACCTATCCAGAGCTGTTAAACTGGAATCTAACTACACCTTAAACTGACCTTTATCAACAGTCATACCTGACATGTACACTTGAACTAAGCATGAATAATACCTACATGTTAATGTAAACTATGCATGAATAATATGTTATGCAGCTATGTTAAGTCTGTTACTCTCTATGAATGCGAACTCCTCTGTATTACTTGTAATGATTGGCTGAGTTTTACTGTGGAGGTTTTCTCCCCAGGCCTCCGCTGAAAACGGACAAGCATCCAGGCGGATTTTCCCGGTCAACAAATATAAAATAAATAAATAAAGTAGCATGGGGGTAAGCGGGAGTAAGCACTTTTAAGCAGCAGTAAGCGGTTTTAAGCCTGTTTGCATGGCAATAAACAATGCCTACACCGGTTAAGCAATGTAGAAGCTACCTCAGTGTAAGATGCCGTAACTGAAGGTCAGCATTGCTTACCTTCACACAAACCAGCACAAACCCACTTACAATTGCTCAGAAGTGCCTAGTCTCTCAGTAGCCAACAGCTCTAATCCTGTCCAGCAACAAAATAATCTACACTCCTAGGTTGCAACCCCCGGACCCTGCACACTATAGTCAAAGTGAGATACCACTAAGCCATGGCAAATACACATACAGCTGCTTTTATCACAAACATATCATCCAGCACAGTCATTCAACAGTATAGTAAATGTATGTATGTAGATTAATACGAGCAACCATTTGTACATTGCTCAAATACAGAATTTCCAGCAGTCCATGTGTAACATATAAACAGTGCCTGTCTAATCATACTCTGAGAACAGTAGTCTGCCATAATACATAAGAGAATAATAAAACACTGCACACATCGAGTTTGGCATGTGGGCGTGCTTCATGCACAGAATGTCAAACCTGGGACGTCAGTCCCGCGGGACCAGGAGATGAGGCTGGCAAGGTGTGTGAGCAAACCACTGCTTCTCAAACCCCTGGCAGGATGCTACCAGTGGGAGAAACAGTGTTGACCAGCTAAGTCTAATCTTGGCACAACAACAGGTCTGTCCCTGGTGGGACAAACCAAAAATTGTGAAGCACATCGATGTTTGCACCTTAAACAGAGTACTATCATGGCAAGTCTCGTACATACGGGGACTAAATGGATGAAGAGCCTGCAGACGCTTGGGTCAAGACAGTATACTGGATGAGTACTGAGATGTGCAGAGAGGGCAATGTGTGCAGGTGTGGTATGGCTGGGCTAGCAACTGGAGAATGGATGGTTGCTGTGTACATGGAGCTCGGAGGCAGGTGAAGGAACCATGGGTACGACATTATGGAAGAAATATGCAAATAAAGCAGCACAGCAATAGTGTAGTGGGCACAGCATCCGTCTAATGAGCAGGCATTCCCGGTTCTAGTCCCACTGTCGCACAGTCTATTTTACATATCAAAGCACGTTATAACCAATAATTTAGTTACAAAACCCACTAAATAACATATATATATATATATATATATATATATATATATATATATATATATATATATATACTGAAGTACTGCAAGAAATGCACATGTGAAGTATCAGTGTCAGACTGAATAAGGCACTAGTAAGCAGGTTTAAGCACAAATAAGCAATAGTAAGCGCATGTAAGCACTAGTAAGTAGGCTTAAACCCTTTGTGCGGCAGTAAGCAATGACTATGCTAGTTAAGCAAATCTGAAGCTAACACCCTGTAAGCAGATGTAACGGCAGGTTAGCAGTGCTTACCTCCGTGCAAACCTGTTAACAATTAACTAAACGTGCCTTAACCACTCTGTATCCAACGGCCCTTGTTCTGCCCAGCGACAAAATAAATGGCCTCTGCTGTGCTCGAACACAGAACCCCACACACCATAGGTGAAGTGCTTTACCACTAAGCCATGTCAAATATACATAACCCTGATATATTCAAAACATATCAACCAGCCCAGTCATGCAACAGTACAGAGAATGTATTCCAACATGTAAATGTATTTGAGTAAATATAGTAATATCTAAACAGATACAACATATCAATAGATGTACATATCTGTATATATATATATATCCATAGTAATATATGCATATATATATATGGCCACACATCTGTAGATAGCAATGGTAGATTGACAAATACAAATATGTGCACATGCACCGGTAATGGGGTTGAGACGTGCCAAATAATATACAGCATGTATGAACAGGCATACCCACCCCACCACAGCCAAACATGTCTGCCCTACAATACACTAAAGTGTTACAGATCACATAAGCAGGACCTGGCATGACATATGCACAACATGTATACAGTACTACAACCCACCTGTATGATGTCAGGCTGGTATTGGTAACATACCATGCAGTACAGCGTGGCTCCCATAGGAGATGTAAAATATGGAAGTGATCAGCAGCCCCAGGATACTTATACACAGACACATATATGCAAATACAGATATGCATATCTATTTAGATATATCTATATATATAGATATACATGTGACTATACAGACATGCGCAGAGATATGTACAGTAAGATACATATGTAGAAGGTGCACACAATATGGAACAGCCACCATGCCTACAGTTAACACCTTAACAACTGGACGTTGTATGGGCCACCCATACAAATGACAATCATTGCCTGCAACATATGCCCACAGAGAGGTCATGGGGTAAAACACCACACACAGGTTTGCAGAAATGGATAACTGTTATTTCTGTACTATTACGGTTTTATATGCCATGTATTAGAGCTTGTCAGACACTGACATCCATATAAACAGAGTATTGCAACTGTGCAACCATTATACTAATACAGTATTCTGGAAAGGGTCACAACTGTTGCTGTCCAGGCCAAGCCCTTCATATTGTATGATAGTAAAGACAGACTGGGCCACAGGATACCAAACTATCAACAGTAAGTAATGCAGGTGTATAGTTCAGCAGCCTCTATCTGCACTCTGTACAAAATCACTAGGTGGTAAAGATATCAGTTGACCAAATGGGATGTAACTGTTACATAACAAGGCATAACTGACATCATCACAACCACACTGACAAACAGAACAGTCTGTATGGCAGGAGGCAGTAGGTGTGCAATAACCCAGTTTATGTAAGTAATGTAAATATAGGTGAAATGTATGGTACTGTACATCCGGACATCCAGATACCTTAAAGCAGCTCACCCCTGATAACCCCCATATTTTGTTACAGCCTAGGTCATTTATGGTGCACCACCCCCCCCCCAAACTCAGTAATACAGGGCCATATACCACTGTTACATACACTGGCCTCTGGAGTGCATAAGGGCACACATGTATTGTGTAGGTGAAGCCCACACATATATGGACTCAGCCCCACCGTATGTGTGTGGGATACAACAGCAGTGGACTGATGGCAGCAATGACAGTGTGATATACTCACAGCCCACTACAGAGCAACCTCTGACAGCATGTCATATGTGCAAAGCTTGGTATGTAGGTGGAGGACAGAGGCTGAAACACAGGTCCATATGTGGAAAACTGTTACCATACACTAAGCAAGTTGCTGGTGTCACAGGATAGTCTGCAACATACCCTTAGCCAGGGATTTGTAGTTACAGACATAAATGGATGTAGTCATGTACTGATAGCACTCAACACACACACTGCCAATGACATATCAGAAACAGCACCTGTGTGGAGGACAGACATAACATGATAGGCACACCTCTGGCCACCAAGAGGATAGGCCCACAGGTGAGAGATATGCAGACAGACAGCATTCCAAGGCAAACTAGTATGTACACACACACCCTGTAACACCAGTACTATACAAAGCATAACACAACTCTACTCACACTGTCTTTAGTTCTGGAACCTCCTACAAATATGTAGCTGGCCTGAGTGTGCCGGTTCTCCTGTAAGAGGTATTGCTACCTGCTGTCTGTAACACTGATGTCCATCACACAGGAAAGGTAAAGGGACCACGCCCACATGATGTGGGGATTCATAGTAGGTGGTTGCCATGACAGTGGTAATTGGAGGTACTACACAGCAAGCAGCTTGCAGATAGCATGTGAAGGACACTGATTGGTGCAGAGGCCATCCCCTGACTATGTGCACCACCTACTAATTCCAGGCTGCAATCTATTCAAAGCAGCTCAATCCATTTACAGGAGAGAGAGAGAGAGAGAGAAGAGAGAGGAAGAGAGAAAAAAAGAAAAGGCAAAGCTCTTCCAACAATAAGCTGATGTCACAAGCAATTAGTCAGCTGTCATTCAAAAAGACATCATTCCCACAACAGGTATGTTAGGCATATATACTTGTAATAGCATGTAGTACCTAGTCCATCATAATGGGATAGATGATGTGGAATGAACTTTAGTGCCTTCAGGTGTTGTTGTGATGATGTTCAACTGAGCAACTGCTATGGACAATAGTGTCTGCCCCTGTGTGTAGTGGGCCATAGCCGTTTACTGTGCAGGTCAGCACTGACAGACAAGATGTAAGCCATCGTAGTGTGGGTAGTATAATGGGAAGTATGTATATGACGTGGCCAATAGCTGGTGGTGGAAGTAATGCCATTATGATGGACATGTAGGAGACATGGCCCACCACTGGCAGGATACCCAAGTGAATCTGTAATGTAGCATGCCAGAATGCCATAGGTCTGTAATATGGTTACCTGCCATCGGCTCCTACATATACCCCCCTAATGTCAGGTTGTGTCCAAATGTGGCACCTGTCTGTGTTGTAGCAAGGCAGAACAGTGCAGCTGTGCAGGAAGGTGTTGTGAGATTGTGGAGCTGATGTTTCAATGTACCCCACATATTGATATGCATATGTGTACATATGTCACATACATAATATTTACAGATATATGTGTATATCAGCATGTATGTCCAGAAATATACATATGCCCATGTGAAGGCATATACCTATGTGCGCATATATATGAAGGCACATATATCTACACACATATAGATAAATACTGATATGCAAATGTCTACATCTGTACAAACACACACACTAACATATATGTATGGTAAGACATGTCCCCTATATCAATACTACAGTGATGTCTGCTATGTGTGATAGCAATACAGATAGATATCTACAGCTGGCAGTGTGTGCACCATGGATGGGTATGTCATATGTTAGTCCTGTCCTATCACCACAATGCCCCTGCCTGTGAAGTCTGCTATGGGAATATGGGGAAGTATGGCAGATACACATGTGGAGGTGGTCAGGATTGGTAGATATAGAGGACAGTCTATAGGGGGTATGTGACACATGTGGTGGGTAAACACTGTGGATGGTGTGTGGTCTGTGATGTGGGCATCCCACTGTCCCCAATATGGGCACAAGGGGAAAAAGGCTCCCACCAACTCCCACTCACAACAGCAGTCCACGTCCTGCAGGTGCCAGGTCTGGTGGCTGAGTAGGAGGTGCATGTTGGCTGTGTGAATGTGTACTGGGTGCCTCAGATGGATGTGGCACATCCCTCATGTGTCTGTGGAACCTGGTATAGGACAGGCCCTAGACCTGAGCTCAGGGGACAGTGACATATTGGTGTGTGCCTGAGGGGGGTGGTCCAACATCCCCTGGGTGGTTCCACCTGATGGTATGACTGTCACAGTACACGAGGAGGCCCCAGGTTGGCACACACATGTGATGTGGCCAGGTACCCTGGTCAGATGGGTGTGGGGAGGTGGATCATCTGGCCAATGGAGCATATACATGTTATTGTGTCACTGCCATAGTTCATATGTTGATAGTAATAGTCTACATAATGCCAGTACATGTTCAACAGCATGCATAGAACCCCCCATAACACAGACTTTCAGATGTGCAGCAATCTCATAGCAGCCATACAACTGGCATATAAGTAACCATAGTGGCCCTGACAATGGCATGCAAGTGAATAGTCAGTATATGGCTACAATCACATAACAGAAGCTGTGGTACACTACACAATCTGCCCAAACAGTAGTTAAGCTGTAGCCATACCTAATGAGTTGTGTGTATACTCTGTTGAAGCTGATATGGTGGTGGGGTGAAAGAGATGTGGCTGGAATCATATACACAGGGCCAATATTGATATGTTGCTGTGATAACCTCATACATGTACTGTTGTAACAGGGTTTGTTGCAACATGTGTCCTATGAGGGATATGAAGGTAGTACCTGTCAGGGCTTTCACCATCTACAGACTGCAATCCTCACACTTCCTTCTGCAGTTCACAGATATGTGCTCAGTGGGTATCACATAACACCAAGGGCTCAAATCACTGCCCAGTCTGCAGACGACCCTGCTGATGCGGATTTCTGATAAACATAGCACACACACACACTCTCTGTTAAACCAACATTACTCCACATGCAGTATAGCAGCACTTACAGTCTGTAGTCAGGTCAGGCATATCCCCCTCCTGTGTGTGGCCCTGTTTCCACAGTGTAAGTTGTTAGGGGTAAATCCCCAATCCATCTGATATGCATTTTGCTAAATGACAGATCTTGTTCCTGCCCACAGTGGATGTGAAGGGCCAACACCAAAATGATGTTCCTAGATATTGCTGCGTGTTACCATGAAATTCACTATGGGAATGTTACTACAGCTGTAGCACATGAACTCAGCTAGAGGAGGGCTGCAATTGGTGCAGAGACCATCAGCTGATCATGACCATCACTTACAAAATACAGGCTGCTGCCTAGCAAAGCAGGTGTACATCCCACATTCACCAGAGAGGGTGTGGGTGGGACAGACAGCGACAATGTATGTCAGGGGAAGATGTGGGTGAGTAAAACTTAAGCATGTGTGTCAGACACCTACCAGTCCAGGGTTGCAAACACCTGACTGACTATGTATAGCTATTACATGTGTATGCAGTTATTGCATGCACCACATAGCTTACATGTTGGTGAGCTGTCCAGACACATATGTGCTGGTGATTGACATCTGCAACACTGTTGCGATACAGTAGGTGAAGCACATGGGCCTGTCCACATGAATAGGTGACAGCGTCAACACAGCCACACACTGTAAGGGACTCATACACATTGCCACACTTGGCAGGGTAACAAATACACTTCCTAACAACTTACCTTGCCACAATATGGTAATGCATAGGTATCCATTGGCCCAAACGGGTTATTCTGGGGTTCTATGGTCAGAGGGTATGTGAAAGGTGTCTGACATTGGAGAGCTTGCTTCAGTATACCAATAATGGGGGTGGTACTGGGTGTGAATGTGGTTGGAAGCATCATACACCACATACACAGACACAGGGGCTAGTACCGGTGTGCATGTGTGCATTGCTTCATGGGTGTGTAGTGGTTGACAGTGCCATATAGCTCTACAAGGCTGTGTGAGGGGTATACCTTGGCATCAGGCCACATGAGAATGGTCTGCATTATGGCTAAGGGGTGTAGTGTCCGGAATGGACCACACGGATGGGTATAGTATTCGCCATCCAGTCTCCTGGTTTGCTATTGTATGTGGCCAGTGCTGTCCAATGCTTGGCATGTATGTGTTCTATATGCCATGACATGGATGGTGTTTGGGATTTGCACACGTCCCACATTCAGATACAGTGGCATGTGGAAATGCACCTGGTTTGTCTGGCCCATGTTGTGTACACGGAATGTTATCAGATGTGACAGCCTCAACCTTATGTGGCGGGACCAGGTAATGGACAGCAGGTTGACCCTGCACCTACATTGATAGAATACTACAGGTATTCCCTGGTGCCAGAGGCATCTGTCCATACAGATCATGTGTGTAAGGCATGGTATGTCCTTTGTTGATCACATGTGATGGAACCACAGTTATAGCAGGCATCCAGTGGGAAACATAATGAAGGCGCACTGTCTGCAATTATGTGCCTATCGCACTGATGGACAAGGTACCATGGCCTCTGTAGGCCACTGCATTCACACCATAGTTATTATCAGTCACCACTATGCAGTGTACTACACACATCATGGCTGTTGCCTCGCCATGTGTGTGTGTATGAGACATGGGTTGTGAGTGTGCTCTGGGTAATACCAGGGTTGCTAACTGTGATTGCCTGGCCTTGATGTTACATTTATGGGTATGGATATGCACCCCAGCCTTTCAGTTATTTCACAGCTGTTTTCCCTGTACACTGGATATTGTGATATGTACTAGGGCCACCATATAAGAAAATGACAAAAACCACTACACATTGGGCCCAGGTGTCACACACACACACACCCTCCTCCACACAAGATATGAGGTACAAACACGCACACACAAACCTGTCATGTCCGGGAGGAAAAACCTCTACCTAATTACTTTATTACATGACAGAATTATGCAGGTATAGTATGCACCACAGTGATTACTGCAGTACTTCTTCCCCAAAGGTGTATATGATATTGGCTGACATCAGCAGGATTGCCAATGTAGGGCATTTGACATGCACTGAGTGTGACTAGCCTAAAATGCATTGCTCCCTACACAGACAGTGGAACACTCACAAAACATCCAGAACTGCCATGGGTGGGTATAGAACCCTACCAGAGTTCTAACTCATACTTCAGCAGTATGCAGTTATGGTACGCGCTATGGAGATTACTGGGTTGCAGCCTTCCCAGAGGTGTATTACTAGGTGGATGACATCAGCTGCCTTACCAAGGTAGAGCATTTAAATTGTAAGGAGTGTGCCTACCCTACAAAACATTGCTTTTTACACAGAAACACACACACGCACACACACACACACACACACACACACACACACACACACACACAGTTGTGAGGGCTGGGGTTAGAACTCCTTCTTAATGGGTTTATCAAACTACAGCAGTACACAGTTATGACACACACCACAGAGATTACTGGCCTATCCCTTCCCCAAAGGTGTATTACACAGTTGATGACATTGGCACACTTGTCAAAGTGGACCATTGGAGGTTGTTGTGTCTGAATGGACTCAAAAGCATTGCTCCCCTACACTGACATAGGAACACACAAGTAAATACACATACATCCACACTTACCATGTCTGGGAATAGAACACCTACCTAACTAATTTAACACACTACAGCAGTACACAGTTAGAGGACATGCTACAGAGATTACTGGGCTATAGTTTTCCTGCCTATGTCGGATGCACATAGTACACTTCCTACACATGGTTAGGCACAGGTAGTGTATTGTTTGGCATTCCTTTTACTGCATGTGAGAGTCAGAGAGAGGTGTTATTCCCTGGGTCCTCCCATGTCAGTGTATGTGCTATGCGTTGCCTCTTTGCCAAGGCCAGGGCATACTGGGCACGCCTCCTTCTGTCTACTCGGGCAGGCTCAGGTTGTTCCTGTGCCCATGAAGGCCTTAGAAATGGTGGGAGGATGTGTGGCCCTGCCTCATGCTATTCCTGCTGCAGCTGCTTCTACAGGATCATATTGTGTAGCATGGCACATACAAGGATAATTTGGGTACATGATGCTGGTGAGTACTGCAAGGCTCCATCGGATGTGTCTAGGCACCTGAACCATGATTTCAGCATCCCAAACACACGGTCTATTATGATTCTTGTTTGCGCATGTGCCTCATTATGTAGTTCTTGTTCAGGTGTGTGTGCATTTCTGATGGGTGTCATCAGCTACGGCTCCAATGCATATCCAGCATCCCCACTAAGCCACCATGTGGGATGTCCCCATTGACAAATCCCTGGTACAGGTGTGCCAGATGCCAGATGTGGGAATCTTGATAGCTTCCAGGGCAGCCAGCATGCATGTTCAGTATTAAGCCCTAAGCATCGCACATGACCTGGCAGTTGATGGAGGGGAAGCCCTTGTGGTTGATGTAGACCCTACCCCGCTCACCGGGTGGTGCTTTGATGCGTATGTGTGTGCAGTCGATAGCACCCACTACCTCAGGGTATTCTGCTATTTAGTGGAACAGTTGTATATTGCTGGCCAACACCTCACGGGTGTTGGGGAAGTAAACGTGCTCACTGACATGTGCTAACATGGCATCCAGGAACTGGTGGAGTACCCTGGATGCTGATGCCTGTGAGATACCCGTCATATCCCCAGTTGGCCTTTGGAAGGTACCTGTAGCTAGTATTCTTAGGCCTGCACATACCTTTCTATCCACTGGGATGGGTTCCTCTCTGTTAGTTCTGTGTGTGAGGCGTGGCTGGCACAGCTCAACAATTTGCTGTAGGAGGTCACTGTCCACCCTATAGCGCTCCACTATCTCCAGCTCATGTAACCCTTGATAGGTAACCCTGGGTCTGTAAACTCTTCTCTGTCTCCTCTCTGTGGGTTGCTTGGCAGCATTCACATCCTCACCACCCACAGCATCTTCCACAAATAGTTGTATGGTAGCTATTGCAGCCCCTAACATTTTGCAGTTTTGAGTGTTAAAAGTCCCCCGCTTGTTTACACCGGTGGTGCAGAGTGTGTGAAAAACCAGAGGGGTAGGTGTTTGCATAGTTTATAGTAGTGTTCTGGGCTGAGCTGGTCTGCTGCCTGTGTAATTGGCTAGTTCTGATACATGTCATATGCTAGCTAAGCTAGTACTCATTGATTACTTTCCTACTGCTGTTTTCTCTTCCCATTGCTTTACTGTTTCAGCCCGTGTGTGTGCTGCACAACCAGAGTGCTCATATGTGCACACTGCTGCTATTTACTGGTTTAACCTCTTTTTTTCTTCCTGTACAACACACCTGCTTAGGCTTTGTAATGAATGCTAGGCAGGTTTGGACACACCCCCTAGCTTAGCTGTGCTACTCTAGGAGCAATCCCTGGCCACAGAGCTCCAATCCGCTTACAGTATGCCTGACACACACCCCCATGATGTCACCTACCTCCTAGGCTTGCACCCAGTTATTCATACTCTTACACTGTTGGGACCTGCCTCACATCATAGGGAAAACTGGGATTCACTATATTTTCCCTCATTTGCATAGGATTGCCTGCTAATGCATAGTTACATGTCTTACACTGGACCTCCCCCCTTAGCAACCACTACTCACTGACCATGTTGTCTTCTGCCGGCCATTGACTTGCATGGCGGAATACTGATTTTGGTTAGAATGCTTAATTTAGGTTTGTTATGTTATTTCCCCCAATCCCATTTGCATGCCACTGCCCTATGCATAAACTGATGGGATCGGTTAATAGGAATTGAAAGTTGATTTTTTTTTTGCACTGTTTGCAATGCCAATTGCCTTATACTTGGCCATTGGCATGCTTACTACATGATATGCAGCCTTTATTTGAGGCTGTCATAGCTCCGTTTTAGTATTTTCAGACATGTACTCGGTTACTAACCGAGTACCTTTCTGCTGATTTCACTAGTCCTGCACGGACAGTCGCAGGCTTCCTGGATAGCATATTCACCTAATTTGCATAGATTTCTCCTGCAAATGGGGTGATTTGCAGACAAGGGCTTCATCCGTGCAGGATTAGTGCAGGAGCACTCGTGCATGCACCTGCAGGCTGTTCCTGGATTGCACGGTGGACATATTGCCTGCTTGGGCTCCTGCACTGATCTTGCACGCCGTGCAAGCTTTTGAGAATACGAGAGATTCAGTAATTATATTTACTGATGTTATTAAAGGAACAAATTACTACTCAGCTTTCACTTAACACAGAATAATTGTTATAAATAACAGATGTAGGTGTAACAACTTGTCACATAAAAAAATAAAAAAATATATATTTTTTCCATTTAGATTGACCCCAGGATTTACAAAGCCCTTTATTGTGTGCAGGATTAGTTTAACAGCTATTTTCAGCAGTATGGCCACCTTGCGATCCAGGAACAAGCTCCCGGGACATGCACATGAGTTCTTAGGCTAATCCTGCATGGAACAAGCTCCTGTATGCAAATTACCCTCATTTGCAGGTAAAAAAACATGCAAATGAGGGTAATATGTGATCCAGGAAGCTGGCAGTTGTTCATGCAGGATGAGTGCAGTGTGCAGAAATGTACTCAGTTAGTAACCGAGTGCAGTTTTGCAATCTACAAAACAGAGCTATGACAGCTCCAAATAAAGGCTGCATATAATTGAGGAAGCATGCCAATGTCCAAGTAGAAGGCCATTGGCATTGCAAACTGTAAAAAAAAAAAGTAAACAACTTCTAATTTTCTTTTCGCCAAACTTGCCTGGTTAAGCATAGGGCAGTGACTCACAAACAGGACTGGGGAGAAAATAAATAAACCTAAAATAAGCATGCTAACTAAAATCAGTATTCTGCCATGCAAGTCAATGGCAGACAGAAGACAACCTGGCCAGTGAGTAATGGTTGCTAAGGGGGGAGGCTAAGTGTGGGACATGTAACTATGTATTAGCAGGCAATCCTATGCAAATGAGGGAAAGGTTAGTGAATCCCAGATTTTCCCAGGGTGTGAGGCAGGTCCCATGAGAGTAAGAGCATAAATAGCTGGGTGCAAGACTAGGATATAGGTGACATCATGGTGGGTGTCAGGCATACTGTAAGTGGATTGGAGACCTATGGCTCGGGATTGCTCCTAGCTTAGCACAGCTCCAGCACACACTCCAGGTAAGTTAATCAACCTACCAACTGCCAAATGGAGTAGAATGGAGTAGAATGTGTTTTTACTTGTAGCTATGGTATGGATTTGAACATGCAAGGGAATTGGGTGGCCGGATGCCAAGACAGCAGAGAGTAGACACCCATAGTGGCAGCATGAGATCTGTAACACATACTGGAGCCACCATAGTAGCCAGTACTACACAGGGTAACAAAACCCACTGCAGGAAATGGCTTGAGCGACAGGTGTGTTCATAAGAGTCACACATACCAGTCAGGAAGGATCACATACCCAACAACAGTCTCAGCCAGCAAGACAGGTGAAGACAAACACAAACAAATGCTGTACTATGGCCTCTGAATGTGCCCTATGGTTAAGACCTCCCCCAGGCCTACACAGACAGACCGCAGCAGGCCAGGCAGTCGGATGTAAGTTGTGAAGGCTAGGAAGTCAGACACTAATATGTAGGTAAACAAAGCTAGGATCTGTACTACACTGGTAAGCCCTAGCCAGCAGGATAGGTAAGACTACAGACTGAAATGGAGTACCTGACATAACAGTACAGTACTAGCAAATGTGTACAAGTGTCAGGTGCGCCCCCCCCATCCAACGTACATATAGAGTAACAGTCAGGTGTGCCCCCCACTCCTATGTAGAATAGTAGAAACAGTCAGGTGTCCCCTCGCTATGCAGAAATGTAGCAACAGTCAATGGCAAATAACCAATGGATACCCTGCAGGCACAGCATGCTACTTGTCTGTGTAAAACAAAAGGTCAACACCACAATACAAACAACCTGGACATGATCCACACATGCAACACAGATGGCCATACTGGGCATGCTCACACACTTAGAGGAATGAAGGCAATGTCAGTCAACAACATACTGAGAGGTCATACAGGAATGAAGGCAATGTCAGTCAACAACATACTGAGAGGTCATACTGGGCATGCTCACACACTTAAACACATGAAGGCCATGTCTACAAACACCAGTGGACCAGACATATCTGGAAGTTGCAGTTTTCAGTGCGGACACATGTCAGTATGCACCACTCCTACCTTGCACACACAGTGGATAAGAATACAGACACATATGAAAGGACAACACACTATAATAAGCCACAAGAGGGTGACTGTGGCAAGGAGCCATGCGGGCCTGTCCCAACTGGCACACAGCCAAAGGGCCCCCAACACATGAGGTGCGGATGTAAGCCAGTGGGGATACTAGCCACTAATACCTGTCAGCATGACAGACTATGTGGTGTACGTGCCAGCTGTGCAACAAGACTGTACAAGGAGGCAGCCATCTAGTAGCTGTATACACGCACCTGTGACATATGACCCCATGTGTGCCCGCATGTGGCATGTCAACCCCTACATGAATGGGGTATGGCCCATGCATGCACTGCTGTCCCCATAGCAGTAGTATGACCAGCCTGCAGAGGTCATCCAATGTGAATTACACCTTTGGGAGAGCTATAGCTCAGTAATATGCATGACATGTCCCATAACTGTGTACTGCTGTAGTGACAGAGTAGTTAGGTAGTAGTACTAACCCTAGACCTGTCAATTGTGTGAGTGTGTGTTTGTGTGTGCCTGTCTGCCTCTGACTATGTAGAGTGAAATGCTTGTTAGGCTACTCACACGCCATGCAATACATATATTCAACTTTGCCAATGCTGCTGATGTCACTCACCTAGAAGTACACCTCTGGGAACGTGATATCCCAGTAATCACTGTAGCGCATCCTGTGACTGCATACTGCTGTAGTATGATAAACTAGTTAGGTAGGTGTTCGAACCCCAGCTCTGACAATTGTGTGTGTGTGTGTGTCTGACTGGGTAGAGAGCAATGCTTTTTAGGCTACTCACACTCCATACAATACAAATACTCTACTTTGTTAAGGCTGCTTATGTCACTCACCTAGAAGTACACCTCTGGGAACATTATAGTCTAGTAATCGCCGTAGCACATCCTGTAACTGTGTACTGCTGTAGTATGATAAACTAGTTAGCTTGGTGTTTAAACCCCAGCCCTGGCAACTGTATGTGTGTGTGTCTGACTGGGTAGAGAGCAATGCTTTTTAGGCTACTCACACTCCATACAGTACAAATACTCTACTTTGCCAAGGCTGCTGATGTCACTCACTTAGAAGTACACCTCTGGGAAACTGATAGTCCAGTAATCGCCATAGCGTGTTCTGTAACTGTGAACTGCTGTAGTGTGATTTAGAACGGTGGTAGCGTTCCATCTCTATCCATGCCAGTTCCGGATGTGATGTGTGTGTCTCTGTGTATGGGAAAATGCATTATGGGCTACTCACTCACAGTACATTACAAATGCCATACTTTGGTAGTCCTGCTGATGTCATTAATTGTGAAATACACCTTTGGGGAAGATGTACTTCAGTAATGTCCGTGTCGCGTAATATAACTGCGTAGTGCTGTAGTGTAGTAAACTAGTTAGGTAGGGGTTCTACTCCCAGAAATGACAGGTGTGTGTGCGTTTGTAACTTGTATCCTGTGTAGAGGTGGGTGTGAGTCTGTGGGCAATGTGAAGGGGTTTTGCTAATTTCATTTATTGTGGCCCTACTGTATATAACAATGTCAACCATACAGGGATAACAGATGTAAATGGCTGAGTGGCTGGGGTGCAAAGCCATACCCATACATGTGACATCAAGGCCTGCCAATCACAGTTAGCAACCCCGCTGTTCCTTCACATGTGACTCACAATGGACATACCATGCCTGACAACATGGCCTGTATGGACAGATGACACTGACATCAGGAAATGCTGTTAGTATGCTATCAATGTAGGTGGAGGGTAAATCTGCTGACCAGTGCCACTCTCTGCCACACATGGGCAAGACAGGCACATCTGATGATAAGCTGTGTTCACGGCATGGGCCAGACACCCCAGGTACAGTTCCACATGTCACTGTACATGCATGTGGGAGGTGTGCACATCCTAGACATCATCCAAGTCATGGACTAGGGAACACATACATGGCAAGTAATGCACAGCATTGGCCACACACAATAGTCACCCAGGTGACTGGAAGACATATGCAATACCCACCTGTGTGAGCAAATGCAGAAGCTACAAGCCTGTGCCACATTGCAGATCATTGTCATGTAGGCTGATGCTAAGGTATACCCATCACTACCCTTGTATAGCCTGCTGGCACTGTTGGCCACAGCACACCCATGCAGGCATGCACCCTTGCATGCCTGAACTAGACCCTGTGTGTTTGTGTGTGTATGTTGTATGGTGCATATGTCCACATCGACATGCACTACTCCCCCCAGGGCACAGTGAAGCATGCTGCCATATGTCTGATACCCCCTCATACTCACTGCCCATATGACCTCCGTATCACCCATGTGGTGCATGTGTTCCCTACACATTGATGTTTTATGGCAATCCTGCTAGTGACAGGTTGCACTCCTGGCCCTGCCAAGTGTATTAATGTGTGTGCATCCCTGTGTGAGTGTGCCTGTGCTAATGCTGGCACCTGTTCATGCAGACAGGCACATGTATGTCACCTACTATGTATCTACCGTATCCCTGTTGCAGATGCCACTCACCATCACGTATATGTTCTGAGTGCTCCCCACCAGATAACCCATGTGGCACATCCAATAACAGCATCGAACTGTAATAGCACTACATAGCTGCCAGGTGTTTGATACCCTGTGCTGGTAGGTGTCTGACACAAACATGCGCTGGTTTTACCCTCCCACCCCTCCCTGACATGTATTTGATTCTGTATGCCTCCCCCACTCCCTCTCTGGTGGATATGGAGGGCCACACCTGCATTGCTTAGGCAGCACCATGTGTATTTGACGTGATGCTCATGATCAGCTGATGGCCTTAGCACAAATTGCAGCCCTTCCCTAGCCGATTGCATGTGGAACAGTTGTGTTAACATTCCCATAGCCAATTGCATGGAAACGCACTCCAATACCTGGGAACATCCTGATGGTGTTGGCTCTTGTCTGTCACTGTGAGAAGGAGCTAGAACTGTCGTTTGGCAAACAGCATTTCAGATGGGTTAGGGATTTACCTTTAACAACATACACTGTGGGAATAGGGCAACAAACAGGGGGCGGATGTGTCTGACCTGACTACAAATTGTAAGTGCGGCTGTACTGCATATGGAGTAATGGTGGATTAACAATGTTTATCTGGATATGCCTGTCGTACATGTCGCAATACCTGCCAAGTCAGTTCCGTGTATATCAGGAATCCCCATCTGCAGGCTCATCTGCAGACTGGGCAGTGTTGTGCCTTTGGTGTCATGTGGTAGCCACGATGCATCTATCTGTGGAATGTAGAAGGTAGTGTGAGGATTGCAGTCTGTTGATGGTGAAGGCCATGACAGTTACTGAATACATATCCCTCATTGGACATATGTTGCAACAAACCCTGTTACAATGGTAGGTTAATGTGGGTATCACAGCAACATGTCTATACTGGCCCTATGTATGTACTGTCAGCCACACTTCTGTCAACCTTTGTACATATGTCATGCATGAAATGGTGCATATGTACTGTACACCGTAAATAGTGTCATCATATCTGATAACATGCCAGTGATATATCAGAGTGCTACACATGTCATGTACAGTAGAATTCTGTGGATGTTTGTACAGTACTGAGGTCTATGTAGTGATGATGAATGTCAGCAGTGTGTGTATTGTTAATATGTACTATGGCCTGTGTACAGACTGTGGTAGATGTTATTGTTCTAGCTCCCCTTCTATCTGTTGTTACATGTTGCCCCACTGTATGGTACCATTTTACTTTACATGTGTGTGGGGCCATACATACACATGTCCCATACCACAGACAGCCAAGACTGTGTAGCAGCCCAGTATATGTAGGGTCATTCTGTGAGTGGCACATATGAGGATGGCGTAGAACAGATAGTCCATATACTGTACTATTATGCTAGCATACTATATGTGGCTGTGTTCACATTGGTTGTGGTTATGCACTGTCCCACAGGTGTATCCTACCCTGTGCTGTGACATGGCTGTCGAGCCTGCTATATTTGCAAGTACTGTACCATGATATCCTTAGGATGTCTATCAGTAGCTAATGGCACACATGTTATGAGCAAATGTCACCTTCCACACACACCGTGTCTGTGACAACAATCCCAATGACAGTAGCAAATGTCTATTAATATACCAGCTATACATACCAGACATCCCC
>NC_056744.1:192720669-192893169 GCF_019279795.1 Protopterus annectens
CCCCATTCTCTTGGCAATTGACATGGATGACCTTAAGACTGGTGTCAGTCATTTGCGCCGACACGTACGTGTTTCAGACATATCATCTCCAGCAATATATGCTTTCTACCACATATAACTGTGTAACTTCCAACGTTTGAATTGTATTAGAGCAGGATATGACAGATATCTCTATATGTACCCACATTATGGCGCACTATGCCCAGGATTCATGCATTAAAAGGTTGTGTGGTGTGTTATTGCTACATTCCCTGTGCTGTTGACTGATTGTGCTGGATGATATGTATGTGGATAGAGTGGTTATGTACATCTGTCATGGTTTAATGGTAAATCACGTAGTGTATGATGTGCAGCGTCCCGGGTGTGGGCCATCCAGAGGCTGTATATTGTGTTTCAGGGCAGAACACCGGCTGTCAGATACATAGTGAGTTAGGGACATTTGAGCAGTCGTACGCGGGTGTGTGGGGTTTGTGCAGAGCTAAGCAATGCTAACCTCAGGGTACATTTCCTTAGACTCAGCTAGCATCTACTTAGCTCAATCTATGTAGACAATGCTTACCCTTGTGCAAATACACGTGCACACACTTACAACTACTTATCCATGCATACTACTGCTGTTATGCACTTACACATGCTTACTAGTGCCTTAGGTATAATGACACTTCACATGTGCATTTAAAGCAGTGCTCCTGTGCAAATATAAATGTTACTTAGTAGGTTATACAGCACAACGAAGTTAACATACGGATATCACATGGAAAAAAGGATGTGCTGCAGTGGGACTTGACCCAGGAATGCGTGCATGTTAGGCGGATGCTCTGGCCACTACACTATTGCTGTTTTGCTTTGTTTGCATATGTCTACCATAGTGACATACCCATGTTCCCTTCCCCTGGCCCCCAAGCTTCACGTACACAGCATCCATCCATTCCCCGGTTGCCAGCCCTGCCATACCACACCTCCACACATTTCCCTGTCTGCACACCTCAGTACACCTCCAGTATACTGTCCCCACCCAAGCGTCTGCAGGCTCTTCATCCGTTTAGTCCACATATGTACCAGCCTTCCCTTGATCCTCCTCTGATACTGGAGGTGACATCGATGTGACCAACAACTGTTGGCTCATCCCACCAGGGATGGACCTGTTGTTGTGTCAAGAGTAGACCTAGCTGGTCTACAGTGTTTCTCCCTCTGGTAGCATCCTGCCAGGGTATTGTGTAGCAGCAACAACAGATGAAAGGCAGATAAACGAAAACCACAAGACCAGTAAAACCAACCAGATTTATTAGTTCTCTTGTTGAACCAAACATAAATGTTTACTCTCTCTCTAGCGCCTCGGCCACAGTAAGCCTTCAAGGAGTAAACTATCACAGTTGTAAAACACTTTATATAATTACAACAATTAAAACAATTAAAATTAATTACTTCAATTATACAAATCAATTAATTAATCAAATCACACTTTTCCAGCAACACTCTGTATTCAATCCATTTGGCAACAAAGTGCCATATTTTAAAATAAAAATAGTTTCTTTACTTAATAGTGACTTTTCAACCATATGGCCATTTACTTCAACATCAGCTACTTGTTGTAAAATAGTAGCCTTCAAACTATCACTTAAGCCATTGTGATATTCACAAAAATTTGCCTAGAAAATAATTATTTTTGTTTTGATGACATGATTTTTCATCAAATACAGGGGACAGCTATGGGTGCTCCATTTGCACCAATGTATGCTAATGTATTTATGGGCTTGGTTGAACAAGAATGTATCTATAAGAATGAATTTGTACATAAATATGTTAAAATGTACTATAGATACATAGATGATTTGATTTTTCTGTGTGAAGATGGATTCAATAATATAAACCAATTTGTAAGAGAAATTCAGCAAAATAGGTTTAATATTTCTTTTGAAGGATTACAATGTGGACATACAGTTAATTTTTTGGTATTAGGTTAATAGGTCAAAGTGGCCATCCAATAATTACTAGTATACATAGGAAATTTGGTATGCCACACAATTTCTTGAAGGCTACCAGTTGTCATCCTATCCAAACTATTCAATCCTTACCATATGGTGAGTTTTTAAGGATCTCACGTTTATGTAATGATGATAATGTATTTCTACAGGAAATCCAATTAACAAAAGAAATGTTTTTGAGAAGAGAATATGATGCTAGATTGCTTGAATTGGACATTCAGAAAATATTGGAATTAAGATATAATTCACAGAATATTGGTTATACTTGTTATGAAAATAAGGGTAAATGTTATACTGAAAATAGAATTAATAATCTGGACAAAAATATTTTCTTAGTGTCTACTTATAATTTTTTTAGTAGTCATATTAAAAAATGTATTTTGCACTTTTGGGAATTTTTAAAAAAATTTGAGGAACTTAATAATTTAATGGATAAAAAATAAATGTTTTCATATAAAAGAGGTAGAAGTATAAGAGACATGGTAGTACACACAAAATTTTTAAAACCAGAGTGTAAAATGTACTATGAAATTTCTGATTTAGGTACGTTTCCATGTGGAAACTGTAGTATTTGTACATATATACATAGAGTGTTTACTAGTATTAATAATGTTAGGTTTACTCCTGATGGCATATACAATTGTAGGACACAGAAGGTAATTTATGCTATTAAATGAGGGTGTAATAAGTTCTATATTGGCCAAACAAAAAGGATGTTCAAAGTCAGATTACTTGAACATTTAAGGGACATAAGGAATCAGAAAGTAGAAAGTCCATTAGCTTTACATTTTTGTGACTATCACAATGGCTTAAGTGATAGTTTGCAGGCTACTATTTTACAACAAGTAGCTGATGTTGAAGTAAATGGCCATATGGTTGAAAAGTCACTATTAAGTAAAGAAACTATTTTTATTTTAAAATATGGCACTTTGTTGCCAAATGGATTGAATACAGAGTGTTGCTGGAAAAGTGTGATTTGATTAATTAATTGATTTGTATAATTGAAGTAATTAATTTTAATTGTTTTAATTGTTGTAATTATATAAAGTGTTTTACAACTGTGATAGTTTACTCCTTGAAGGCTTACTGTGGCCAAGGCGCTAGAGAGAGTAAACATTTCTGTTTGGTTCAACAAGAGAGCTAATAAATCTGGTTGGTTTTAATGGTCTTGTGGTTTTCGTTTATCTGCCTTTCATCTGTAATGATGTAATGTAATGATGATAATGTATTTCTACAGGAAATCCAATTAACAAAAGAAATGTTTTTGAGAAGAGAATATGATGCTAGATTGCTTGAATTGGACATTCAGAAAATATTGGAATTAAGATATAATTCACAGAATATTGGTTATACTTGTTATGAAAATAAGGGTAAATGTTATACTGAAAATAGAATTAATAATCTGGACAAAAATATTTTCTTAGTGTCTACTTATAATTTTTTTAGTAGTCATATTAAAAAATGCATTTTGCACTTTTGGGAATTTTTAAAAAAATTTGAGGAACTTAATAATTTAATGGATAAAAAATAAATTTTTTCATATAAAAGAGGTAGAAGTATAAGAGACATGGTAGTACACACAAAATTTTTAAAACCAGAGTGTAAAATGTACTATGAAATTTCTGATTTAGGTATGTTTCCATGTGGAAACTGTAGTATTTGTACATATATACATAGAGTGTTTACTAGTATTAATAATGTTAGGTTTACTCCTGATGGCATATACAATTGTAGGACACAGAAGGTAATTTATGCTATTAAATGTGGGTGTAATAAGTTCTATATTGGCCAAACAAAAAGGATGTTCAAAGTCAGATTACTTGAACATTTAAGGGACATAAGGAATCAGAAAGTAGAAAGCCCATTAGCTTTACATTTTTGTGAATATCACAATGGCTTAAGTGATAGTTTGCAGGCTACTATTTTACAACAAGTAGCTGATGTTGAAGTAAATGGCCATATGGTTGAAAAGTCACTATTAAGTAAAGAAACTATTTTTATTTTAAAATATGGCACTTTGTTGCCAAATGGATTGAATACAGAGTGTTGCTGGAAAAGTGTGATTTGATTAATTAATTGATTTGTATAATTGAAGTAATTAATTTTAATTGTTTTAATTGTTGTAATTATATAAAGTGTTTTACAACTGTGATAGTTTACTCCTTGAAGGCTTACTGTGGCCAAGGCGCTAGAGAGAGAGTAAACATTTCTGTTTGGTTCAACAAGAGAGCTAATAAATCTGGTTGGTTTTAATGGTCTTGTGGTTTTCGTTTATCTGCCTTTCATCTGTAATGATGTAATGTAATGATGATAATGTATTTCTACAGGAAATCCAATTAACAAAAGAAATGTTTTTGAGAAGAGAATATGATGCTAGATTGCTTGAATTGGACATTCAGAAAATATTGGAATTAAGATATAATTCACAGAATATTGGTTATACTTGTTATGAAAATAAGGGTAAATGTTATACTGAAAATAGAATTAATAATCTGGACAAAAATATTTTCTTAGTGTCTACTTATAATTTTTTTAGTAGTCATATTAAAAAATGCATTTTGCACTTTTGGGAATTTTTAAAAAATTTTGAGGAACTTAATAATTTAATGGATAAAAAATAAATGTTTTCATATAAAAGAGGTAGAAGTATAAGAGACATGGTAGTACACACAAATTTTTTAAAACCAGAGTGTAAAATGTACTATGAAATTTCTGATTTAGGTACGTTTCCATGTGGAAACTGTAGTATTTGTACATATATACATAGAGTGTTTACTAGTATTAATAATGTTAGATTTACTCCTGATGGCATATACAATTGTAGGACACAGAAGGTAATTTATGCTATTAAATGTAGGTGTAATAAGTTCTATATTGGCCAAACAAAAAGGATGTTCAAAGTCAGATTACTTGAACATTTAAGGGACATAAGGAATCAGAAAGTAGAAAGCCCATTAGCTTTACATTTTTGTGAATATCACATTGGCTTAAGTGATAGTTTGCAGGCTACTATTTTACAACAAGTAGCTGATGTTGAAGTAAATGGCCATATGGTTGAAAAGTCACTATTAAGTAAAGAAACTATTTTTATTTTAAAATATGGCACTTTGTTGCCAAATGAATTGAATACAGAGTGTTGCTGGAAAAGTGTGATTTGATTAATTAATTGATTTGTATAATTGAAGTAATGAATTTTAATTGTTTTAATTGTTGTAATTATATAAAGTGTTTTACAACTGTGATAGTTTACTCCTTGAAGGCTTACTGTGGCCAAGGCGCTAGAGAGAGAGTAAACATTTCTGTTTGGTTCAACAAGAGAGCTAATAAATCTTGTTGGTTTTACTGGTCTTGTGGTTTTCGTTTATCTGCCTTTCATCTGTTGTTGTTGGAATCGTATTTCTATCTATGGCCAGTGATCCTGCTTTAAATGTTCCATGTATGTTTAGAGAGGACAATGGTGGTACCTCTCAGCGAACATTGGATGGCTTTTTTAATACAAATCCTGACCGAAATACTGATCGATCCAAAAGGACTGCAAATACAGATGGTAATGGGGATATTCCAGCATGGGAGCGGTTTCTAGCTGAAACACGGAGCAAACATGTTAATAATCCATTTGCGAACATTGGAAAACGCTCCATGGATTTCCCTTCTGAGGTAAAGACTATGGTTTCTAAATTAACTAATCTGATGAATAAAGAAACAGCTACGTTCTATAATTGTAATAGTCTACAAAGATATCTACATTTAGATATCATTCCTATGGGCTTAAGGGCTATAAAATTTCCATCTGAACCCTTTATTGTGTCTTGTCCCACTGATAAAACATTTCAGCATAAGTGGGAATCTGCAGCGCACCAATGCTCAAGGGAATGGATAAAAATTCTAGTGGAGAGAGATAATATCAAACTACTGAATTTAAAAAAGGATATAAATATGGTTTATAACAATCTTGCCACTTTGTTAGATAGAACTAGAATGGACTCTTGTCTTAGAGACATTCAAGACAAGATTAATGTGCTAGAAAAAAGGATTATTGACCAAAAAATGCATAAAATTCAAAGAGACCTCCGCGATTTTGATAGAGGTAATGTTTATTTGTATAGAGCCAATCAACGTTCACGTTCCTCTGTACGTTTACCCAATGCTTCAAACAGAGACGACAACAGACGGGTCAGTACTAACAGCGCTGATGTGTCTAACCAGACGCCAGATAGACAAGCCTATGTTTCTGAATTACGAGACTTTCCTGATTTACCCTCGCCTGCCAACCAGGACTTTTTTCATGAATGCTTTCCTGACCGGTTTCGTACAGCCGGAGAGTATGGCCAACAGCGTAAAAGAGGTTACGGAGAGCAGGAATTTCAGAGGGGAGGACAACAACGTCAATGGAGAGACACTAAAAGAACAAAATGGTACTAATATTTGTTGTACTAACATTGTGGTTAATTTGTCTGGTTGTCAGGTGTCTGACAACATTTTGTCGATACTGAATTGTGGTTTGAAATTTGTGCCAACAGTATTGCCGAAAATACATGAATGGAAAGTAGAAGTATTTAGATTCGCAAGGAAATTGCATTTATGGTACTATTTTAACAATATATGCAATGAAAAACTTAGCGAAAATGTTGGGCATGTTAATACTGATAGTATAGATCATGATAACGATTGGATTCTTGCGAATCTTTTGTATCTTGTGTCAGTAATCTAAATGCCTATTGCCCTATTGATACATCTTGTTTAAGTATAGTTAGTAATTTTATGCCTCCATTCCTTCATGAAGGAATAAAAAAATTTCATGCCATGGTGGATTTTGAAATTGAGTATTTGCTAAGAAATTTAGAGTATAACAATATTCAATATAATTTGTCCAAACAAGAATGGGGGGAGCTATTGCAATTTTCCAAACAATGTGATTTAATTGTTAAGCCCTCTGACAAGGGCAACAAAATTGTGATAATGCATCACACACAGTATTTAAAGATGTGTTTAGATTTACTAAATGATGAATCTGTATATTGTATAGTTCAAAAGGATGTTATAGAACATGCTAAGGAATGCTATAACAACTTAATTTCTAAGGGTTTGAGACTAGGTTATTGGACAGAATCTGATGTAAAAAAGAAACTAATATCATCTGATGTAGGTCCTGCATACTTTTACTGCCTACCAAAAATTCATAAAAATTTCAGTAAACCTCCGGGTAGACCAATTGTTTCAGCTAGAAAATATTTTTTACACAACTTGGGAGTAGTATTACATAAGGTATTACTAAAGGAAGTTGTTTGTCTACCATCATATATAAGAGATTCTTTTGATTTTCTGAATAAAATAAAGTCTATTATATGGAGTAAAAGTATGTATTGGATCACATTAGATGTGAAGAGTCTGTATACTAGTATTCAACACAGATTTGGTTTAGAAGCAATACACAAAAGTATGGGGGACCATCCTTTCACACATTATGTTCTTGATGTAGTTCAATTTTGCCTAGAAAATAATTATTTTTGTTTTGATGACATGATTTTTCATCAAATACAGGGGACAGCTATGGGTGCTCCATTTGCACCAATGTATGCTAATGTATTTATGGGCTTGGTTGAACAAGAATGTATCTATAAGAATGAATTTGTACATAAATATGTTAAAATGTACTATAGATACATAGATGATTTGATTTTTCTGTGTGAAGATGGATTCAATAATATAAACCAATTTGTAAGAGAAATTCAGCAAAATAGGTTTAATATTTCTTTTGAAGGATTACAATGTGGACATACAGTTAATTTTTTGGATATTAGGTTAATAGGTCAAAGTGGCCATCCAATAATTACTAGTATACGTAGGAAATTTGGTTTGCCACACGATTTCTTGAAGGCTACCAGTTGTCATCCTATCCAAACTATTCAATCCTTACCATATGGTGAGTTTTTAAGGATCTCACGTTTATGTAATGATGATAATGTATTTCTACAGGAAATCCAATTAACAAAAGAAATGTTTTTGAGAAGAGAATATGATGCTAGATTGCTTGAATTGGACATTCAGAAAATATTGGAATTAAGATATAATTCACAGAATATTGGTTATACTTGTTATGAAAATAAGGGTAAATGTTATACTGAAAATAGAATTAATAATCTGGACAAAAATATTTTCTTAGTGTCTACTTATAATTTTTTTAGTAGTCATATTAAAAAATGTATTTTGCACTTTTGGAAATTTTTAAAAAATTTTGAGGAACTTAATAATTTAATGGATAAAAAATAAATTTTTTCATATAAAAGAGGTAGACGTATAAGAGACATGGTAGTACACACAAAATTTTTAAAACCAGAGTGTAAAATGTACTATGAAATTTCTGATTTAGGTACGTTTCCATGTGGAAACTGTAGTATTTGTACATATATACATAGAGTGTTTACTAGTATTAATAATGTTAGGTTTACTCCTGATGGCATATACAATTGTAGGACACAGAATGTAATTTATGCTATTAAATGTGGGTGTAATAAGTTCTATATTGTCCAAACAAAAAAGATGTTCAAAGGCAGATTACTTGAACATTTAAGGGACATAAGGAATCAGAAAGTAGAAAGCCCATTAGCTTTACATTTTTGTGAATATCACAATGGCTTAAGTGATAGTTTGCAGGCTACTATTTTACAACAAGTAGCTGATGTTGAAGTAAATGGCCATATGGTTGAAAAGTCACTATTAAGTAAAGAAACTATTTTTATTTTAAAATATGGCACTTTGTTGCCAAATGGATTGAATACAGAGTGTTGCTGGAAAAGTGTGATTTGATTAATTAATTAATTTGTATAATTGAAGTAATTAATTTTAATTGTTTTAATTGTTGTAATTATATAAAGTGTTTTACAACTGTGGTAGTTTACTCCTTGAAGGCTTACTGTGGCCGAGGTGCTAGAGAGAGAGAGTAAACATTTCTGTTTGGTTCAACAAGAGAGCTAATAAATCTGGTTGGTTTTACTGGTCTTGTGGTTTTTGTTTATTGTGTAGCAGCAGTTTGCTCACACACCTGGCCAGCCTCATCTCCCAGTTCCATGGAACCAATGCCCCAGGTGTGACATACTGTGCATGAAGCACGCTCACACACCCCCACGGTGTGCATGTTATATCATTATTCCTTTCGGTATTATGTAGGACTACTGTTCTCACAGTATGATTAGAAAGGCACTGTTCTGTGCTGCACATAGACTGCTCATAATACTGTGGTTGAACAATGGACACGTGTTCTGGTATTAATCTACACACCTATATACATTTCCTATACTGTTGGATGCCTGTGCTGGATGATGTGTTTGTGATCACAGCAGCTAAATGTGTATCCGCCATGGCTTAGTGGAACTCACATCTACTATAGTGTGCAGGGTCAGGGGGTTGGAACATGGCAGTGCAGATTATTTTATTAATGGCCACAACAGCTGTTGGCTACAGAGTGACTAAGGCACTGTAGAACATTTGTAGGAGGGTATGTGCTTATTTGAGTGAAGCACAGCATTACTGATTTCTGGTTGCAGCGTCTTGCACTCAGCATCTACATTACTTCACCAGTGTGGTACTAACATACCTGTGGCCAAACAGGCTTACACCCGCTTGCTCCTGCATACACATGCACAATGTCATGCATTTTGTTCGCATGGACACTCGGACTGTTTGCTTGTCCATTGTCAGTGGTGGCCCGGGGTGTAGAGCTCCACATTAACCCCAGCTACATATGCCAATTAATACTAGAGTTTTCACATTCATAGAGGGTAACAGTCATAATATAGCTACATTCCCCATTAATCATGCTTAGTTTATGTTAAACTGTCAGTATTATCCATGCTTAAATTAGGTTTACATGTCAGGTATGACTGTTGACAAAGGTCAGTTTAAAGTGAGGTTGGATTCCTGTTTCACAGGTCTGGTTAGGTAATATACACGTATTTGGCGTAGGTGTCGTTATTCCATACCTGTGTGGTACAGTAGAGGTGAATAGCTAAGGAGTAGGTAGGTAGGTAGTGGGGGTGGCATTGTAACTATATAGTAGCCTGTAGGTATAATTGGATGGGGAGCAATAGGGAAGGTATGTCTGATGTTGGGAATTGTATGTGAGGCAAGACAAGAGGTGTCAGTATTACTAGTTGATGTAGTGGTATAGAGTGTGAGGTGGGGTGGGGTTTCACAAGGTGGTGAGGCTGTACTGCTCCAGGTGTGCTTGTGGTGTTCTTTCATGTGTTAGTTACATGTGTCCTGTGGGACAGCTGTGATACTACATGTGGGTTGGAGTTCCA
Organism: Protopterus annectens; assembly: GCF_019279795.1. NCBI lineage: Eukaryota > Metazoa > Chordata > Ceratodontiformes > Protopteridae > Protopterus > Protopterus annectens. The sequence goes on from NC_056744.1 coordinate 192,730,955, forward strand.
GATACTGGCAATATAGTGGGGGAAGAGGGTGTCACCTATGTGTACCCATAGACATTAATAGAAATGGAACAGGGGCTGATAGGTACATGGTGTGCATGGGGCACAAAAGGAGTGTTAGTAGGGTGATTATCCAGACATGTGCAGGATGGCTGCAGGGAAGGCCCACAGCTGGCCATGTTGTCTACAGCAAAAGCTGTGGTGGGGGTGAGGACTACAATAATACATTGTGATGCCTATTACATCGGCTTACATGCCTACAGTGGGGTGTTGTAACCATGTGTTCGTAGGTGTTGTGTAGTGGGTTATGCAACAACACATATGGTTATACCGTACTTTGCCATGTAAACTGGACTGTGCTGCGGTGGTACCCATTTAGGGAATGGCTGCCCATTAGGCAAAAGCATGCCTGTCGACTGTACAGAATCTGCAGCCTATCCAGAGTTTGCTTCATAATATTGGTGTGTTCCTCTTACAATCTGCACCTGTCTGGCAAATACCTGGAAACTGACACCATTAAATACAGACAAGTAATTTGGTTTAAGACTCCACATCCTTCAGACAAGTCATGCCAATGCATAACCTATTATACTATCAGCTTTCTAAGGTTGTAAGTGGAATATATGCTTTCTGTCCCCATTTGTCCCCCCAATGGTTTAGGTTCTGTCCAGTGGTTTTGCTGTTGGAGGTTTAGAGGTATGGGCATAAGCTCTGCCCAATTCGCAATATAATTTACATCCTCGGGGTGGTCCAAATACAACTGCACCAGCCAACACCTGAACGTCTAGGCCCATAATTGCATACCCATAGTTTCCCCACCTGTCTCTCCTCTACATCGCTCATTCTTACTGTGGGTGCAGGTTGGGTTTAGCCACAACACTACACACTGCCCACTCTCCATGTGTCAGGAACCATGCTGTACGTTGTCTTGACCCATGGGTCATCAGGCTTGCACAACCTACTGGTCCTTGTACGTATACAGCCTGGTTAGATAAATCATTACAGGGACTGACTCCAATGATCATTAATTTTTGGGGTGTCCCACAAGGGACATTGATGTCTTTGTTTCAAGATTAGACTTGTCATATCTCTCCCACTGGTCGTAGCCTGCCTGTGGTCTGGGAAGCAGTGGTGTGTTTACTTGTATTGTGTGTTTGTATGTTTCACCTGTCTAGGTGGGGGGGGGGGTGATGTTACATGTTACACATTTGTTGATTGGACCCCTCACCCCCACTGGCACTGCCTGTGAACATATGTAATCCTTAACTGGTGTAACATATCTATACATATATATATATATATATCTATATATAGATCTCTCTCTCTCTCTCTATATATATATATATATATATATATATATATATATATATATATATATATATTTCTGCTGTATACTACTATTTAATAAACTGTTTTCTAGTCCTGAGGAGCTTTTCTCCCCAGGTCTCTGCTGTAAATGAACCAAAAACTCAGCCAGACTTACCCGGTTAACAGATGTAATTTAAATACATAATTCTATTAATATCCTAGCTATATATGTGTATGTTTGCATACATATATACATATATATTTCTACAGATATTTGGTGCGGGAGCCATGGGCTCAAGCTCAATGCCAAGAAATGTGTAGTTATCCCCTTTGGGAAAAAACATGTACCTATGAATTACCACATAGGTGGCAGTACACTAAACACCAAAAGTATGATAAGAGACTTAGGGACACAGGTGGACAGTGGTCTCACCTTCAGTAACCACATCGCCACAGCAGTCAGGAAATCCTTCTATGTGGCACACCTCATCACTAAGGGCTTTTCATCCAGAAAAAAGGAGGCCATTGTCCTATTGTACTCATCCCTCATTAGACACATTATAGAATACAACGCCCCATTTGGTATGTACCTCTCAAGACATCTGCAACAATTGGAAAGGCTGCAGAAATACCTCACTAAAAGAATCACAGGCCTAAAGCAGGTGCCTATGCTGACTGCCTTAAAAAAATCCACGTATACTTTGTTGCATATCGTCTAGTGAGAGGCGATCTTTGCTTAACATACAAGGCCATGTCAAACCCAGAGCTATTGGACATGCTACACTTAAAGAAATCCCAATCCCTCAGAGCCACATGCTCCAGGGATCTAAACCTTGTCATCACAATAAACAAAACATGCTGGAGGGATAGGTTCCTGACCCAGAGACTCCTCAGACTCTGGAATAGACTGCCCATACATGTCAAGCAGAGCATGTCTTTGGCCCTCTTCAAAAGGAACCCTGACGATTGGATGGGAGAAAGGAAATTCACCCCGGTGATCATGTCATTCACCCTGCTAGACAGGGTTCCAGGGAAGGAAATAGTGTGGGAAGAAATAGCCAGGGAATTGTTATGGCTAGGCTTGTATAGGCCCTAGGGCCGATAGCCTAGTATCAACCTATGAACCTATATATATATATATATATATATATATATATATATATATATATATATATATGTATTTGTATGCATACACACACTCACACACACACACACACACATATATATATATATATATATATATATATATATATATATATATATAGATAGATAGATATATATTACTGTATATATATATATATATATATATATATATATATATATAGATATATATATATATATATGTCTAACAACATATGGATGTATGGGTGGCTGCATATGTATATATCTATATGTGGGTATTTAATTATATTCTGTATCTGCATGTGCACATTTGTACTATGGAGAGGGGGAGGTTTCACTCCATGTAGGTATGGGTATATTTACACACACACCTCTACAGTTGTACATCTATGTCTGGTTATTCAATTCTTTGCCATGTACAATAGACTGTGCTGCAGTGGGACTCGTAGTGGGAGTAGCTGTCCATTGTGCGGTGGCACTGCCCAATGCACACTATTGCTTACATCCTTGGGGCGGTCAGCATAGACCCACTCCATCCAACACCTGCTCAGCTAGGCCCATAATTTCATACCCATAGTTCCCAAACCACACATCCTCTTCACCACTCTTCCTTACTGCAGGTGCAGGTCGGGTCTGGCCACAACAGTACACTGTGCACACTCCTCACTTCTCGGGACCCATCACATATGTTGTCTCACCCCATGGATCAACAGGCTTCCCCTACCTTGTACACTGGGAACATGCGTGGCCTGCAGTTTGACATCAGTGTAATAACAGGAAACCCAAAAAATTTTTTGGTGTCCCACAAGGGACATAAATGTCTTTGTTTTATGATTAGACTTGGCAGGTCTCTCCAACTGGTAGTATCCTGCCTGTAGTCTGGGAAGCAGTGGTGTGTTTACTTTTATTGTGTGTCTGTATGTTTCACTGATCTAGCTGGGGGAGGAAGGTTGATGCTACACGCTACACGTTTGTTGATTGGACCCCGCACCCCTATTTGCATGGCCTGTAAACATATGTAATTTGTAACTGCTATATCATATCCTAGCTATATACATGTGAATATTTATGGACACACACACACACACACACACACACACACACACACACAGATATATGTATATATATATATATATATATATATGTCTACATTAATATATACAGATATATCTGTATATGTATGCATACATATATATATATTTATATATTGCTGTATATATATATATATATATATATATATATATATATATATATATGTATACATTTGTAAAACGACATATGGGTGCATGGGTGTCTGCAAATGTATATATCTATATATGGGTATTTATATGTATTCTATCTCTGTATGTATACATTTGTACTACGGAGAGGGAGAGGTATATCTCCATGTAGCTATGGGTAGATATATTCACACATACTTTCAAAAAACACCAGCAACAATGAAATAAGAAAACACAGATAACCAGCACTTGACCAGCAATTTCTTTAATTCAAAGCGATCTGGTACCTCGGCAATTCGCCTTCATGGATCACATCCACGAAGGCGAATTGCCGAGGTACCAGATCGCTTTGAATTAAAGAAATTGCTGGTCAAGTGCTGGTTATCTGTGTTTTCATATTCCCACATACCTCTACATATATACATCTACATCTGGTTATTCCGTTCTTTTCCATGTAGATTAGACTTTGCTGCAGTGGGACTTGCAGTAGGTGTGGCTGCTCGTTGGGTGATGCCTCTGCCCAATGAACACTTTTGCTTACATCCCTGGGGCTGTCCATATAGACCCACTACAGCCAGCACCTGCACACATAGACCCATATCTAGCTACCCATAGTCCCCCCACCTGCACCTCCTCTACAGCAATCATCCTTCCTCTGGGTGCAGGTCGGGTCTGAGCTCAACACTACCCACTGCCCACTCTCCACTTCACAGGACTCATCTCGTACATTGTCTCGACCCATGGGTCATCAGGCTTTCTCACCTTTGTATTTCAGATATGTACACACCCCGCCAAGAAAGGTCATTGCACTGGCTTGCTCCCATAATATGACAATTTTTGGGGCATCCTGCAAGGGACGCTTCTGTCTGTGTTCCAAGATTAGATTTCACTGGTCCACTGTGTACCCCTCCTGGTTGTATTCTGCCTGTGGTCTGGGGAGCAGTGGACTATTTACATTGTTTGTGGGTTTGTGTGTATGTTTCCTCTGTCCTACTGGGGGGGAGGTCATGCTACGTTTTACATGATTCTTGCTTGGGCCCCTCACTTCCATTGGCATAGCCTGTGAACATATGCCATTCTTGTGTGCTGTTTCCTATCATAGCTATATATCTGTGTATATCTACACACACACACACACACACACACACACACACACATATATATATATATATATATATATATATATATATATGTATGTATATATATATATATATATATATATATATATATATATATATATATATATATATATACATACATATTGTTGTATACACACACACACATATATATATATATATATATATATATATATATATATATATATATATATATATATATAAAACATGTGGATGCATGGGATGTATGGCCTTAATCTCACTTATCTCTTGCTATGATGGCTTAATGGTTAATTACTGTGACTATAGTGTACAGGGTCCTGGGTTTGAGGCTTGCAGAGACAGTTTATTTTGTTGCTGGGCAGAACATGGGCCATTGGATCCAGAGTGATTAGGCACTTTAAAGTGGTTGTAAGCAGGTTTGCGCAAGTTTGCATGGGTTTGCGCAATGGTAAGCACTGCTAACCTCTGGTTACAGTTTCTTACACTCAGTTAGCTTCTACTTTGCTTAATCTGTGTAACCAATGCTTACCCCTGTGCAAATGCACTTGTACACGCTTACTGCTGCTTATTTGTGCTTAGACCTGCTTACTTGTGCCTTATTCATTATGACACATACACTTCACATGTGCATTTCATGCAGTACTCCAATTCACATTTAAATGTTATTATGTAGGTTATACGGCAAAATGATGTAAAATTATGTTCATAAACAGATTTCCCATGGAAAATGATTTGTTCTGCAGTGGGACTCAAACCGGGAATGCTGGTTCATTAGGTGGATGCTCTAACCACTCTACTATTGCTGTGCTGCTTAATTTGCATATATGTTTGCATATATGTTCCTTGTTATCCTCTTCAGCCTTTTCAGCTGATTTAACCATAGCTAAGTGATGGGCAAACCCACACACCTACTGTTAGCTGTGCTCGAGGTTTTAAAAAAATAAATACAAGGGTTTCTTCATTTTATTTCAATGTACTGTTGGTGTTCAGCACATGGGGACTGTTGGTGGAGATATGCAGACACCTATGAGCAGTTTTGCTCATTTATTTACAATTTCTTCTGTTCCCCTTTGCAGGGGCAAGTTTAATCTGAGAGCTCTGCTCTCAGGCATGCCCCCTGCACTCATCCATGCTCAGTGTAGGATTTGGAGCTCTGGTGGTGCACCTTCATTATTATGCATGGCGCGCTGCCGTCCTCCTCTTCAACTGCCGCTTACGTACAGGACTAGTTTTGTCCTGCATGGCAGATTAGTGAATCCGGGGGTGAGTCTTGTACAAAATCATATTGCATATCATAATAGACTAGAAAGTCAACATTCAGAAATTGCATAATTCATTCCAAACCCAGTGCTATTGTGTTCCTCATAGACTACATGCTGACCTTTTATAGCTACTATGTAATTACTTGCAAATAATGTCATGCCTGATCAAATACATGTTGAACGTTTTGTTATCTTCTGTATAATTAGCATAAAATGTTGGGTGGAATTGAATAAACCCTACATGGAGCGATTCTCAATGTAGGAATAGTGTTGCGGCATGAACATGGAACACGGCCACTGAGTGATCCAGGAAACAGGGCTGGAGGTGTGCATGAGCATGCAGACCCTGTGTAGACACAGAGGTATCTGCAGAATGCAAATCACCTCATAACCTAGTAAAAACCATGCAAATAAGGTGAATTTGCAATTCAGCAAGCAGAAAGGCACCCGTGTAGGTGCCATGGCAATATAAGAAATGTATGCGTCTACAAACCATGTACCTGAGTATACATTTCAACTAGGGGCTGAAAAACCCCCAAAAAACAGATGGATACTGCACAGTAGTCATGCAAATGGCCAAAACTATGGCCAGAGAGTTAGAAAAACAATGCAAATTATGAAAAATTAATCTTTTTTTAATAAATATTTTACATTTAAGCAGTGTGCAGAGACACGTAAACATGCCTTTTGCAAAAAATAAATAAATAAAAACTATAAAATATGAAGCTTGCACATGTGCACAATTATTGCATTATAGTGCCCAGCATGCAAAGTCATACAATGGCAAGTTACACTGGTTGCTAAGGAGATAAGTCCTGGTGTATTGCAGTACCCAGATGATATGCAATTAGGTGTATGTAAATGAGCCAGGGTTATTAAATAGCAAAAAGGGCCATCGTGTCTGTAGGTACTAACCCTGGTATAGCGAGAACTGTGCTGGTGTAGGCAGAACAGTTAGCTAGCATCAAAAATAAAAGAAATAATAAATAAAAGGAAATAGCCTGGGAAAGCCAAACAAATATAAATCATAGGATCATAGGATAATAAGAGATTACTAGGCTAATCGCTCTGGGGCCCTTACAAGCCTTGCCAAGAGTTTATCCCCAGAAAAGAAACCACAATGACTAATAAGCCCTGTTCCACTGACACTGGCCCATTCAAACCCTCAATGATATACCTGGAAGGTGTAATGTATCATAGTCAGCCAATCACACAAGCTGCATCTGCAGAACACAGTATAAAGTATGCATACACACTTCAATCTGCTTTTCCCCACATACACTGCACCATTGGCGTACACACATGGAATTTTAACAGACAAAATGATAGGGGCTGCTGCTGCTCTGCTACATCTGTATATGCTAGAGGCTGAGATCAGTGATGATGCTGATGCTGACAATAGGTCCAGACTGAAAAGGAGAAGAGTGTTCAGGTCCAGGGTAACCTTTCAGGGGCTACATGAGCTGGAGATACAGCAATAGAGTGCTACAGGATGGACAGGGACATACTACAGGAACTCAACAAGCTCTGCCACCCTCCCCTCAGACTGAGAGCTAACAAAGGGCAACACATCCCAGTGGAAACAAAGGTATGTGTAGCCTTATGAATACTAGCTACAGGTACTTTCCAAAGACCTACTGGGGACATGATGGGAGTCTCACAAGCATCCACACCCAGGGTACTCCACCAGTTCCTGGATGTCATGATAACACATGCCAGTGAGCACATTTATTTACCCCACACCCCTGAGGAGAAGACCAGCAATATGTATATCTTCCATGATGTAGCACACTACCCAGAAGTACTGGGTGCCATAGACTGCACTCATGTACATGTCAAAGCACCACCTAGTCAGGAGGGTAGAGTCTATGTTAACCACAAGGGGTATCACTTCATCAACTGCCAGGTCATGTGCAATGCCCAGGGCATTATCATGAATTTGTGTGCTGGCAGCCCTGGCAGTTTTCATGACTCCCACATCTGGCACACATCAGACCTGTACATTTGCCAGGGGGGACATGCTGTATGGCCATCTACTGGGGGATGATGGCTACACACTGGATCCATGGATGATGACACCCATCAGAAATGTGCACACCAGCTGAAGAATGTCATAAAAAGGCACACACACAAACTAGGAACATAATAGAGCATGTGCTTGGACTTCACAGGTCATGGTTCTGCTGCATTGACATATCCAGTGGAGCCCTGCACTACTGTGCAGCCACATGTGCAAGCATGTTCATAGTATGTGCCATGCTACACAATATGATCCTGCAGAAACAGCTGTGGCAGGAATATGACAGAGAAGAGACACACAGCCCTCCACCAGTGGCAAGGACCCCACAAGCACGGGGGACTCAGAGGAAGAACCCCCTGAGCCTGTCCCTGTAGGCAGACGTAGGCATGCCCAGTATACCCTGGGCTTGGCAAAGAGGCAATGCATAGCACATGCACTGACAACCTAGGAACCCAGGTACTCCCAGACATAGTAAAAAGGATGCCAGCCACACCACACTACCTGTACCTTACTATGTATAGGCTGGGTACTGTGTGAATCTGACAGAATCAGCCCTGAAGCACTGTCTTCTCAATTGCTGCATGCACAAGGTAAGTCACTCTTCTTAACAACAAATGAATGGGGTAGTAGACTGTGGTAGCATATGTATGGTATTGCTGCATGTATGCCAGGGAATGGAGTGGGCTTCCAGGATAGCAGCAGACAACTGTCAGCTATGTGGGACAACAGTGACTCTCTGCCAAATACTGGCCACACCATAATATGCAGTAGGCCCCAAGGCAGCAAAATCCACTGCACTATGTGAGGGGACTTACAAACATCGGGGTTATAGGACAGATGCATGGGTGTCAAGGTTGCAGTCCCCTACATACATCTCAACATCTTAAAGCATGAAATATGTACAACATCCTAAAGAAAAGTGGGACAAAGGCCCAAAAAGTGGGACAATTGTTAACTATTTCAGTTACAAACTTAGAAAGTTGATAGAATAGCAGGTTTTGGATTAGCATGGATTTTCTGAAGGTTATGAAGTCTGAAACTCAAATGTCTGTTATTAAGTTCTAACTTCAATCTTTAATGATTTGCCCAAAATTTGCCAGAAAACCACAATTTTATGAAAATGGGACCCAAAATATGAGGCAAACATCTGGATATTCTGCGAAACTCTGTACAGTTGAGAGGTATGGTCCCCTACCCCGACACACCCGTAATCCCATACAACTGCAGTAACATTTATGTTTCTACGGTAATAGCAGCAGGCCACACATTCCCAGGGCTGTCCAAATCAACTTGCTAACGTGTTCCATTTCCACAATATGCAGGGGTCAATGTGCTATGTATGTGTGTGGTTAATAGTGTCAGTATGTAGCCTGCACAGACTGGTGGCTACCATGACTTAGTGGGCTAAGTGCATTGCAGTGGTTGATAGGATCCATGGTTCAAGACTGGCTGTGCCTACTATTTTGGATGTGTGCTACACCTACAGTAGGAGTTCTACACACTGTCCAGATGTCAGTATTTGTAACTGCAGGAAAGCTGGGCAAAGCCAGAGACAATGGAGGGACTGGGGGCCACAGATATGGACAGTACACAGCTCTGAGTAACCTAGATGGTGCTTAGTAGAACAGCAGGTTTTGACAAGTCAGTGTAGCACCAGGATATAAAGGCTGCCACATAACTGTGTCAGTGTGCACCATACATACACCATGAATGACAAGGTTTTGCAGAATGTCCACACGTATGCCTCATATATATATATATATATATATATATATATATATATATATATATATATATATATATATATATACACATCCCATAACATTGCATTTGTGTGGCAAACTGTTAGCAAACCAATAAATCTTGATGTGAAAACATAAATGACAGAAAGTTGGGATGCAGACTTCATACACATAAGAAAATGCAAGATAATACAAAACCAGTCTACCAACTGTCTATGTTAGTAACCACAATATTAAGACCCTGTCCCCATGTTTGGGCCTCCGTCCTACTGCTATATATATGGCCCTGTCCAAATGTCTGGTTGGAAGAGTTTGAGAAATATGGCCAACATCTAGCCTTGGGATTGGTGCTAAAATTTTGCTTCTGGTGAGAGAAGAAGCAAAGGTGTATTGTATCCCAACAGAGTGAAGCTGTGCTGAGACCAGCATTAGTAGTAGCCAGACAGTAGCCATTCATGTGATTCCCCTCTCTTCATCATTCTTGACATGCTAATTCTTTATTTTTCAATAAGTACTGCTTGATTTCTTCCTAACTTCAGAATATCTGCCTAAATACTTCATCCTTAAATTTTCAGGGCCTATGTATTAATTTCCACTCAAGTGTTTAGCAGTGCTCTGTACAGACATAGATACCTTGAGTGACATTTTTCCTGTAAAAGGAATATATATAAGGAAACAACTCCAGTACATAGTAATAATGACCATCCCTCCTGGCATGTCTAAAAGGTCAGTTCCCTGTGCTTTCTCCTATTACCCTTGTGGACTTGGGCATTCTAAGGAAGTGCAGCAACTGTCTTATGTACACAGACAACCCTCTCCTCTTACCTCCCAACACTCAGACTTGTGAGAGATGCACTTATATATCCAAATTGGAAGTCATGCACTGTCATGCCAAGACCGGAATAGCTGGTCAAGAGGAGAAGGTCAGCATCTGCACCACACCACATGCAACACATAGCCCTCCAGAACACCCACCATCACAGCTCTCACATAAAAATACAAACCACACACCCACCTTTGTGGAGGATCTCAATAGAAATCTACCCAAACAGCAAAGACCTCCAAGGCAGAAATGGATTCGATCACCTCAACACAGCACAAACCACAAAACACATAGCTCACCTACACATTGTGCCCCTCAACCCAAAAGTGCTTGCCCAATAAACTAATCATAGGTGACATGATAGTGAGGCACACTGATGCCCCACTCACTAGGTTGAATAAGGAGAAAGTAACAATCAGCTGTCTATCAGCTACCAGAATCGGACACATAACATGCACACTCAGGGCACTCCACAACAAGTACAAGTATGACTCTGTCACTGTTCATGTGGGTGTGAATGACATGAGATGCACCTCCCTGGACTACATGAAAAGAGACATGGAGGAGCTCTCAGATTATGTGGCCCAGGCAGGTATGAACCTAGCCCTGAACAGCATCCTACCATCGCCCAGAACGATACCGCAGTACAAGCAGAAAATGATTGACTTCAACAATTGGCTAAGTTTATGGTGTCATTCTAAAGGGATCCAGTATCTGCCTGCTTGGGATGTCATGACTGGCAGACATCGATGCTTTGCAAGAGATGGCCTGCATTTGTCACCCCTGGGTTTCCAGATACTGGCTAAGGCTCTTGCCACCCCTATAGTGCCTTTTTAGGCAATGTTCCAAAGACCAAATTATCACTGTAACAGCTATAAATAAATGCAGTCTGAGGGTCATACTGCTCAATGCTAGAAGTCTAAATCTCAAAGATGCACTTGCTCGAAACACTGCCCAAAATGGAGTTGTGCTGTAATGGAGATCTGGTTTAAAGCAGCAGAAAGCATCCCTGCACTACCAGGTTATAACTCATTCCACACCTTTCAGCCCCAGAACATGGACTGAATTTCCAAAGGTGATGGTGTCTCCAGACTAGTAGCCCAGCATAAAGCATCTGAGATACTTCAGGTACAACAAACATTGGATAAGACGGCAATCCAAGTCATAGCCTGCTATACAGTCTGCAGCCATGGCCCAAGACTCTCATTCCACATTCCTAAGTACCCTGGAAACTATTAGAGTCCAACCCAACACTCTCATACTACGTGACTTCAACTACCCCTACATCAACTGGGAAAACTACTCATGCACCAATACACTAGCCCAATGCTTCCTGGAATTCATCAGTTCCAATGCCCTGGACCAGCTTATTTTTACCCCCACTAGATGAAGCAGTATCCTTGATCTGGTTATTACTAACATGAGCATCCATTGCTTTACACCAATAGTCAGTTCCTCCCTGGTTAGATCCAACCACAAACTAATCACCATGGAAAGCCACATCTCACCCCCCCCCCTCCACACGCACACACAAAGGTAACCACCATAAAAAACTTCTCCAAAGCTGACTTTGGGCTCCTAAAAACAGAGGTAGCTAACTTCACAGGACCCATGTCAATGGAAAACAGATGCAGGAGTACTGAATCATACACAAATATACTGCACAAACACATACATAAATGCATGGAGCTAGTCATACCCAACAAAACCAATACACTCTCCTCCAAACAAAGTAAGCCAATCTGGTGGTCCCTGCCATTAATAAACTCTACAACAGAAGGAAGAAACTGTTGCAGAAAAAGGTGAAGTCCCAAGACTGGAAAAACTCCCTTATTAGCCTTAACAAAAAGTTGAGATCCCTCAACAAAATCTTTAATGCCAGCTATGAAGGTAGAATTGCAGCAGACATTAAAAACAACCACAAAGCCTTCTATAGTTATATCAAGAATTTTCACTGCAATACCCAGATTTGCTCTGAGTTACCACACAATGATACCTCCTATACTGTGCCAACAGATATTGCCAGCATACTGGCTGACAGATTCAGTGCCAACTTTACCCCTCTCTGCCCCCTAAAAGACCAATCACAATACCAGAGGAATGCCAGGCACCCAGCATTACTGCAGCATAGGTTAAAGCTGCATTGTCCAAGGCCAGTAATACAGCTTTCATGGGACCCAACAATATCCCTGGTTGTGTTCTACATGAACTACAAAGTGAACTGGCACAACATCTGTGTGCCCTGCTCAGTCACAGCCTCACCTCAGGCTTTGTCCCTACCAAATGGCGCACTGCTACAGTCATCCCTCTTCATAAAGGGGGAGTGACTAAAGACCCTGGTAATTATTGCCTGATTAGCCTGATGAGTCTGATATGTAAGGCTATGGAGTGCATCATCATGGACCTAATTAACAAGGATACAGGGAATCTCAAAACTCTAGATCTCACACAATTTGGTTTTGTGAAAGGTAGATCATGCCTGCTGAACCTGCTTGACTTCTTTGAGTCAGTCGAATAAATGTAAAGATTTTTACTGGTGCACCCGGTACCTTGGCTTTCGTCTTTGAGTCAGTCACCAGAGCTGTGGATGAGGATAAGGCAGTTCTTACAGCCTACCTCAATCTAGCCAAGGCCTTTGACACTATTCCCCACTCAGGAGTTACTGATAAACTCACCAATCTAGGCATAATCCCCTATGTCACTAGGTGGGCTGCAAACTGGCTCACACATAGAACGCATAGTGTGAAAGTGGTGGACTCCAAGTCAGACTGCCAACCAGTCATGAGTAGAGTCTCACAAGATTGGTCCTAGGTCCTCTCCTGTTTGGCATCTACTTCTCAAAAGTCCAGGCCAACACAGAGGGACTCTGGCTGACCAGGTTTGTAGATGACTGCAAGCTGGGAGCATTTATTAACTTCCCAAGTGATGTAGATATCCTACAGAAAGGCTGCACTGAGACCAGTGACTGGTGTTAAAACCATGGCCTTAAGCTTAATGCCAAAATATGCGTTGTCATCCCCTTTGGGAAAAACTTATTTCCCACTAATTACCACATCGATGGGAGCTCACTGAACACTGAAGGTGTTATAAGAGATCTGGGGACACAGGTTGACAGCAACCTCTCCTTCGACCACCACATTGCCACTATGGTCAGAAAATCCTTCGATGTGGCACTTCTAATTACCAAGTGTTTTGCATCCAGGAAGAAAGAAGTCATCATCTGTCTCTACTCTTCCCTCATTAGGCCAATCATCAAGTATAATGTCCCATTTGGCATGTACTTCACTAAACACATACAACAGCTGAAAGGCCACAAAAGTACCTCACAAAGAGGATCCTAGGCCTTAAACATATATCCTACATGGATAGACTCAAAAATCTCCAGCTATTCTCTGTCTCATATTGTCTACTAAGAGGTGATCTCTGTTTGACTTACAAAGCCAAGTCTGACCCAGGTCTGTTAGAAATGCTACATCTAAAGAAATCCAAATCCGTTCACACCACACACTCCAGAGACCTCAACCTCATTACCACAATCAACAGAGCATGCTGGAGGGACAGAGATTGCTCATGTTCTGGAATAGAATTCTCATCCATGTCAAGCAGAGCACCTCACTGGCCCTCTTCAAGAGAAATCTTGATGAGTGGATGGGAAATAGAAAGTTCACCTGGGGATCAGTGCAGTGGCTCTACTTGACAAAGGCACTGGGAACTATCATCGGGCAGCACGATGCTAGGGCACTTCTATGGGCTAGGCTTGTAAAGGCTCCAGGCCCATTAGCCTAGTACACACCTATGAAACTATGAACCTATAATAACAGTGCAACACAAACCATCTCAGTTTCACAGCAGATGTACGGGGCACAACCTGCAAAACAGGTACAGTCAGAGGTGTGAAGCCCATAACCCTGTGTGTGTTGTTACAACTTCTATCCCAATCACACCATAACTACAACTACACCTGCGGACAAAGCCTGGAACTGGAGCATAGTAGGATAAAGGCCCACATATAAGGGGAAGGATAAACCACTGACCAGACAAATGCAGACTATGTAGACTCCAACAATTCATGCAGTAGCATGGGTTCCTTGTACTGTATGGAGTCTGTAGCCAAATGTCTGTCTGCGGGTTCCTCACATTAGTCTATACTGATCTGTCACTGACATACCAGGAAATCACTATGCTATGTAAAATGTACCATACATATTATGCAAAACTCTGCTCTGTCCAATACACTCTGTATCCGCCCTAGATATAACTCAGTTAATAAGGATAGCACACAGCCAGGAGATCCCTCAGCCAGTATATCAGTGAGGTGCCAGACTGTTTAAACAGGTTTATTAGCCAATTGGTTGTAGCACACAAAATCCTGGAACAGAGTACAGGTAGGTCTGGCCTGGAATCCCACTGTTAGTATTGATGGTCATACTGAGCATGCTCCTACAGTTAGCTAATTTCAGCCCATCCCTGTAACCACACCTGACTATAGAACTGTGATCTCCATATATGCCTGTGCATACAGACAGCTGTGTACACCTTAACTGTCTCTCCCCACCCCCATCCAACATGATTGCCCTCATCTATCCATATGTGGCACATATAAGATATATCTGGATCTTCTGGGTATAATATATACACACATATATATAGAGGTAACATATACAAATATATCATCTATAGAGAGGTAGAGACAGGGAGAGAGAGAGACCCTGAAAGGCATAGAGTAATGTAGTGCTGCAGCCACTCATACACTGATTGTAACCAGTGGCACGAGCAAATACTATGGTGAGCTCCACTGTGTAATAGCAGTTAGGTAGGGGTTGCAATCCCACATCACCTGCTGTATGTGTGTGTTTCTGTATCTATTACACATACAGCAGAATACACATGCCCAACAGCCAAATGTCTATGTAAGGGTCACCCATTTTGTGGTCCAGTGCCTAGTGTCCTGCACAACAGTGGCTTACCTTTCATCAGCTACTGATGTCATCC
This sequence comes from Protopterus annectens, assembly GCF_019279795.1. NCBI lineage: Eukaryota > Metazoa > Chordata > Ceratodontiformes > Protopteridae > Protopterus > Protopterus annectens. The sequence goes on from NC_056744.1 coordinate 192,746,559, forward strand.
ACACCAACAGTAGTGGCAGACACTCTGCAAATGCATAAGCCCAATGGTGCATGCGATAGGTACGTAGCACTATAGTGTAGATAGTTAGGTAGTGGTTCTAATTCCATCAATGGCAACTCAGTGAGTGTGTGTGTGTGTGTGTGTGTGTGTGTGTGTGTGTGTGTGTGTGTGTGTGTGTGTGTGTGTGTGTGTGTGTGTGTCTGCGTGTGTGTATGTGTGTGTGTCACAGTTATACCATTTTAAGGGCCTGTGCAAACCTGCTAACCCCCACTGACAATGTTTACAGCACCTGCAGATGTCATCTACCTAAATAGTAGTGGCAGACATTACAAAAGCATATAAGTTCTGTGGCACATGTGATATGTAGATAGTGCTATCATATGTAAAACTAGGCAGGGAGAGATTCTACTATCAACAACAGCAGTTCATGAGTGGGTGTGGGTGTGTATATATGTATATCACCTTGCAGCATTGTGACTATGTTAGGGCCACCACCATACCTCTCAACACCTTAGTGCAAGACATCTGGATAAAGCCATGCAGAAAAGTGGGACAAAGGCCTAAAATTAGGACAATCTTTAAATATTGTTCTTACAAACACAGAAAGTAGATAGCATAACAGGTTGTGCATCAACATGCATTTTCTGAAGGGCATGAAGTCTGCAATGAAAATATTTGTTATTATTATCTAACGTCAATTTTTAATCATGTGCCATTAATTTGCCAGAAAACCACAATTTTATGACAAACAGACCTAAAATATATGGCAAACATCAGGATATTCTGCAGAAATATGTGCTGGTGAGAGATATGGCCACCACCTATCCCACCCTGCAGGTTGCAGTCCATGTTTGCCCAGGTATGACCTGTGAAAACAACTCAAACAATACAGAGGTCCCAATAGTGTAGGACAACAAACATTTCCTAAAGTTGTGCAATAGTTGCATAAAGCAGTTATGTCACATCAGAAACACCTTAATGTAATGAGAAATAACATAAGCTATGGAAATGTGACACAAAGAAGCTGTCATAGTGGAAAACCAAAATAATTCCTTTCTGTTGCACTTCCTCTGGGTATGGTTTGTTCTGCCAGCTCTCACGATACTACAATAAGTGTCCTACATTGCACATTTGATAAGGTGGCACCCCTAATCTGTGTTGCCCACGTGTTTGCAATATGTAGCCATGTGGAGACCTTGTGAGTAGCTGCTGTCCCCAATGACTCACATGTATCTAGGCATGAATGCTAACTGCCACTACCCGCATTTGTAGGTAATGCCTAAGGCTGTGGTGACTGTAAGTAGTGTGCTGTCTGTCATTGAGGCACCAGCTGATGTTAGCTCACTGCAATGGGGTCATAAATCAGGTACAGAATGGTGCCAAGGTCCTGACATCAAGCTGAATTCAGAAACAGTACCACCATACCATATGGCAAGGTCATGGCCCACTATATCCCACATCAATGGCAACCCCATAAACACACAACCTGCATTGAGAGACCAGGGTAGTCAGGTTGATAACACTGCTGCATTCAGCCATCAATTATCGGCAGTGGTCAGAAAGGGCTTGCATATGGTTCAACACATAGGTAAAGGGAGTGCATCCAGACTAAAGGTGGACATTACCTCTGTATAGTTCACAGTCAGTACAACAATAATTTAGTACCATGGCCTGTTCAGTATGTACCTATTCAGACAAGACATCTGCAGCAACTAGAAAAGCCATAGTAATACCCACAAAGGTAATCCATGGCTTCCAACACCTGTTCTATGCAGACAACCTTGAATCAGGAGTGGCCCATTAAGTATTGGACAGGTTGTCCACAGGTGGGCTGAGACATGCCTAGATGGTAATGCTGTGCCCAGCTCTTTAGCACTTGGTCCATATATGAGAGTCTAACTCTTCATGCATTACCAGCATGACAGGCCTGACTCTGATATACAACATAAAGAAAACCTGCTGGAGAGACAAGTTTGTGTTCCATGGGCTGCCCTCTCACAGGAATGCTCTTCTTAGACATGCCAAACAGAGTACCATGCAGACCCTCATCAAGTGCATCCATGATGAGTGGATGGGAAACCACAAATCTGTCCCAGGGGTCGCATCTGTATCCCTCAATGATGGGGTAACAGGTGCTGATTGATGAGTCTGTTGGGGATAAAGTAATGACTATACTTGTAAGGAACCAGGACCATTACTCTAGTAACCTTCTGTGCTCTTATGAATCTGTGCTCCTACAGAACTCCCAGGTGACATGTATCGAGTTGCATGCTGTGTCAAGGGGTATGCATGCAAGATTATGCTGTCAGCCCCCATTGTCCCTCACGCACTGTTCTACACATAGGCACCTAGGTAACCAAGCACATATACAGCCCTACCTTACCAATGTTACATTACTATGCCATCCTGAGCTGCTGTATTGGAGCAGGTCCCCATGACATACACACATAGACACCTGCAACAGAAACAGAATAAGGTCTGAGAGTCACTCAGCAATACTAACAGCAATACAGCATCATGGCACAATGGTACATACTCTTTAGTGTGGATGGATGGCAATTTCCAGCAGACAGCACCTTACAGGGCATAACAATACTGCACTACAAACTGCCATTAACTGTACGATATTCACCCTGTGCATCAGACATATATTAGCATGTCCCTGCATCGATGGTATGGATGACAGGGTTGTGACACAGGTATCATCACATGCACAGGGTGTGGTATTGGGTTGCCAAAGGCCTAGGCTGTGCCACAGAGTTGACATCATGTGTGTGTATCTGGAGGGGTGCTGGTCAGCTGGGCCATGGAGAGGAGTGGTGTGTGTCTGGTGGTGACCTGCATGTGATGGTGGAGTGTGTATATGTACACAGCCATGCCATGTGCCATCCCTACACAAGGGTATGTTTGACAGTTGTGGACTGCACATGGCAGAATGGATCACTGCCTCTGGCCATGAACACAGGAACTGCTTCCACCAGGAGCGCCACTGACACCAACATGCCCAGGGCCAGATGTCGTACTACTTTCTGATGGTGACCAGTATTTGCTGGGACTATGTCCCTCATGGGGCCACCCAGGACAATGTGCTCATGGCCTGCCATGTTGTGGTGTGGACAGCACCCTCCCTTTAGTAGTGGTGGTGGTACTGCCACTATGGGAGTGTGACTGTGCATGGCCACATGAGCTCTCAGCTGCTGTTGTTGCTGACCTGCATTCATGTATCCGACACCCTACTCCCACCACATGTTTAAGCACAGACATTGCATGGTGAAGGAATGACAATGTCTCACCCCACCATCTGTCTACTATATCAGTGAAATGATGTAAGGCATCACCAATGCCATGAATGGAGTTATGCATGCCAGCACACCAGGCAGTGTGGCATCCATGACCCTGACCATCTGTCTGGTATACCATTCACATTGTGCCTGTCCATCCATGATGGACCAAAACATGTGTCAGGTGTCACATGCTGTGACACCTCTGACAGTCCTCCTTTGAGCACCCCTGCCAATCTGCCTGTGTGGACCTTGCCAACTCTCGGGCTATGGCTAGTGTCTACAGTCACTGATGCCATAGACACCATACTCTCCTGTTCAATGCCACCACCCTCTGACTGTCCAATAGCTATGGCTGCTTGGGACTGGGTATGTGTGGGGCATACTGAGTGTGTGCAGGGACACTGGAGGAAGAAATCGGATGTCAACCAATTGGAGAGATTCAGCCCCCTGTAACCCCAGCTGTGCCTCACTATGGTCACCATCATCATCAGAGCACGATGAAAAACTGACATCAGGTTGTGAGGGGGACACACACCAACCCCCATGGTTATCTGTGAGGGGAAGACAACATGACTGCATTAATCCCTGCACTATAATGTCTGCTGATCCACATACATACACACACACACACTCACACACACACACACACACACACACACACACACACACACACACACACACACACACACACACACACACACGTATAAATACAGTTGAAGTGCCACAAATGCATTATACAGATCACACATTATGACTGATGCCAGGCATAACACACAAACAGACCACAACAGACACACACAAGACAGGTCCTTAGCAACATGCAGTGCAGCTATGTCCAGTTAATGTTGCTAGTACTATACACCTTTGAGCTAAGTGACATGTCCGTGTATGTGATGGACCTTCATCTAAAACACAGTGCACCAGTTTCCATGATAGGAATCCATCCCTTTATAGCAGACTGTCTTCACCTTCACAAAAATACATGCTAATATTTTACAGCTCCTGCAAATATGCTACTATGATTACCAATGTCATGCATTGCAGTGAACCTCTCCACAAGTGAAAATTCAAGTAATGCAATATGGCTAATATTATCAGTTGTATCCATAGCAAACCGACAGCCTTTAACATGCCTATGGTATAGATGAGCCATAACAAAATAATTCCACACTCACCGGTTACAGCATGATGAATCCTGGCCACACCAGAGTTACCTGCAGATTTGTGTGGGAGAGGTATTGTCAGCAGACACAAATGTGGCATTGGTACAGGATAATATCTGCATATATCAACATGTACAGTACAAACTGGGATACTATCCACATTGCTGACATTCACAATATGTGTGCACACTTGTGCATTACAACTTCCCCCTCCACAAATGCAGATTGACCTGACATATGAGTACAGGTATGCAAAAGCTGCCACTATGAATGATACAGTATTAACATGATGACAACTGGATGCTTACTTGGATGGTTCTTGGCTGTGTAAGCTGTGCCACCCACATCCACGACATATGGCGTTATTGATTCTTGTGAGCTGGTGGCTAAATCCAGGTTTGCCAGGAACTCCTCTGTGGCTAAGAGTGGTTGCTGTGTAGTAGGCCCTTCACCAATTCCAGCACAGTAACTGGCTACAGCTGCGGATCTTTGCCATGCATGATGTATGAGATCAGTGGCCCAGTGTCGGACCAGCTTATAGCTCCTGTCATGCTGGCCCACATGATTAATCGATGCCATGAGATCTGCCCAGAGTGGAGCATATTTTTGCTAGTTATGGTGACTCCTTGACAACAGCATTTGGTGATGGAGTCTCAGGGCATGAATTATGGTGGCATTCTCAGATTCTGAGAAAGGTGGATTCCTGTGGTGGTACAGCCCACCTGAAAGACATGAAGAGGGGAACACGTCATCACAGGTCCTGATACATTGCTCAACATTATGTAGACAGCCTGCGCATCCACATTTGCCACCACTGTCCACCGCTATCTCCCACATCATACCCCTCCATCATACACCACAGTATATATGTGGCAATCAGCAACATAGTGGCAATACATCATGCATTGCTCTCCTGATCTTGATGTTTCCTGTTATTTTCTACATGTGCTATAAGGTGATCAGATGCATTGTCCTGTTGTACCTATTACTGCTTGTTTATAGCCTGTCTACCTTGTATGCAGTGGTGTCAGCCTCCTATTGTTGTATTAAGCACCTAGATTGTAGGCCCACCCCGTAGGTCTCCCTGGTCTTTCTCCCTCAGATTCTGGACTATATGGCTGGACAATGTCCTACAGTTTCCCCTGTCAGTCCAGTTGATATGGGCATCCTGGCAAAGTGTAGCACCTGCCTCATGTACACAGATGGGCAACCATCTACAAACACCAGCAATTAACACACTGTGTGAGAGATGCAATGACATATGGAACCTACAGTGCATGCTCTCTCCATGTCAGGTCCACACATCTGTCTCCAAACAGGTTGTGACTACAATCAATACACCTCACACACCACCCACACCTACACATCACACACACACACACACATATGTAGAGATCCCCAGCATGCATGTCCACAAACAAAGGAGACCTCTGAGGCAAAGCCACACATGAATGCCACAGCCCTGCACAGCACATACCAATCATGCCCACACAACTGTGTCTCACAGCCACATAGATGTCACCACATATCAAACATATTACACATAAGAGATTCCATTGTGAGACACACTAATATGCCTCTCACCTGGCTGTATATGTGAATGGTTACAGTTACTTGTGTGTCAGGTGACACAATCTGCCATATCACATATGCAAAGCTGTCTCTCACCAACAGGTACTGTCATGAGTCTGTCATGGTCCATGTTGGCATGCCTGAACTGAGATGTACATCCCTGGACTATATGCAGTGTGGCATGAGTGAATACACTGATTATGTGTCCCAGGCAGGTATGTCACTAGCCTTATGCACCATTCTGCTGTCACCCAAACTGATGCTGAAAAGCATTCAGGTCTTTTATCCTGTGATATTCCTGAGGGTTCCAGTAACTGTGAGAGTGAGATGATATGGTCAACAGACCACAATGCTTTGTCAGAGATGGCCTCCATCTGTCTCAACTGGCCTTCAGTCATCTGGCAATGGTTCTTGCCACCCCCATAGTGCCTTCATTAGGAAAAGTGGTGAGATTATCACTACCAACATACAACTGTCAACACAGCACACACTGAAGGCCATGCTGCTAAACAATAGGAGTCTACACATGACTCTGCTATCAATGCAAACATTCTTAACCCTGGAAAATGCTGACATCTGTGCAGTCCCACACACAGTTCAAAGCTGCAGAGAGCACCCCAGCCTTACCTAGTCAACCATCCTATCATACAGTCATAACCAAAGTGTGGTCATAAATGGCATGGGACATGTGATTTCAGTATATATACACATCCACGCTGTACAAGCAGTAAGATGCACAGGGGACACTGCAAGGGAAGTTCAGCATTGCCAATACACCTATTCAAAACATAGCTAGCTACCAGCCACCACATGTGACTATGAAGCCCATTCTACCTATATGGACCGCATCAACTGCATTATGATTTGGGTCTGTACCCTGATCCTGGATCACTTGAACCGCCCAAACACACATTGGGAGACGTTCCCATGACAGCACACAAATGGCCAGAGAGCAATCAAGAGTGGAATTACAGCCTCTTGGGGTGTAGTATGCAGAGCTTTACAGCTCCCAATTCCTCTCTAGGGACTGGCAGCAATATCCACACATACACACAAGCGCTATATGTGCATTTGTATAGATGCATGGAATCAGGTATGCTCAACAGGACTACATCATCCTCTGCAAGGATACATACAACTGTCTGGTGGACATCTGCAATACATACGTGTCTATAACAGGGATGACATATCGCTGTCTGAGACAATGTAGGAGCAGGTGCCCATTTTAGAGTAATATCGCCTTGTGAACAAGTGAATGGGATTTCTCCTAGAAACCTGCACAGGAAACCCAGAGCCCACATTGTCAATATCCACTACAGACAGTCATTTTCCTTTCTGCACATATGTCTGCAACATCACAGGAAGCACTTGTATCTGCTCACTTGTGGCAGTCAAGGATACCAGTTATACCAGTGATGTAGGTATAGCATAGTTGATGCCTGACAGAGTCAGTGTAGACTTCACCCCCTGCCCCCCCATCAGTACATCAGGATGTCCACAGTACCTGCCGACTGCTATATGTAGAGAACAGCCAGGTCACCACTGCCATGTGAAAGTAATGGTATACATCCAACATGGGAGCCTATCACATCACAGGATGCATCCTACATGACCCCAAGCATATTATTGCAACACCATAAGGCACTGTATACAAAGGAGGCCTGACTACTGTCTTTGTCCTAGCAGTGTGAAGGACAAAAACTGTCACCCCTTTACACTAAGGTGGGGCATCCACCAATCTGTCACATTATACACCCATCAGCCTAACTAGGCTGTTCTGCATGGCCATAGTGCAGTTTATAGTGAATTTCATTAACAAGGACATTGGCAACCTCTACACACTCTATCACACACCGTTAGACTTTGTGAAGGAAGGGATCATGTCTGTTACAAGCAGTTGACCTCTTCTACACAGTCACTAAAGCCAGGGATGGAGGGGGGGTGGCAGTGCACACTGCCTATCTTGACCTGGACAATTTCTTTGACACTATAACCCCCTTGGCCATAATAGATATACATTCCCAACTATGCATTACACTGTATGTTACCATAGGGGTAGCACACTTGTGTACTGTCAGGACCCAACTAATCCACCTCAAGTGGTTGACCCATAACTAGTGGCATACTCTGTTGTTCTGTGTTTGGGCCTCTGTTATGTGTGATGTACACTTCTGAGGTGCAGGGCACAGCCATTGGCCTATGGCCAACCATATCTGCAGATGATTGCATGCTGTGTACTGTCACAGGATTCTCTAGTGATGTGGACATCCACCTATGAGGATCTCATGCACATACAAAATTGGTGCCAGAAACATGGCCTCAGGCCTCATACCAGGAAATGCAGTGTCAACCCCTTTGGGGAGAGTGACACCCCCACATATTATCATTGTACTAACAACATACTAGGCATGCAGTCAGTATTGAGGGATATGTACACACAGGTCAATGGCAACATGACATTTAACTACCATGTTGCTTCTGTTGTATGGTAAACCTTCTACATGGCCCACCTCATACGTAAGGGAATGTCATTCAGGGACATGGGGTCCTAACATCTGTGTATCCCCCCCAATAAGGCCCATTATTTTGTAAAATGCCCTGTTCATCATTCACCTCACACAGCACATGCAGCAGCTGAGGACATCACAGAGGTTCCCCACCAGGGAATACCAGGGCCTCAAACATCTACCATACACAGATAGGCTATAAGCCCAACCCTCTACCCAGTTTCATACATACTCCTCAGAGGTGAACTCTGTCTGGCATGCAAGGCAGTCATGGAATCCACATTTTTGGGACTGCTGCACAAGTGCAACTCAAGCTCCACTCTATTAACACACACACACAAACACACACACACACACACACACACACACACACACACACACACACACACACACACACACACACACACACACAAACACTCAACCTGGTGTGTGACATCAACTGAGCTTATTGGCTGCTCAAATGTGTGTCCCACACACCCTGCTGTGGAATGGTCACCCTGTCCACATCAGGCAGGGTAGCTATTTACACATTTGTAGGTGGAACCTGGATAACTGGATGGTTAACTGCGTATGCACCCTTGGGATACCACCTATATCCCTGTTGAATTGGGACATTAGTTGCTGCCTTGCATACACATGAGCAAACATCTGGCCTAGGCATATGGGGGCTCAGGGCCCATAGTCGAGAAACCTCATATGGTCCTAGGTAGAGCAGTTATGGCCTGTGTGCTGTGACAGACTGTGTTGGTATGTGTCTACACCCATCATGGCCATCAACTGTCGTATGTATGTATATACAGCCAACAACTGACAAATAGGTGAGTGGTACTACAAGTATATGTGGCCATTCCAGCAACATCTCTGCTACACAGTAACTGAGAGCAGTGCATATGTGGTGTAGGATTTCTTCCTCATAGGTGTCTGACATCTGCAGTACTTAGATGTCTGTGGAATATGTACATGTGCCTGATATATGTAGACCCCCCCCCGCCAGACAAACGTGGATGCCTGAAAACCAGTTGAACAATTTATAATGTTTGTCCCCAGAGTGTGTGGAATGTGTCTGTGACATGCCAAATCCCTCGGATCACAGTAATGGTACATTAATATCTGGTACTGTATTCATTCCCTTACATTGTATGCTCCATATGTACACACTGCTGCTGAGGCAGAACCTGTGTCCCCCACTACTAATGCCTATAACCTGCTGTCTTGCTGCAGAGGGTCACCAGGTATACTAGCCATAGCTATCAGGTAATGAGATACAGGTGTGAAGTACACTGTGACCTATTCAGAGTAGTCAGGAACAGTCAGGGACACCTGAGCAATCTTTTAGCTAACCCTGTATGACATTCACAGACTGAGCGTGGCTAATTGACAGTACATGATGTAATATACCAGCTGTATTTACCAGTGGTTACTGTCCCTATGTACAGCAGACAATCCAGTAGCATTTGTACATGAGCTGACCATTGCTGGGGGAACTCAGGGCCAGAGCTGTGATCTGTAACTGCAGACAGAGCCAAAAGAGAAGACTGTAGGCGCTGGATAGCAGAATAGCAGCAACATGTCATTCCAAGGTATGTTGTTGAGATCTACTGTTGAAATTCCTATTTCCCATGACTGCACCCCCCCATCTGCATTCCATTCCATGGTGGATTCTATGACATACCTGGTATAGTGCTGTACTCCTTTGTGAGCAGACATCCAGTGGTAGTTTTCCTTTGAAATCACAGTCTGTTTTAATGAAGAAAGTCACAGACCTCTTTACCATAGACAGTAACTTGCCTTTTGTAGGTAATGCTCATGGACAGGGGATTGCCTGTGGAACAATCTGTGACTCACACTTGCTAATAGCATCCAGAATAGCTGGGTTGCATTTTCATTAGGCAATGACATGGCAACATAGTGCTATAATTAAGGTTTTCCTGTAGACCTTGGCCCTTTCCTGGCCTGTGAGGAGGACATTATCGAGATGTGGGAGCTACAGCATCACAGAAGGTAGGTAGAAATACTGTTCACTGTTTGGATTGATGTGGTATGTCCACAGTTTTGCATGCTATATTTGGCCATTGTTAACAGACTTTCTGATGCTGTGGCAGTTTACTGTTTAACAATGTGTGTTGGGGTCAGTAAGGAGACAGGTAGATGTGAGTCTCATACATCATTTTTATCTGAATGTGAATGCTGCTGCAGTTGATGCCAGTCTATCAGCTGTGTATGTTTGTAGGGGGAGACTGTGACACATGTCCCTGTCACCTGCACATTTCCACCCCTAACCCTTTATGTATGGCTGTTGTGTGGATGCCCTGTTCTAGGTGTTTGAGAGGTATAGCAGGTCTGTAGCAGGTTGCTGAACATACCGCTGCATGTGTAGCAGGCTGCAGCTGCTGCATTCTGGCCAGGAGTCATATTGGGGTTGAGAAGACATTGGGAGACATCAAGCTGTATATGTCAGTGAGGGAACAGTGCCAGCTCTTGTGTCACAGCATGGCCAGGGTGAGGGTATCCATAACAGTCCAAGTGAGGCATGTTCCTCTGGTACATATGTTAAGTAATAGTGCCATCTAGAGAGTGTTAGGCAACATTTAGCACACATATTCATATCTGTGACATGTGTCCTACCCTCCAGGCCTTTGATGTGCTACTGTGGGTGGCAGTGACTGCAGTAGCAGCAACCAGTTCTGCTGCACATTGCAGGGCTCAGTTATTTCTATGTTATATTGACAAACGTGCAGTTGTCATGCAACAGACTGGACTGTGGGCCAGGACCATGGGTGTCCAAATGTCAGACATGCTAGGAATGCTATAGATAGAGCTACTGAGTCATTATTATGGGACATGTAGTTGCAAGTCATATGTGCATAAATACAGTGTGCTACACAGAATTTGAATGAACGTGTGTGTTCGGATGGGTATGACATGTGACACTGACCTGTCTGTCATGCTTTTGTAACCTCAATCTGCATTGACATGCCAGTCGTTCAGCACACAGAATTGGTTTTATGACAACCATGCCATAAGTAGGTGGCATGATTGTGAACATTCTGCAACAGTCTGTGCAATTGTCATCTCTACCTGATATCATAGGCCTCCCGTACAGCCATCAACATGTATTTGGCTATGTACTGGTTTGGTGTCTGCATCACAGGCCCAAGTATGCTGTCATTTATCCCATTATATGTAGAAGTAGTGTGTCACTGGCAATCAGGATATGTTTATAAAAACACCAGTTACTGCCTAGAGCTGAGTTAGCCTAGTGGTCTAATGCACTATGCTGTAGTTCACAGGGCCCTAGGTTCAATACATGACAGATGTGACATGAATGACATGCATGATGTATCTATAGAAACACCAGTTATTCTTCAGAGTTGAGTTGGCCTAGTGGGTTAATTTACTATTCTGTAGCTTGAAAGGCCTGTATTTGAGACTTGGCAGTGCTGATTATTTTATTGATGTGCATAACAGTGTCGGAATCAGATAAGGTGGTTAAAGCAGTTTTAAATGGATTAGCTTGAGTTTGCATGATGTGCAGCGATGCCAAGCTTTGCTTAGTCCTGCTTAAACTCGCTCTATTTCCAAAAAAAAAGAAAAGAAAAGAGGGGTGATAGGAAAGTGGTGAAATTGGGGCAAGCAGGGGGGAAAAGCAATATGAAAGGCAGGTAGGGATGTACAGGATGGGTGCAGGAAAAGACAATAGCTCTCCATTACTTATACAGCAGCAGCTGTGCATATTGGGGACAATTTGGAATTTGGAGCCTCACATCCTACAGGGAGGGGTGTGGGTGACATAACTTGGTTGATTAACTGCTGGGATGATTGACTGATGGCAGTGTATGTGGGGATGAAATGGAGAGCTATGTATGGGGTGATATTTTTTTTTGCAGGACAGATGCTCTTTTTTTTTTTTAAGGAGAGCGGAATAACGGGGAAGGGTTGTAGGTATGTTTGGTGAGGTAAGTTAGGTAGGAGAGGTTGCATTTGCAGACAGACAAAACCGACAAGACAGAGGACAGGAGTGGTGTATGACACATGAGGGGGTTAAACACCTTTGATGGGGAGGATGTTTGGGAATCGGAGGACCAAGTGTCCCCAGATGGCAACAGTGGGATTGAGCTCCCCACCTATGGGCAGTCACCACTGCTCCCAGCACAGCCCCAAAGTTGGCTGTGCTGGGAGCTGGGTGCCTAGGCCAGCCTGCCCCTCCAGGTCTGACAGTCTGCCCTCAGTCTCACACAGTTGATCATCCAAATCCCACTGGATAACCCTGTGCACCATCCCTGGAAACTGATTTTGGGTGACAGCATCCACTGCCCAGGGCAGACAGGCCCTATCCCCTGAGGTGGTTCTACCCATGGGTGGTGCACAGGACCAACCTAGGAGGCAGCTCCAAGTTGGGTCCTAGACATAGTGGGACCTGGTGATACAGACAGATGAGGTGGGATAGGCAGATCTGCCAAAACTGGCCTACCCAATCATGCTATGGTGTTGAGGTTTGTCAAAGTGCATTGGTTAGTCATGAACAGAACTTTTCAGTGTTAGTTATAACAGCATGCATGGGTGTTACAATTAACCCATAAGAATAGAATTGCATAGCATACAGAACACAGGCATAAATGGAATAACAGTCATTATTGTAACAGCATGCCAGTAACAGTTACAGCAAAAGCCCAACAACATTGGTATTTCAATAAGGTATGTTAGTATGCAACCATTGTAATATATAACCAGTAATATAACACAAGGCCCAACATTAGGTTTTAAGAACAACATATGTGAAAATGGAACCATACCCGTAGTATAAGAATAATAATTTGTGATGCAGATAAGGGGTGGGGGGAGAGAAGGACATTCCATTACTAACTGTATAGGCTATATTTTTCACAACAGTACTGCTCAATACCCTACAGTTCTGCTCTTACTTTATGTCTACATGTGCCCTATAGCTTATGTAGCACATGCATATCTCTCAAGCTATCCAGATGGGATGGTATTGGCCAAGCTGTAACACTTGCAGGTACATAACTACAGGGGACTATTACATGTAAGGGGGACATATATGACTACCAAGGTGTACTCTGCACTGGTGTTGTGTGAGTGTGCTACTGGCATACTTCAACTGGGTTTATATCTGTGTCCAAGGTTTTTGGCAGCAGGGATCACTATCCATGACAGTGTGACACTTGAGAGACATGCAACATGCACAGTACAGAGAGTTACACTTATCCTGCCGTCATTGGCCAGCATGGGGTTAGACTTTCAGCAGACATTCACAGACACACCAGGCATACAGCAGTACCAACAATAGACCATTCATTTGTCTTATTAACTTGGAATAGTAATGTACTTCATGTCATTTTATTTAATGGAGTCTTATCACCTTGCTGAGAAATGCTGTTTGCACACTACTACATCTGGACAAAGACATTAGTATACCCTTCATACAGCTACTACTGACATATATTTACCTGTAAGTCCTGTGGGGATAATATATGTTAAAAATATATAACTGTTTCTTTAAATAGCCAGTACTACTTGTCTGTTACTATAAATATATCTTAGCACCTGTCCAGAGATTCAAACCCCAGTCTATTTGTGGCAAAATGAACAGCATATATATTGCTTATCACACTGAGCTAGTGGGCCACTGTTGTGGGCTGATTGAGTGATATGTACATAAAGCTCACCTGGTGACAAAGTGTGTCCTGGTAATATAGAGAGAGTGTCATACAAGACTGCAGTGACAGTTGAACATACATGCATGAGATTCATGCATGACAGAGATAGTAGGTGAACTGTGTATCAGTGCTTGGAATGTAGGTGTACACAATTAACTCCATGTAGATGGGAATATGTGTGATCTGTACAGACCATATCGGGATGCTGGGTTGCCTACCTGACCCATATACATTTGCAGATAGTATATTTGCAGTCTACAGCTATTACACTTTCATACTTGCCTGCATTAGCGTACCTACATTCAGGGATGCATATAGCTGAAATGCAAAGGTTAACACAAGACAATCCTGGGAGAAACACACTATAACACCTTAGACAGTACTACTCTAGGTTCAGATCTTAGTACAGAACAAATATCATATTGCATTATATCTTGTAGTACAGCTCCACATCTACACTTCAGCGTAACAATTATTTACTGTCTGCCTTCATTCACTTCATGTTGTTATACCCATGTTTACCTCACAAAACATGTAATATTTGATTTCATGAATAACAGCCCAGAATACACACAACTGGCAGAACACAGATTTATTGAGGGTGACATGACACAGTGATTGGCATACAGCTGACAGTCTTTATTGTTCTGCACTTTGAATAGTGCGGGCATTGGAACACATTTATTATTACACAATCTATGCAGTACTACCTTTATTTCTTCACAATTCTAACTGCAGTTGTACTGTATTTCCTGTAGATTAGGAATGCAGTTAATGTATTCCCTTCACATTTTCAATGCCGGTGTAGTTTATTACCAGAACATGTATTATTAATATGGTATACACATGTTATTCCCAAATATTATTATTGCTGTATTAACTTTCTTTCCGTAACAGTATTGTGTGTCATGCTTTCATCCATATTGAATTGTATCTGGCAATACTCACTTATATCAGTCCAGGTCTATGTACACATTCATTGTAGTACACTCAGAACAGACTCTCTATACTCACCGCACTCTCGGTGCATCCTGGCCAGGTGCCGTCTGTTAGCCTATTCATCACAACTTTGAGTGAGATGACAGTCAGTTGCAGAAGGCTATCATCCATACAGCCATAAGAAGGTTTTTAATGTTTAACCCTAACTCCTCTATTTTGGCTGTTGCTATCCATAATAGCAACTGCAAGGGCCTGCAGACCTTTCTGCTACAGGTGTGAACATTCCAGCACGTTTCAGGAAGTTTTCCATGTGAATGTGACTTGGAAGAGTCAAGTAAATGTTCCAACTTGTACGCCACATGTACTTTGCACATTTCTTTTCTGTAAGTGCTGATATTGCATTAAATTATTGTGCCCCCCCCATGAGCTGATTTTAGGCACTTGCTTTCATCCTTCATAGTTCTGGATGTTAATCTGAAGTTACTGGAGTCATAGTAATAGCTCCAGACCTCTGTGTCATAGAGTTGGACATGGTCATTAAAATTCATGTCTTGTCTCCCTCCTCTTAGTGTTAGAGAGGCACGTGCCATAGTTAGGTACATTTTTGAGTTACAGACCTTACCTTTGTGCCCCCCCCCCATCACCACCTAATCTGCCATAAAGATTTTCACTGCATACCAAACCTTCCTTAATGGCTAAAGTTGCTGCAGAAACAATTTTAAATAAGTCCATTTTTGTTTGCTTGTTTCCATCTTACTGTATTATCCAAAGAGTTAGTCTTCTTATTGCATGGATGCACATAGGTAACTTAGATCCTGGAAGAGCAAAATGCATAAAAAAATTGATTACATGTTTTAAGCAATGCCCACTTAAATACCTTTCTAACTGTATTATTTTATTTTATAATACATTTATCAAAATTCTTCAGGAGTATCCTAAAGCACATTTGGCAGAATTGTCTCTATATTTGTGGCTTCCTTTGTGACACCTCTGTGAATGATTTTTGTGTGGCTTCTACTATGTCATCCCTGAACACCTTTGCAAAAGATTCCTTTAGAGAAACAAGACATGGAATACCTGCTGTAGCATAGCTATCCAGGACAAATGAGCAGATGAACTGGGGACTCTACCCTGTGTGTGACTTCAGACAGCTCTCTCCAAAAAAAGGTATGAAAATTATGAGTATTCTCCATAATAGCAGGTGTGTGGCACTTTGATTGCAGGAAGCATACTACCTTTCATCTTCCTACATTTTGTCTCCTCATTATTTCGATTTCATTATTATCTGGACTAACCTCCTACTGCGGTGGTGGTGCTGCTGTAGCATTGTCGCCTCACAGTAAGACGCTGTCCTGTTCGATTCTCAGCTAGAGCATCTTCTGTGTGGAGACGTGTGAATGGGTGTACCTTTGTTGAAGGTTGTGCATCAGAGCTGGCAACTCGGTATGTAAAAATCTACTGCCAATCATTAGCGGACCGTAGTTCCACTGTGGCGACCCCTAACCGGGAAAAGCCAAAAGACACAATAATTATCTGGACTAACCTGGTTGACAAATGTCAATGCATACATAATTAATAAAAAAAATGACATGTTGATCTCAAATATAAAAAATGTAATGTATCAAATGTAAAAAAGCTGAATGGTTTGGCTGTGTATTCGAACCGTACACTAACTGCCCACAGGGCAATGACTCTAACCATTCAGCTACGAGGTTATGCTGGAAACTGCTATACATTTCTATATATCTCTCTACTGTGTTTAAGGAACAATAAGCACTGTGCCACACCACACAAACCTGCTCAGCTATACTTAAATATTATTTATGAAGTTAAAATTAAAACTATCCGGTTTCTATTTTTAGATGTCTGAATGTGTCCATTTCTAAGCTCTGCACCATGCAAACAAACAAAAAAAAAAAACAAAAACAAAAAAAGAAAAAACAATTAAAACATATTTAACTTTAATATTTAAGTGCCAACCAGCACTTTAACAGTGCAGGGGGTGTGTTACTAATGTCTGGACACTGTAACGCATCCCCTAGACTGATTCTTTAACCATGTTACACGGCTGTCTCTCAGTAGCGCACCTTCATTAATATGCAAGATGCTCTGCTGAGGGGGAGTTGCAGACATGGCCACAGTACACTCCATGTAGGGTTGCCACTATTCCTACATGGAGTTTATTAAATCCCCACCATGTTCTTGGTGTAAATGACTTACTCTGGTATAAGGCCTATCTATAAAGCAGACTTACATGTGAGTAACTCACACTAAGAGCATCTTTTAGAAATGAGCCCTAAGATTAATTGTAAATGATTGTTGAAATAATATATTGTCCTATCAGGACAAAAGCCAAACTGAGAAGGAATCAACATTTGATCTATGCAGTATATGGAATATTTGTTTATTGCCATAGCAAGTCCTCAGTAAAGTAAATTAGGTATAGACATTTGTCTGGATTGTTAAGGTTTATTTTTCCCAGTTTGCCTTCTTTCAAATTACAGGTATTTCCAATGAAATGGGAATCTTTAATTTTGAAATAACTATTATACGAAATAGAGTACATATGGGCTTTAATTCTTCTTGATAGCTTTTAAAAAACTCTGCAATGAATCCGTCACAACTGATCAATCCTATGCTCCCATTTTTCTATATTGGGTCAGTGTGTCACATCAGCTGTTCTTGTCTCTCTTGATTCAGTGCTATTGTCCTACCTCTTTCAATGGTCATGCCTGACTATCACGCCTTCCCTGTCACAATCCATTCATCTCTTTGCTGGACACCCTGGTTTCTTCTTTCTCTCTTCCAGTCTCTCCCAAATATTTTCATTAAATTGTCTTCTGCTTTCCAGGACAAGTTACCAAACCACCATAATCTGTTCTCTTTGACCTTTTCTGCAGCTGGAACTATGTTGGCTTTTGCTTTGATGTCTTCATTTCCTTGTTGGTCTAACAGTGTTCATACTTTTACCCATCTCGGACACTTCATCAGATCTCCTCTGTCTTCCTCAGTTGCTGTGTCTTTACTTACCAGGTTTTTGTACCATGCAGTAGTAATGGTCTCACCACTGTTTTGTACACCTTACTTTCCTGCTTCTTAGACATTCTTCTGTCATACACTGTTACATTTGTAACACGTGCAGATCTGCAGCACTTCTAATTGCAAATGCAATGTTGGCATTCATTTCTGAATACCGATAATTCACTGAAGATTAATCAGCAAATGATAATCACACCCCCTAACACTTTGTGTCTAGGGTGGCTTCCCCCTTTGTCCTACTCTAAGTACACTTCTGTATGCCTTTTTCTCTGTGCATGCATTCTCCTTCATGTCAGCCAATAAGGGCTATTATTACTGGCTTGAGCAGGCATGCTCATATCTTCCCAACAACAGCCTCACACATCATGATGGCCATCTGCACCCCAGGAGAGTTCCCTGTCATTATGACAGTGATGTGAGCTGGGTGGGAGCAAACATTTCTCACCCCCAAGAATGACTGACTCATCATGTCTCCTTGTGCCATTTTGTACCAAGCAGGTAGGTGAATTCGGGTCATCTGGAGTCTAGTCACACCTTTACCCCTACTCTTCAGGTAGTAGTTTTGAATCTTGTTGTGTTGTTAAGAAGGATCATCTTAATAATTTGAGTAGATCTATAATATATACCTATCCTACAGATGAATGGAGTTCAACCACCAGTTTGACCATGATTGTGGATACTTCTGTGTACAAAATTTTAGGCATATCATTCAGTGAACTGCAAAGAACCCAGGTGCAGTGTTTTAAGACAAGCGGAATCTTAAGAACAATCTGTATATCTGAAAGATGTCAGTTCTGCCCTTGTTTTATAGAAGAGGAAAACAAAGTAAAAGCAAGAGATCTTAGGGTTTACTATCAATTTGTCGACTGTAACACAGTTAAATAGTCATGTTGTCGAACCAAAATGTCAGTTCGCACAACATCGACTAATGCAAATGTCGAACCAGATGTCCAAAAATATCGATATCGACATTTTTGAACAAGAAGCAGACTCTCAGACTGTCTGCCTGACAAAGTTGCCACAGTACATTACATGTTTGCGGGGGGGGCAAGCCCCCTGCACCCCCCATGTGGGGGGCTGCGCCCTCCACACACCCCTCCTTATATATTCAAATTCTGAGATCGCACTACATTGAGGTTAAGGGTACATTTCCCTATCCCCAGTATAGTGTGATCTGGCTTGGAATGTCAGAATTCACAACAGCGAATGCTGTATTGCATTCACTGATGTAAGTTACAACATTTTTTGTGTCAATGTTTTGAGTCAACATACGTCTTTCTCGACATTTTGTAAATCGCACAAGTTGCGATCGACAAACTGATAGCAAACCGATCTTAGGCTTGAATTGTATGTTTTAATAAATCTGCATCTTTATACTGACACAAAGTAATGATTTCCTTTTTGACAAAGACAAAGCCTGAAGTCCTATTCCTATCACCATTATGGTGACTCCATGTTTGCCGTAGTCAGATAAAGGTTATTGAAATTGAGGAAGAAATTCTGTTATTTTCTCGTAAGGAAGATATACTCTGGCCAGGACCAAGGAATATGATATAAATGTACACCTGCATTCCACAACTACAAACCTGCCCAGAAAACAAACCTGAACATGATTCATTTTTTTTTTAAAGTCATGTAGACCAGAACTGCTATTCTACAGCTGTTAGTTGAGCTGCCAAAAGAGAAAATATGTTGAACCCTTTTTATATGCATCACACTGTGTGGCACATATGTGGATTTCTTGGGTGAAACATACATTGATTTCCATATTATACAGCATATGCAAGAGAGACTTTCTTTTTAAAGCTTCTTGAAAGGTTGAGGTTATTTATTTTATTTATTTTATTTTATTTTACACTTGTTGACCGGGCTAGTCTAGCTGGATACATGTCCATTTTCAGTAGAGGCACGGGGAGATAAGCTCCAAGAAAGACATACAAAGAAATATGTACTAATAGATCAAATTAAAAAAAAACTAAACCAAACTAAAAACTACAATTGTAATAAAAACATAACTTTATATATATATATATATATATATATATATATGTATATGGATCCCTATCACATGGTCGACAGGCCATACGATCGACTTTCATTTGGTCGACAAGCAGTTTTATGTGGGGGGCTTTGCCCCCCACACCCCCCAATGTGGAGGGCTGTGCCCCCCACACCCCCCTAACTATATATATATCAACTCCAGGGTCGCACAACATTGGGGAGGGAGGCAAATCTGCCTGTCAACCAAATGAATTGTCGACCAAATGAAAGTCGATCAAATGGCTTGTCGACCATCTCAGGTAGACCCATATATATATATATATATATATATATATATATATATATATATATATATATATATATAAATATTCAAATACAATAATCAGTGGGGATAACATTAGCAGTAAGCATCAATGGGTAATGTACAAGAGATGGTCAATATGCCATATACATACATTTTATTTGCAATAATATGATATTTTGCTGTTCTAGGGTAATATTATGAGTTTCAGAGTAATTATTAGTTTAAAAGGAAAGAAGTTAGTCAGGGTTAGTACAGGTGCATAGCCAGTGTGTCTTAAGAAATAGCTTTAGTTTCTTTTTAAAGAGTGAAAGAGAAATTTGAGTTGTAAGTTCAGTGGGTAGTAAATTCCATAGCTTTCCTACAGAGTTAGAGTACAGGGAGTCACCTGATGAGTTATTGGATCTTGAAATGTTAATCAGCAGTTTGTTTGAGGAGCGTAAGTTCTTGAGATTTTTGTAAGGTTTAATGATGGTAGAGAGTACTGGAGTGTTGGTGGGTTGATGCAGGGTCTTGTGGATAATGGCAAGCTGGAGAAATTGAAGATGGTTAAAAAATTCTAGCCAGTCTAGTTGTTTTAGGTTCAGACAGTGATGAGTTCTGAAGGGAGAGCCTGTTGCAAATCTAGCAACATTATTGTAGGATGTTGCCAGTTTGTTGTGGTTATTTTTTGAAAGGTTAGTATATATAGGGGAAGTATAGAGTAGAGTTGAGATTAAGTGGGTCCTGGCTATAGTGGTCCTAGCCACTGGTGTAAGCTTGATTCTGTAAAGGGATCCCAGTTTTTTGTTCACTGATTTTATTGTGCTGTTAATATGACTATCAAAGTTGAGGTTGTTGTCTATTGTTATTCCTAAGAGTTTAGTGGTTGTGTCAGGAGAAATAACAGTGCCATCATTAGATGTGAATGTGAGATGAATAGGGGTGGAGTTTTGGGTTGGTATAAAGAGTAACAGTTTAGTTTATTTGGGGTTAAGGAGGAGGCAACGGTTTGAGAACCATTGTTCTACAGTGTTGAAGCTTTTTGGGTAAGAGATTTAAGTTCAGTTTGAAAGGTGGCTGTACAGATAATAGTAGAGTCATCTGCATATTGAATGCAGATGGTGTGTGGGATTGCTGATTGAAGGCCATTAATATAAATGGAAAATAGGAGTGGGCCTAAAATGGAGCCCTGTGGAACACCGAGGGAAATAGGAAGGTTATTAGAAAGTTTATTTTGCCAGAGTACCGCCTGTTGCCGGTTTTCAGGGTAAGATTTGAACCAATTTAGAGCTAGGGGATTAAGTGAAAGGGATTTCAGTATGTGTAGGAGGAGCTGGTGATTAACCATATCAAAGGCTTTAGATAGATCAATGAAGACTGCAGAGGAAAGAATATTTTTATTACGGTTTTTATTGATGCTGTCTGTGAAGGTTAGAAGGGCATTGGTGGTACTGTGGAAAGGTCTGAATCCATGTTGACAGTTGGCAAGTAAGTTGTTATGGAGAAGGTGGTCTAGTAGTTGCTTATAGATACATTTTTCCATAATTTTTGCAAGAGGGGATAGCAGAGCTATAGGACGAAAGTTAGAGTAGTCATTGGAGTGTCCCCCTTTATGTAATGGGATAATATGAGAAATTTTCCAGATGGAAGGGATAGTTCCTTCACTTATGGTTATGTTGATCAGAATGGAAATGGGGTAAGCAATGGCTTTAGCTCCTATTTGTAGGAATTCTGCTGGGAGTTGCTCTGCTGATGGGGTGGTAGGTTTTAGTCTTTGGAGAAGGGAGCAAATGAAGGAAGTAGGTACTGGTTGTATATGAAATGGTGGGGGTGGGATAGTGGTAGAAGTAGGCAGATTTGAGGTATCAGGAGATAGATGGCTAGCAAGATTTTGGATAGCATCTGTGAAGAAAGAATTGAAGGAATTAGCAGTTTGAGATAGATTGTCAGGGTTGGAGCCAAGTGGGTTGGGAGTGATTGATTGACCTGGGTATAAAAGTTTGTTAATGCTAGTCCAAATAATTTGTGGTTCCTTGTGGTAGGAGTACTGTAGGTAAAAGTTCTTTTTGTCTAACAGGATGGCTTTTTTTTGTATTATTTCTATGTTGTCTAAAGATTCGGTGATCAGAAGTATTTTTAGTGGAACGCAATTTTGCCCAGGATTTGTTTCTAAGAAGAATTTTTTGCCTAGTATTATTAGTGAGCCAAGGGGCTGGTGTAGTTTTATTTCTAACAGAGCGTGATGGGACATGATGGTGCAGGATGGTTAGGAATGTAGAACTGAAGTAATCTACTGCTTCATTGATTGGGAGAGATTTTAATGGTGACCAATTACATTGTTTGTGTTTGGTTTGGAAAAGTTCCGAGTTAAATTGCTTTTTGGTGCGTAGTGTTCTGTATGAGAAAGGGAAAGTTAGGTTGGTTTTATGTCTGATAATATAGGTTAGTGAATGGTCACTTAGGTCATCTGGGAGGGGTCCTGCTTTGTATGCTTGATGGGGACTATTAGTAAGTATCCAGTCCAAGGTACTTTCTTTGTTATTGGGTTTATTAGTTCTGGTAGGGGAGTTAATAGTTTGTGAAAAGCCATAAAGGTTGATATGGGTGGTTGGGTGTATAGTACTACAGGTATTCCAGTCTATATTAAAGTCTCAAAGGACTATGGTTTCTTGTGGTAAATTTAAGGAAAGCCAGTTAAGGATATTCTCGAGTGTACTGATATTATTTCCTGGAGAAAGTTATATACAGATAATATTTACAGCTTTATGTGTGTTGATTTGTAATTTAGTGATAAGTATTTCAGCACTATTGTCTGAAGGTGGGCTAAGATTTACAGTGCTAACTTGTAGCTCTGCTTTATAGAGGATTGCTACCCCTCCTCCCTTTTTAGTTGTGCGGTCTAGTCTAATGATATTGTAGCCAGGTGGGGTAACTTCATTGTCCTTAACTGTAGGCTTTAGCCAAGTTTCAGATAGGCAAAGGATGTCAAATAGGTGGACATCTAAAAGGGTATGAAGTTGAATAATTTTATTGCAAATGTTGCGTATATTGAGGTGAGATATTAAGAGTGAGTTAGAAGGTTTGATAGGTGTTAGTGTATTAGTTTTATTTGGGTTGCTGTTTGGAGAGTTAAGGTTATGGTTTGGGCCAGGGTTAGGGTGAATGTCCCCATCTAGTAGAGAGAGTAGGAGTGTTGTGTGTTTAGGGTTGAGAGGCTTACAATAATAGTCTATTAATGTTTTAGCATTCTGGTTTGTATACTTAATGTGAGCTAGTCTATGATATTTGGCTAGTAGGTAGCTGGGTTGGGATATAAAGTTAAGATGGTTGCGATAGTTAGTTAATGGTGGTATGGAAGTTTGTTTGGAGGGGAAGAGAAAAGTAGAGTATAGTGGTTATTCATAGGAGGTTAAGCGATAGGCAGTGGTTAGAAGAGGTAAGAGAGAGAGCAAGAGAAATACTCATAATTGGTGTGGGATAGTTAAAGTAGGCATTATATCAGTTTGAGAAGTGGGAGGAAATGGGTAGTAAAGTTTTATGAGCAGGTTAGGAGAGTTGTCAATAGGTAGGGTGTTGTAACAAGGAGGGAGAAGAGGAGAGATAACAGAGGGTGCATTGAGCTAATGGGGGGTTGGTGGTGTTAATGATATGAGTAGTTTGATTGGAGTGAAATTGATGTGGGTGTGGCTATAGAGGATTAAATGTAGGAGCACTGGGGCAGGTGGGAATTGCGGGCAGGGTAGGGGAGCGGAGTGAGCCTGCAGGGGGCAGGGCAGGGGAGCGGAGTGAGCCCGCAGGGCGAACGGAGCGGGAAAAGACACAAGAGTAGATTGTCAAGGATGACAATCAGTGGAGTATGGAATTCAGCGGGTAAATCTGAAGGTAAGAGAATATACAGGAATGTAGAGAGGCTGACAGGAATAGAGGTAGAGTGTATGAGGAGTAGAGTGTGACTAGAGATAGTTTAGGTTGAGGGAGAGATGGTAAAACAGTGAGTCAGAAGAAAAACTGGGAAGAGAGTTAGGGAGATATGGATAAGCAAGTGAGAAGAAACTAATATTCAGTAGCTAGTATAGAGGCGCCACCTAGTGGTCAGTTACTTTAATGCAGAAAAATAGGTCTCCTAAAGCGGATGTCAGGCCAGGGAGGTGGGGGAGATAAAACAAGTTAGAGATAAAAAGGGTATGAGCTAGAGGTACAATTTATTTAAAATGTTAAATATGGGGGGGGGTTGGCTGCTGGATAACCTGACTGTGAGGCTTGCCTACCTAGCAGTATCTATACCAACTTATTATTACTACAGTTTACTAGAAGCTATAATATCACATACTTTCACTGTCTCTTAGCAAGGTAAGGTTTCCCAAGGAACTGGTAGGTTAAATCTTAATTTTGACTATTTTCCTTAGGCGTCCAGCTGGGTGGATTCAGGTGAACTAGTACAGGGAGGTACAGGAATGGAAGGCTGGTTCATGTAGAAAGAGAGAAAAAAGGTAGTGAGGCAAACAATATGTGAGCTAGAGAGCAAGCAAAAATTACCAAAGACACAGTAGCACGGTTTACCTCAGAAGGAGTTCACAATACTCTGTTTATCAAAATATATGATTACATTATGTATCAGGTACTACTAGGAGTTCTAAAACACCTACATGACTCAGTTAAATGGTTAGGATGAGAAAAACTGCATTTGCTTTTATAAAACAAATAATACACTAAAATATAGCTTTTACAGGGTCAGTGAACAACACTTTAAAATAAGCTAGTCCAAAAATTGTCAGGCAGAGGTATTCATTTTGTGCTGCAAAAGTCTGCAAGTGAGATGATAATAACGTTTAAGCCTATACAAAACAGCTTGGTCAGTTACCATTGAGTAGTTTCATAAATAAACCTTGTACTGACCTTAATATTAGTTAAGCATAGAAGTTGTAGACATTCTGCAATGTAGTTACTAAGGTTTGTTTTAGTGGATACATTAACATTTGCATATGGAGTAGGGCAGTACCTAAGAAATATTCAGATCAACGGCAGAGGAATCACCTCTTAAAGATCCTCATGCTCATTGCTGTGTTGGCTTTAGCACGTGTGATGCATTGAGCTATAGAACAGAGGTTGAAATTAACTCTGCACATTGCTTAGGGCTCTACCAATGTTTTATCTGTTCAGCGGCAGAAGAGCCGCTAGTTACATACCCCTGTACATCACACTATGTAGGCTTAGGTGCTTACAGTGTAGAAAGCTTTAATAGAGTGGTAAAATTTAGTTTGAACATAGAAAAGCATCGAGTTATCAACATGGTGCTATATAGTCATAATTAAAGGTAAAACAGTGCTTGAATTAACTCTGTACATAGAATAGGTGTAGATGTGATAGATAAGTTGAGTCTATACAATGCAGTTTGTTCTTACTTATCTATACCATTCCTTATTTTGAAAATCTCTTCATGTTCTTGTACAGGCATAGTTGTTTATTTACCAAATATATGATTTCAGCATAATAATACCATCACAGAAATTGGATATTTCCTTAATAGCAATGATAGCTCTAAACTTATATCAACTAAACCTCCTCCAGGATCTAATTTTAAATAACTTTAGTCTGGTAACCATAAACAGACAACCCCGCATCTAAGTAATGCATTAAACCCAATCACAATTTTTTCATCAGAATGAGCATTATCTTCCTGAATGCTTAGAGCTAGTCTCATAATTAGACTGCTCCACCATACTCAGAATTATTATGACATTTGTTTTTAATTGTCTGCCCATTACACTCTATTAGAATTATATGAATAGATCCATCAGCTTTTCCCTATAACATTATTAAACATGTTGTTAATACAGATTCAGCATATTGCTATTAAATACCATTTAAATAAAGCCTCAGATTTCTTAAACTCACTATGTATCTGAATATTAGAGCACTGTTTCACTAGGGCAATTGCTGTTGAACTACATCAGCTTATAGGTAAAGGAATTACTTGTTTATGCAAACTAGAATATTACATAGTTTAGACATCATAAAAATAACAGAAGTTATGCACTCAAACTATGCAGTATTGGACATTTTCCGTACACAGCATTTGCAATAGCATCTCAGTTATTCAGCCCCTAACTGAGAGGAAATGGTCAGCTGACCAGTATCAAGCATGGGAATTCAAAGCTCATATACAGAGCAGGTCAGTGCATCGAATAAACCTCAGAAGGAATGTTTATGATTATTCTACTAACAGTTTGCCAAAAACATATATTAAATACTTTTAAATAAGGAAAACTTTTAAACAGTAATTAACAACTAGACCGAGAAACAGCTTTACAAAGTTAGTAGCCAAGTCTGATACCAACAGTGTTTTAAACCATTTATGGTCTCATATACAGTCAGAGGAGTAGCTAGATTCAGGCAAGTGGAAATGTTGCCCTGAGTGCATGACTTTTGGGGTGCGATTGGGAGATGTTGATTATTCAGTAGTGTATTGCAGGCATTCAGAAATGAATGCCAACAGTGTATTTACAGTGAGGGCTTCAACAATTTATCTGTTTATATGTGGTATAAGATGTAATAAGCTGCTTGCTAAAAATGTAGCAAGTGGTTTGGTACCCACTTCAAATACCTGTTTTTCTCTCCTTATGTCTTCAGACATGAGAGGACTTTTTTAAAGTTGAGGGAGGGTTAAATCAGAGATTAACACAAGGCACCTGAACAGGTTGATATGTTTCCACAGACAGTCTCACATATACATGTAGAAGGAAATTCATAAATACATTAATTTAGTTTATAGGGCATTACTGTATAAAACAATTGTATGAGCATGCTCACTGCACCACCAACTTGGCCTCCATTCATCCAATCACATTCCGTTAACAAAGTCAGGAAATGTCAGTTCAGTTCATGCACATGGCAGATAATCAAGTTAACTCAAGACAATAGTTCCTTTAAGGTCTTCATATCTACCACTTTCAGATTGTCTCTGTGTTACTTCACAAACTAGTTACTCATAGCTATGTGTTAATTAATTTACATCTAGATCATAGTTTTGTCAAGAGTATATTTATATAAATCCATTTCAGTTTTCAACCATGATCTGGTTTTGTGGTGGGGAAACAAATATTTGACAACATTAAAAGACCAATAATGATACAAAGGAAAGCAGAATGTAATAAAATACCACTGTTGTTAGTGGGTTTTGATGCAGAGAAAGCATTCAACAAAGTAAGCTGGGATTTTATGAGTAGGGCAATGGAAGTATCCGCTTTCACTGATTCAATAATAAGGTTAATTGGGAGGATATATGAAGGATCTGAGGCAAGAATAAAAGTGAAAGCTTCCTCTCTGATAAGCTGTGCTTGAGCAGAGGAACAAGGCAGGAGAGTTGTCTTTTCCTTTGTAGTTTTGTTTATATTTATAGCCCTTTGCAAAGAAAATGGGGGGAGGCAGAAATCCAAGGATATAAATGGTATGGTAATCAAAAAAGTTGGCTTAATTTGCAGATGATATTACTTTTTACCTGACAAATCCAAAAAAGAACATCTCAGTGTTCTGGAACATTTAGAAACAGTTTCAAATCTTTTGGGGATATAAAATTGATGAAGATAAAACAAAGGATATGCCCATAAATCATGTCCCCAGTCACGGATTGGTTCAACAATACCCTTATTTATGGAAGCATGATAAAATTAAGTTTTTAGCAGGATGGATTAAAAATGCTTTGGTTGTGGCAACTAAGGATATATGGGAAGAGACTAAACAGAAGATAGTAGAAAAACTCAGACACGGGAAGCTTTTGTTTAATGATATGGATAGTAAGATATAAAACAGTGAAAATGTTTTTCGTTCTTTAGTTTTATATACAGATCAGACATATTTTTATCAAACAGAGGAGAAGTTGTATACAGTAATTAATAAAGAGTTAAATTAATTTATCTGGGAGGGGGAAAAGGCAAGATTTAAGAGGGATACATTGATCCTTCCAATAGCACAAGCTGGTTTAAGATTACCTGATTTGAATGGATATTTTAGAGATACACAATTAAAGCTTGCATCTATAACACAAACAGAAGGTTAAAATTCAAAGTAGAAAGAGGTGATGATGAAGAGACTACATTCTCTACGAAGGATTGATTTCAGGGTGTAGGCAAAGAGAAGGGGATAGGGGAATCCTAAGTGAATGACCTGCTCTGGTAGAGTTTTTAGCTGAATCTAGTGCAGAAGTTCCTGTTAAAAAAGAATAACTAGTAGGACATATTGCACAATAACTATAAGAATAAATCAGAGGAGGTTAGACAAGATTTGGATGAGAAATTGGAAAGCAATTTACAAGGGAACAATAGAAAAACATATGTATGGCTCCTAAGTATGCAACAAAGTCCAGACTGATTAGGAGTTTTGCTAGGAAGTGTTTGCACTGGTATTTTATATCCCAAGCAGACTTCAAAGAATTTTTCCTCAGGTAGATGACACATTTTGGAGATGTGATGGGGAAGAAGGCTGTAACTGGGAACATATGTTTTGGGAGTATAATGAGTTGGCAGATTTTAAAACTGCCCTACAAAGTACTCTGTCATAAATATTTGATGAGCAAATTGGTGTAACTATGGAACTGTCTCTTTTCAGCTGGGACACAGGATCTGAATTGCCTAGATATAGTAAATCATTCTTACGTTTAACTTTGGTGGCTGCCAAAAAAACAGTTAGTGGAAAATGGATATCAGAGTCTACGTCAACTGTGTTTGAAGTATTGCATAATGTAACAGAGATAAAAGAACTGGAAGTGGGATATTTAGAAAAGGAAGGTGATTACATAGAAATAAATGGGAATTCTGGGAACAATGCATGCAAAATAATGTTCAGGAGGAGGAGTGAGGTTTATGGAAAGGCAAAATTGGGCAATTTATGTAATGCTGGACTGATGATAGTTATAAAAAAGAGCATATTTGATGTATAATGCATGCAACTGGAGACATGTTAGTATGTTTTTATTTTATATTAATGTATGCGCACCTATGTCTCAAGTGATAATTTATTAAAGGTGTTTAAAAAGTATATTTCATGGTGTAATTGATAGTACTAGCATATAAATTCCAGAGGAATAGCATTTGGAAGTGCAGGAATAAATATAAACTCATAGGTAAATATTAAGCAATCAGTCCTCAGACAAATAGATGCTCAGCCTATAATTGGAGAGAGACCAAAAGAGAGAATCAGTCTTTGTACCTTATGTCTGTGAGGTAAACACTTTAAACAATATACCTACCACCAATGTTTTAAATATATAAAGAGTTATTTGCTGAATCCTTGGTAAGTGCAACATAACAAAAGTAAAAGTTACAAGAATTTCCACACAAAAAACAGAGAACAGTGAAGACAGCCATTACCTTTCTGTGTTGGGGGGAAGCTTTCTAGCTTATTAGTGGGAGTGGTAAGCACTAGGTAACCTGTCTACCACATAAGGAGTGGTTCTGGCCCAGAAATTGTAGTTATTGGCCGTTATGCAATATCTTCCATCCCTCTCAACTTTCTGATTTGAAAGCCTTCATTTGCACTTGTTTCTGTCATGTAACTCATCTAGTGCAGATACAGATTCTTAGTTTTAGCACTTAAAATTTGCTTATTCATGCTCAGCACTTGTTCAGAACTTGTAAGCACTAAATAAGCTAGTAATTACTATAGCACTCAATCTTCCTCACTACCTAGAGAAAACAGTTTTGTACTCACTTTTCTCACTTCCTTAGAGAAAAACAGCTCTTGTACTCACTTTCCTCACTTATCTAGAGGAAACTATTTTTTTATTCAGGGATGTCCAAGGATCAGCTCCCACTGTTTTCTCTTGTCTATCTGATGAATCTGGGCATCTTGAGGCAATGTAGAAATTGCCTCATGTACACAGACAACCCTCTCCTCCTACCACCCAACACTACAACCTGTGAGAGATGCACTTATCTAGCCAAACTGGAGGTAAAGCTCTCTCCAACCAAGACTGAACTTGACAGTCGTGAGGAGAAGATAAACATTTGCACTACACCACACTCATCACATAGTGTCACTAAACCTACACCACCAAAATCCACACATAGTAACACAAAACATTCACGGAGGCTCTCAATAAAAATCTGCCTAAGCAACAGAGACCTCCAAAGCAGAAACGCAAGCAACCTCCATCCCCCAACACAACCCAAATGACACATAGCCCACAGACTCAATGTGCCACTCAACCACAGCCAATAATCAAAACAACGTACCCAACACACTAGTCATAGGTGACTCTATAGTCAGGCACACTGATGTCCTACTCATCAGGTTAAGCAAGGAGAAAGTTACTGTCAGCTGCCTTTCAGGTGCCAGGATCCACCACATAACCCACTCATTCAGGTCAGTCCACAACAAGTACAAATATGACTCTGTCATTGTCGATGTTGGTGTGAAAGACCTGAGACATACCTCCCTGGACTACATGAAAAGAGACATGGAAGAGCTCTCCGATCTTGTAGCCCAGGCAGGTATGACCCTAGCCCTGAGTAGCATTCCACCATCGCCCCAAATGATACCGCAGTACAAGGACAAAATGATTGACTTCAACAATTGGCTAAGCTTCTGGTGTCATTCTAAGGGGATCCAGTATCTGTCTGCTTGGGATGACATGGTCGACAGACCATGATGCTTTGCCACAGATGGCCTGCACCAGTCGCCCCTGGGATTCTGGATACTGACTAAGGTTCTTGCTGCCCCTATAGTGCCTTTTTTAGGCAAGTTTCAAATAACAAATTCCCCACTGTAACAGGAACAAGCAAGCAAAAACTGTGGGTAATGCTACTCAATGCTAGAAGTCTAAATCTCAAAATGTATTCCACAGGAAGAAAAAAGCACTGCGTCTCAATTTGAGTGGTTGAAGACGAAATAACACAATTGTAACAATGTCTTTAGTTGTTTTCAAAAAGATTCTGAGGCCAATAAACGCTCCAAAAGTAATTTATTGTTGCAATAACATAACAACCTGCGTCGACCTAGGTTTCGTCAGTAACCACTGACTTCTTCAGAACACAAGTTGAACCATACAAAAAAGCCACTTAAATACTACCCACAATTATTTAATTGATTAATACAAGAGTAATTAAAAACCTAAGTTACCAAATTGTAAACAATTGATGATCTTGCCGTCCTTTACTATGTAAACAATTGTATATATAGATACACAACAATACCTACATACAACTATATAAAATGTACATTAACCACATAACATCGTGTGTATCTCAAACCATATATTATGATGTGTTGTACATATAAAAAGTTATTAACGTTAAAAACAGTTAAAATAACGATAGTGACAAAAATATTTATATTAATAAATTAATTATAAATATGAACCAACTTCCTAATGTTACTCCCTGTTGTTTGATGTATGTAAATATTTTCTAATGTATATAAACATTATGTATATGAGTATAACCCATAATTGCCCTTGGATGGTATATACCAAATTAAATAATTAATGTAACCACCATCACCACATGTCTGTTACTGATATATAATACATACATACTATATATTACATTAAGTTTATTTTCCTTTTATGTTGTACATTCTTAATACAGGTTTTATACTTACAAATTCATTCAACCCAGGATGCTGATGCGCATTTAACAAAATTTGCATCCTGAGTTCTAATACATCCAGGTTGTACTTAGTGATCCTACCTTGTGGATCTTGCATTAGATGAGACACACCAAAAAACTTAAATTGATGGTTGGTGTGTTTAACTATATGCCTGGCTAATGCGTTTGTAAGCTTAAGATTTTTTATGTCCCCCAAATGTTCCTGTATTCGTTTCTTCAAGTGTCTACACGTTTTTCCTACATAAAAGGCATCGCAATGTTGACAAACCACAATATATATAACATTAGCAGTATAACAATTAATATGTTCATGTATTTTAATGGTATGTCTATTAATTGTCATTGTTGGACCTGTATTCAACATGTGTATGCAAGTAGAACACCTTCCACATTTAAAATTGCCTGGTGTCTTGTTGGAATACTTGCCTACATTATAACTAATACTCTCGAAGATGTCTTTTAGTGACATATCCTTTCTATAAATATATGTAATGTCACCATCAAACAAAGCACCCAGAGTGTTGTCCAACTTAATCAATTTCCAATTTTTCTGTATAATAGTTTTGATATTTTCTGACATACCATTGAAAGTAGTAATAAAAAAAGGTGTTGTATTAAAATTGTACCGTGCCTCATGGGAATTAATGCTCTCCACATTATTGTGATGTTTACCATTCAGTATAGCTTTATACACCCCACTTTGCCTTTTATTCTTCACCTCTCTCGAGATGTTAATACAAAAATCTTCCGGATAACCCCTGTTTGTGAATAAAGATATAATAAAACTTATCTCATTTTCAAAGTCCACCTCATCACTGACCATTCTGGCCGCCCTCACCATCTGGCCTTTTACCACCGCTTTTTTCTGATGGGGAGGGTGCCAGCTGTCAAAATGCAGATAAGAATTTGAAAAGGTGGACTTTCTATGAATGTTGGATTTGACCACCTTGTTAACTTTATCATATGTTAACCTTATGTCCAAATAGGTGATACTCTCCATACTAATCTCATATGTAAATTTCAAAAACCGAACATTATTGTTCGTGTATTCCAAAAAGACTTTTAATTCTGATAAGTCCCCATTCCATACAATAAATAGGTCATCCAGAAACCGACCATAAAATTTAATATGTGTATAAAATTGTGTACTGAATAAATAATTCAATTCCCAGTATGTCATTATAAAGTTTGCAAACATGGGGGCACATGCACCCCATGGCTACTCCACTCACTTGACGATAATAAGCACCTTCAAAATACAAAAAATTATTCTTCAATACTGTGTCCATTAATTTTGTTAACACATTAATCTTATTTTGGTCATATATATTGGTGTAAAACAACTGTTCTTCCAACCACTCCAGCCCCTTGTCGTGTGGAATAACTGTGAAGAGATTGCAGACATCCATTGTGACAAATATGTCCCCTTGATCGAATTTGATGGTGCTTATTTTGTCCAAAAAATCCCAGGAATCTTTCAGAATATGTGTAAATGTCTTTATACCCTTCTTAAAATGGTGATCCAAAAATTGACTAATAAAATGAGTCTTACTCCGCTTGCCGTCAACTATAGGTCTAAATTGTAAATTACTTAACCCTTTATGAATTTTTGGAATACCAAAAATTCCACTAATAACTGGGTATTCGTTCTGCAAAAATGACCATTCCAATTCGTCCAATTCACCTTGATGTAACATGTAGTTAAGTAATATGTCAATTTTCTTGTGTGCTAAATTTATTTAATTTTTGCTGACCTCCTCATATGCATCCCCCAACAGCATTGCGTTCATGTATGAAATGTAATCGTTATAGTCAACAATGACCACACCGTTCCCCTTATCGGGCTTCATAATTCTAATATTTTTAATGGACATAATGTTCTTCAATATTAGTTCTTCCTTGTCTGTCATGTTTTTGTAAAAAATATTATTGTATTTATAAAATGAATCCCTTATATCGTTTTCAGTAACTTTCTCAAATAGGGCTACTTTATCGTTCATTGGTGGATTATATATACTGGGTTTGGATAATCCACCTTTTGTTGTGTCAACACTAATGTAACTTGGGTTATCATGAAACAATATTTTTAAATTTAATTTTCGCGTAAAAAGTTTTAAATCTATAATAGTATTTACCATATTCCCTTTTCTGCACGGCACAAAACTAAAACCCTTAGAAAATAAATTAACATACTCACTATCGAAAACGTAATGTGTATAATTATATAATTTAAAATCCTTCCTATCATTTGTAACGACAATAGGCTCATTAAATAAAAGGCACTCATCATTCATATCCGTAAATTTACATTCACGCTTCTCAAATGTTTGTGAACCAACCACAGGGAAACAGTTCATTTCATGCCCTGTTAGTAAATCTGTACACTGTTCAGATTCCGTTATTTTATCTCCGTTAGCTACTTCCATCTGACCGTCATAACTGTATACAGTCAAGTCACATAAAGAAATACTGCTGTCCATGTTGTTTATCTCTACTAGTGAATTATAGT
Organism: Protopterus annectens; assembly: GCF_019279795.1. Taxonomy (NCBI): domain Eukaryota; kingdom Metazoa; phylum Chordata; order Ceratodontiformes; family Protopteridae; genus Protopterus; species Protopterus annectens. The sequence continues at coordinate 192,781,137 of NC_056744.1, forward strand.
GGTTTGTAAATGACTGATTTCCATCATGATCAGTGATGGTTAACATACCACCAGTAGCTGGAATTAATTCACTAGTTACCACACTACAAGTGTTACAAAACATGTCAATGTTACTTAAATGTGATGAAAAACTATCATTGCGACTTGACCCGTTAACTAGAATGGGTTCCAAAGATGTCCGTCGTACATCATGAACCGCACCGTTTTCCCTGTCGCTGGATAATTGAATTGTGACCCTTCTACTCAATTCGTAAACATTTTCCTGCGTATAAGCTTGGATAAAACTATTTGAAGGCCTGTTTTTATAGGTTAACATATCAATTGATATTTCAGTCATATCAATCGATGTTAAATGATGTTTACCTGATGTTTCTATGTCGGTCAATTTTTCCAATACCTCGTATTGCAGGACGCCATCGGCTACTTGCGCGCCCTCCATCCATTTTTTGAATAATTGACTTTCCTGCTTTCATGATCCTGCCTCTGGCGTGCGCCTGTCCGTTCATGTTCATTCTCTCCGTCGAAATTACTTTGCCCTCTTAGGCGCTTTGATCTCCTCAGGCCCTCCTCATCAACAGGACTACCAAACTCGTGTTGGCTGACTCCCTCAGTGGGCAAAGGGGAAGTGATGTCATCAAGTTCATCAAGGGAACCTCTCACGTTGTTTTTCCGCTCGTTACCATGTTTACGAGTACTACGCTTGGATTTTGGATATACAATTCCCGTTTCATATATTTTCACATCCCTGCGAATCTTGCTGCTTTTTTTCTCATATATAACATTGCAGCTGTACTCCACATCTTTTATAATGTTCACGTAGTTCGTATAATATTGTTCAAACAATAAATCACTACTGATGTTCCCATTTATGGTATCTAACTCAGACAATAGTGATTCTATTTTCTTGTTATTATAAGTAATCATTATGTCCATCAAAGCCAATCCGGTTTTATTAAACAGTTCGTAAATCGTTCAACATGTTAGCATCACCATCACATTACACGAACTGTTTAATAAAACTGTGTTTGAAGTATTGCATAATGTAACAGAGATAAAAGAACTGGAAGTGGGATATTTAGAAAAGGAAGGTGATTACATAGAAATAAATGGGAATTCTGGGAACAATGCATGCAAAATAATGTTCAGGAGGAGGAGTGAGGTTTATGGAAAGGCAAAATTGGGCAATTTATGTAATGCTGGACTGATGATAGTTATAAAAAAGAGCATATTTGATGTATAATGCATGCAACTGGAGACATGTTAGTATGTTTTATTTTATATTAATGTATGCGCACCTATGTCTCAAGTGATAATTTATTAAAGGTGTTTAAAAGTATATTTCATGGTGTAATTGATAGAACTAGCATATAAATTCCAGAGGAATAGCATTTGGAAGTGCAGGAATAAATATAAACTCATAGGTAAATATTAAGCAATCAGTCCTCAGACAAATAGATGCTCAGCCTATAATTGGAGAGAGACCAAAAGAGAGAATCAGTCTTTGTACCTTATGTCTGTGAGGTAAACACTTTAAACAATATACCTACCACCAATGTTTTAAATATATAAAGAGTTATTTGCTGAATCCTTGGTAAGTGCAACATAACAAAAGTAAAAGTTACAAGAATTTCCACACAAAAAACAGAGAACAGTGAAGACAGCCATTACCTTTCTGTGTTGGGGGGAAGCTTTCTAGCTTATTAGTGGGAGTGGTGAGCACTAGGTAACCTGTCTACCACATAAGGAGTGGTTCTGGCCCAGAAATTGTAGTTATTGGCCGTTTGCTCAATATCTTCCATCCCTCTCAACTTTCTGATTTGAAAGCCTTCATTTGCACTTGTTTCTGTCATGTAACTCATCTAGTGCAGATACAGATTCTTAGTTTTAGCACTTAAAATTTGCTTATTCATGCTCAGCACTTGTTCAGAACTTGTAAGCACTAAATAAGCTAGTAATTACTATAGCACTCAATCTTCCTCACTACCTAGAGAAAACAGTTTTGTACTCACTTTTCTCACTTCCTTAAAGAAAAACAGCTCTTGTACTCACTTTCCTCACTTATCTAGAGGAAACTATTTTTTTATTCAGGGATGTCCAAGGATCAGCTCCCAGTGTTTTCTCTTGTCTATCTGATGAATCTGGGCATCTTGAGGCAATGTAGAAATTGCCTCATGTACACAGACAACCCTCTCCTCCTACCACCCAACACTACAACCTGTGAGAGATGCACTTATCTAGCCAAACTGGAGGTAAAGCTCTCTCCAACCAAGACTGAACTTGACAGTCGTGAGGAGAAGATAAACATTTGCACTACACCACACTCATCACATAGTGTCACTAAACCTACACCACCAAAATCCACACATAGTAACACAAAAACATTCACGGAGGCTCTCAATAAAAATCTGCCTAAGCAACAGAGACCTCCAAAGCAGAAACGCAAGCAACCTCCATCCCCCAACACAACCCAAATGACACATAGCCCACAGACTCAATGTGCCACTCAACCACAGCCAATAATCAAAACAACGTACCCAACACACTAGTCATAGGTGACTCTATAGTCAGGCACACTGATGTCCTACTCATCAGGTTAAGCAAGGAGAAAGTTACTGTCAGCTGCCTTTCAGGTGCCAGGATCCACCACATAACCCACTCATTCAGGTCAGTCCACAACAAGTACAAATATGACTCTGTCATTGTCGATGTTGGTGCGAAAGACCTGAGACATACCTCCCTGGACTACATGAAAAGAGACATGGAAGAGCTCTCCTATCTTGTAGCCCAGGCAGGTATGACCCTAGCCCTGAGTAGCATTCCACCATCGCCCCAAATGATACCGCAGTACAAGGACAAAATGATTGACTTCAACAATTGGCTAAGCTTCTGGTGTCATTCTAAGGGGATCCAGTATCTGTCTGCTTGGGATGACATGGTCGACAGACCATGATGCTTTGCCACAGATGGCCTGCACCAGTCGCCCCTGGGATTCTGGATACTGACTAAGGTTCTTGCTGCCCCTATAGTGCCTTTTTTAGGCAAGTTTCAAATAACAAATTCCCCACTGTAACAGGAACAGGCAAGCAAAAACTGTGGGTAATGCTACTCAATGCTAGAAGTCTAAATCTCAAAATGTATTCCACAGGAAGAAAAAAGCACTGCGTCTCAATTTGAGTGGTTGAAGATGAAATAACACAATTGTAACAATGTCTTTAGTTGTTTTCAAAAAGATTCTGAGGCCAATAAATGCTCCAAAAGTAATTTATTGTTGCAATAACATAACAACCTGCGTAGACCTAGGTTTCGTCAGTAACCACTGACTTCATCAGAACACAAGTTGAACCATACAAAAAAGCCACTTAAATACTACCCACAATTATTTAATTGATTAATACAAGAGTAATTAAAAACCTAAGTTACCAAATTGTAAACAATTGATGATCTTGCCGTACTTTACTATGTAAACAATTGTATATATAGATACACAACAATACCTACATACAACTATATAAAATGTACATTAACCACATAACATCGTGTGTATCTCAAACCATATATTATGATGTGTTGTACATATAAAAAGTTATTAACGTTAAAAACAGTTAAAATAACGATAGTGACAAAAATATTTATATTAATAAATTAATTATAAATATGAACCAACTTCCTAATGTTACTCCCTGTTGTTTGATGTATGTAAATATTTTCTAATGTATATAAACATTATGTATATGAGTATAACCCATAATTGCCCTTGGATGGTATATACCAAATTAAATAATTAATGTAACCACCATCACCACATGTCTGTTACTGATATATAATACATACATACTATATATTACATTAAGTTTATTTTCCTTTTATGTTGTACATTCTTAATACAGGTTTTATACTTACAAATTCATTCAACCCAGGATGCTGATGCGCATTTAACAAAATTTGCATCCTGAGTTCTAATACATCCAGGTTGTACTTAGTGATCCTACCTTGTGGATCTTGCATTAGATGAGACACACCAAAAAACTTAAATTGATGGTTGGTGTGTTTAACTATATGCCTGGCTAATGCGCTTGTAAGCTTAAGATTTTTATGTCCCCAAATGTTCCTGTATTCGTTTCTTCAAGTGTCTACACGTTTTCCTACATAAAAGGCATCGCAATGTTGACAAACCACAATATATATAACATTAGCAGTATAACAATTAATATGTTCATGTATTTTAATGGTATGTCTATTAATTGTCATTGTTGGACCTGTATTCAACATGTGTATGCAAGTAGAACACCTTCCACATTTAAAATTGCCTGGTGTCTTGTTGGAATACTTGCCTACATTATAACTAATACTCGAAGATGTCTTTTAGTGACATATCCTTTCTATAAATATATGTAATGTCACCATCAAACAAAGCACCCAGAGTGTTGTCCAACTTAATCAATTTCCAATTTTTCTGTATAATAGTTTTGATATTTTCTGACATACCATTGAAAGTAGTAATAATAAAAGGTGTTGTATTAAAATTGTACCGTGCCTCATGGGAATTAATGCTCTCCACATTATTGTGATGTTTACCATTCAGTATAGCTTTATACACCCCACTTTGCCTTTTATTCTTCACCTCTCTCGAGATGTTAATACAAAAATCTTCCGGATAACCCCTGTTTGTGAATAAAGATATAATAAAACTTATCTCATTTTCAAAGTCCACCTCATCACTGACCATTCTGGCCGCCCTCACCATCTGGCCTTTTACCACCGCTTTTTTCTGATGGGGAGGGTGCCAGCTGTCAAAATGCAGATAAGAATTTGAAAAGGTGGACTTTCTATGAATGTTGGATTTGACCACCTTGTTAACTTTATCATATGTTAACCTTATGTCCAAATAGGTGATACTCTCCATACTAATCTCATATGTAAATTTCAAAAACCGAACATTATTGTTCGTGTATTCCAAAAAGACTTTTAATTCTGATAAGTCCCCATTCCATACAATAAATAGGTCATCCAGAAACCGACCATAAAATTTAATATGTGTATAAAATTGTGTACTGAATAAATAATTCAATTCCCAGTATGTCATTATAAAGTTTGCAAACATGGGGGCACATGCCCCCATGGCTACTCCACTCACTTGACGATAATAAGCACCTTCAAAATACAAAAATTATTCTTCAATACTGTGTCCATTAATTTTGTTAACACATTAATCTTATTTTGGTCATATATATTGGTGTAAAACAACTGTTCTTCCAACCACTCCAGCCCCTTGTCGTGTGGAATAACTGTGAAGAGATTGCAGACATCCATTGTGACAAATATGTCCCCTTGATCGAATTTGATGGTGCTTATTTTGTCCAAAAATCCCAGGAATCTTTCAGAATATGTGTAAATGTCTTTATACCCTTCTTAAAATGGTGATCCAAAATTGACTAATAAAATGAGTCTTACTCCGCTTGCCGTCAACTATAGGTCTAAATTGTAAATTACTTAACCCTTTATGAATTTTTGGAATACCAAAAATTCCACTAATAACTGGGTATTCGTTCTGCAAAAATGACCATTCCAATTCGTCCAATTCACCTTGATGTAACATGTCGTTAAGTAATATGTCAATTTTCTTGTGTGCTAAATTTATTTCATTTTTGCTGACCTCCTCATATGCATCCCCCAACAGCATTGCGTTCATGTATGAAATGTAATCGTTATAGTCAACAATGACCACACCGTTCCCCTTATCGGGCTTCATAATTCTAATATTTTTAATGGACATAATGTTCTTCAATATTAGTTCTTCCTTGTCTGTCATGTTTTTGTAAAAATTATTATTGTATTTATAAAATGAATCCCTTATATCGTTTTCAGTAACTTTCTCAAATAGGGCTACTTTATCGTTCATTGGTGGATTATATATACTGGGTTTGGATAATCCACCTTTTGTTGTGTCAACACTAATGTAACTTGGGTTATCATGAAACAATATTTTTAAATTTAATTTTCGCGTAAAAAGTTTTAAATCTATAATAGTATTTACCATATTCCCTTTTCTGCACGGCACAAAACTAAAACCCTTAGAAAATAAATTAACATACTCACTATCGAAAACGTAATGTGTATAATTATATAATTTAAAATCCTTCCTATCATTTGTAACGACAATAGGCTCATTAAATAAAAGGCACTCATCATTCATATCCGTAAATTTACATTCACGCTTCTCAAATGTTTGTGAACCAACCACAGGGAAACAGTTCATTTCATGCCCTGTTAGTAAATCTGTACACTGTTCAGATTCCGTTATTTTATCTCCGTTAGCTACTTCCATCTGACCGTCATAACTGTATACAGTCAAGTCACATAAAGAAATACTGCTGTCCATGTTGTTTATCTCTACTAGTGAATTATAGTGGTTTGTAAATGACTGATTTCCATCATGATCAGTGATGGTTAACATACCACCAGTAGCTGGAATTAATTCACTAGTTACCACACTACAAGTGTTACAAAACATGTCAATGTTACTTAAATGTGATGAAAAACTATCATTGCGACTTGACCCGTTAACTAGAATGGGTTCCAAAGATGTCCGTCGACATCATGAACCGCACCGCTTTCCCTGTCGCTGGATAATTGAATTGTGACCCTTCTACTCAATTCGTAAACATTTTCCTGCGTATAAGCTTGGATAAAACTATTTGAAGGCCTGTTTTTATAGGTTAACATATCAATTGATATTTCAGTCATATCAATCGATGTTAAATGATGTTTACCTGATGTTTCTATGTCGGTCAATTTTTCCAATACCTCGTATTGCAGGACGCCATCGGCTACTTGCGCGCCCTCCATCCATTTTTTGAATAATTGACTTTCCTGCTTTCATGATCCTGCCTCTGGCATGCGCCTGTCCGTTCATGTTCATTCTCTCCGTCGAAATTACTTTGCCCTCTTAGGCGCTTTGATCTCCTCAGGCCCTCCTCATCAACAGGACTACCGAACTCGTGTTGGCTGACTCCCTCAGTGGGCAAAGGGGAAGTGATGTCATCAAGTTCATCAAGGGAACCTCTCACGTTGTTTTTCCGCTCGTTACCATGTTTACGAGTACTACGCTTGGATTTTGGATATACAATTCCCGTTTCATATATTTTCACATCCCTGCGAATCTTGCTGCTTTTTTTCTCATATATAACATTGCAGCTGTACTCCACATCTTTTATAATGTTCACGTAGTTCGTATAATATTGTTCAAACAATAAATCACTACTGATGTTCCCATTTATGGTATCTAACTCAGACAATAGTGATTCTATTTTCTTGTTATTATAAGTAATCATTATGTCCATCAAAGCCAATCCGGTTTTATTAAACAGTTCGTGTAAATCGTTCAACATGTTAGCATCACCATCACATTACACGAACTGTTTAATAAAACTGTATTTGAAGTATTGCATAATGTAACAGAGATAAAAGAACTGGAAGTGGGATATTTAGAAAAGGAAGGTGATTACATAGAAATAAATGGGAATTCTGGGAACAATGCATGCAAAATAATGTTCAGGAGGAGGAGTGAGGTTTATGGAAAGGCAAAATTGGGCAATTTATGTAATGCTGGACTGATGATAGTTATAAAAAAGAGCATATTTGATGTATAATGCATGCAACTGGAGACATGTTAGTATGTTTTTATTTTATATTAATGTATGCGCACCTATGTCTCAAGTGATAATTTATTAAAGGTGTTTAAAAAGTATATTTCATGGTGTAATTGATAGAACTAGCATATAAATTCCAGAGGAATAGCATTTGGAAGTGCAGGAATAAATATAAACTCATAGGTAAATATTAAGCAATCAGTCCTCAGACAAATAGATGCTCAGCCTATAATTGGAGAGAGACCAAAAGAGAGAATCAGTCTTTGTACCTTATGTCTGTGAGGTAAACACTTTAAACAATATACCTACCACCAATGTTTTAAATATATAAAGAGTTATTTGCTGAATCCTTGGTAAGTGCAACATAACAAAAGTAAAAGTTACAAGAATTTCCACACAAAAAACAGAGAACAGTGAAGACAGCCATTACCTTTCTGTGTTGGGGGGAAGCTTTCTAGCTTATTAGTGGGAGTGGTAAGCACTAGGTAACCTGTCTACCACATAAGGAGTGGTTCTGGCCCAGAAATTGTAGTTATTGGCCGTTTGCGCAATATCTTCCATCCCTCTCAACTTTCTGATTTGAAAGCCTTCATTTGCACTTGTTTCTGTCATGTAACTCATCTAGTGCAGATACAGATTCTTAGTTTTAGCACTTAAAATTTGCTTATTCATGCTCAGCACTTGTTCAGAACTTGTAAGCACTAAATAAGCTAGTAATTACTATAGCACTCAATCTTCCTCACTACCTAGAGAAAACAGTTTTGTACTCACTTTTCTCACTTCCTTAGAGAAAAATAGCTCTTGTACTCACTTTCCTCACTTATCTAGAGGAAACTATTTTTTTATTCAGGGATGTCCAAGGATCAGCTCCCAGTGTTTTCTCTTGTCTATCTGATGAATCTGGGCATCTTGAGGCAATGTAGAAATTGCCTCATGTACACAGACAACCCTCTCCTCCTACCACCCAACACTACAACCTGTGAGAGATGCACTTATCTAGCCAAACTGGAGGTAAAGCTCTCTCCAACCAAGACTGAACTTGACAGTCGTGAGGAGAAGATAAACATTTGCACTACACCACACTCATCACATAGTGTCACTAAACCTACACCACCAAAATCCACACATAGTAACACAAAACATTCACGGATGCTCTCAATAATAATCTGCCTAAGCAACAGAGACCTCCAAAGCAGAAATGCAAGCAACCTTCATCCCCAACACAACCCAAATGACACATAGCCCACAGACTCAATGTGCCACTCAACCACAGTCAATAATCAAAACAACGTACTCCAACACACTAGTCATAGGTGACTCTATAGTCAGGCACACTGATGTCCTACTCATCAGGTTAAGCAAGGAGAAAGTTACTGTCAGCTGCCTTTCAGGTGCCAGGATCCACCACATAACCCACTCATTCAGGTCAGTCCACAACAAGTACAAATATGACTCTGTCATTGTCGATGTTGGTGTGAAAGACCTGAGACATACCTCCCTGGACTACATGAAAAGAGACATGGAAGAGCTCTCCGATCTTGTAGCCCAGGCAGGTATGACCCTAGCCCTGAGTAGCATTCCACCATCGCCCCAAATGATACCGCAGTACAAGGACAAAATGATTGACTTCAACAATTGGCTAAGCTTCTGGTGTCATTCTAAGGGGATCCAGTATCTGTCTGCTTGGGATGACATGGTCGACAGACCATGATGCTTTGCCACAGATGGCCTGCACCAGTCGCCCCTGGGATTCTGGATACTGACTAAGGTTCTTGCTGCCCCTATAGTGCCTTTTTTAGGCAAGTTTCAAATAACAAATTCCCCACTGTAACAGGAACAGGCAAGCAAAAACTGTGGGTAATGCTACTCAATGCTAGAAGTCTAAATCTCAAAATGTATTCCACAGGAAGAAAAAAGCACTGCGTCTCAATTTGAGTGGTTGAAGACGAAATAACACAATTGTAACAATGTCTTTAGTTGTTTTCAAAAAGATTCTGAGGCCAATAAACGCTCCAAAAGTAATTTATTGTTGCAATAACATAACAACCTGCGTCGACCTAGGTTTCGTCAGTAACCACTGACTTCTTCAGAACACAAGTTGAACCATACAAAAAAGCCACTTAAATACTACCCACAATTATTTAATTGATTAATACAAGAGTAATTAAAAACCTAAGTTACCAAATTGTAAACAATTGATGATCTTGCCGTCCTTTACTATGTAAACAATTGTATATATAGATACACAACAATACCTACATACAACTATATAAAATGTACATTAACCACATAACATCGTGTGTATCTCAAACCATATATTATGATGTGTTGTACATATAAAAAGTTATTAACATTAAAAACAGTTAAAATAACGATAGTGACAAAAATATTTATATTAATAAATTATAAATATGAACCAACTTCCTAATGTTACTCCCTGTTGTTTGATGTATGTAAATATTTTCTAATGTATATAAACATTATGTATATGAGTATAACCCATAATTGCCCTTGGATGGTATATACCAAATTAAATAATTAATGTAACCACCATCACCACATGTCTGTTACTGATATATAATACATACATACTATATATTACATTAAGTTTATTTTCCTTTTATGTTGTACATTCTTAATACAGGTTTTATACTTACAAATTCATTCAACCCAGGATGCTGATGCGCATTTAACAAAATTTGCATCCTGAGTTCTAATACATCCAGGTTGTACTTAGTGATCCTACCTTGTGGATCTTGCATTAGATGAGACACACCAAAAAACTTAAATTGATGGTTGGTGTGTTTAACTATATGCCTGGCTAATGCGTTTGTAAGCTTAAGATTTTTTATGTCCCCCAAATGTTCCTGTATTCGTTTCTTCAAGTGTCTACATGTTTTTCCTACATAAAAGGCATCGCAATGTTGACAAACCGCAATATATATAACATTAGCAGTATAACAATTAATATGTTCATGTATTTTAATGGTATGTCTATTAATTGTCATTGTTGGACCTGTATTCAACATGTGTATGCAAGTAGAACACCTTCCACATTTAAAATTGCCTGGTGTCTTGTTGGAATACTTGCCTACATTATAACTAATACTCTCGAAGATGTCTTTTAGTGACATATCCTTTCTATAAATATATGTAATGTCACCATCAAACAAAGCACCCAGAGTGTTGTCCAACTTAATCAATTTCCAATTTTTCTGTATAATAGTTTTGATATTTTCTGACATACCATTGAAAGTAGTAATAAAAAAAGGTGTTGTGTTAAAATTGTACCGTGCCTCATGGGAATTAATGCTCTCCACATTATTGTGATGTTTACCATTCAGTATAGCTTTATACACCCTACTTTGCCTTTTATTCTTCACCTCTCTCGAGATGTTAATACAAAAATCTTCCGGATAACCCCTGTTTGTGAATAAAGATATAATAAAACTTATCTCATTTTCAAAGTCCACCTCATCACTGACCATTCTGGCCGCCCTCACCATCTGGCCTTTTACCACCGCTTTTTTCTGATGGGGAGGGTGCCAGCTGTCAAAATGCAGATAAGAATTTGAAAAGGTGGACTTTCTATGAATGTTGGATTTGACCACCTTGTTAACTTTATCATATGTTAACCTTATGTCCAAATAGGTGATACTCTCCATACTAATCTCATATGTAAATTTCAAAAACCGAACATTATTGTTCGTGTATTCCAAAAAGACTTTTAATTCTGATAAGTCCCCATTCCATACAATAAATAGGTCATCCAGAAACCGACCATAAAATTTAATATGTGTATAAAATTGTGTACTGAATAAATAATTCAATTCCCAGTATGTCATTATAAAGTTTGCAAACATGGGGGCACATGCCGCCCCCATGGCTACTCCACTCACTTGACGATAATAAGCACCTTCAAAATACAAAAAATTATTCTTCAATACTGTGTCCATTAATTTTGTTAACACATTAATCTTATTTTGGTCATATATATTGGTGTAAAACAACTGTTCTTCCAACCACTCCAGCCCCTTGTCGTGTGGAATAACTGTGAAGAGATTGCAGACATCCATTGTGACAAATATGTCCCCTTGATCGAATTTGATGGTGCTTATTTTGTCCAAAAAATCCCAGGAATCTTTCAGAATATGTGTAAATGTCTTTATACCCTTCTTAAAATGGTGATCCAAAAATTGACTAATAAAATGAGTCTTACTCCGCTTGCCGTCAACTATAGGTCTAAATTGTAAATTACTTAACCCTTTATGAATTTTTGGAATACCAAAAATTCCACTAATAACTGGGTATTCGTTCTGCAAAAATGACCATTCCAATTCGTCCAATTCACCTTGATGTAACATGTCGTTAAGTAATATGTCAATTTTCTTGTGTGCTAAATTTATTTCATTTTTGCTGACCTCCTCATATGCATCCCCCAACAACATTGCATTCATATATGAAATGTAATCGTTGTAGTCAACAATGACCACACCATTTCCCTTATCGGGCTTCATAATTCTAATATTTTTAATGGACATAATATTCTTCAATATTAATTCTTCCTTATCTGTCATGTTTTTGTAGGGATTGTTGTTATATTTATAAAATGAATCCCTTATATCGTTTTCAGTGACTTTCTCAAATAGGGCTACTTTATCATTCATTGGTGGATTATATATACTGGGTTTGGATAATCCACCTTTTGTTGTGTCACCACTAATGTAACTTGGGTTATCATGAAATAATATTTTTAAATTTAATTTTCGCGTAAATAGTTTTAAATCTATAATAGTATTTACCATATTCCCTTTTCTGCACGGCACAAAACTAAAACCCTTAGAAAATAAATTAACATACTCACTATCGAAAACGTAATGTGTATAATTATATAATTTAAAATCCTTCCTATCATTTGTAACGACAATAGGCTCATTAAATAAAAGGCACTCATCATTCATATCCGTAAATTTACATTCACGCTTCTCAAATGTTTGTGAACCAACCACAGGAAACAGTTCATTTCATGCCCTGTTAGTAAATCTGTACACTGTTCAGATTCCGTTATTTTATCTCCGTTAGCTACTTCCATCTGACCGTCATAACTGTATACAGTCAAGTCACATAAAGAAATACTGCTGTCCATGTTGTTTATCTCTACTAGTGAATTATAGTGGTTTGTAAATGACTGATTTCCATCATGATCAGTGATGGTTAACATACCACCAGTAGCTGGAATTAATTCACTAGTTACCACACTACAAGTGTTACAAAACATGTCAATGTTACTTAAATGTGATGAAAAACTATCATTGCGACTTGACCCGTTAACTAGAATGGGTTCCAAAGATGTCCGTCGTACATCATGAACCGCACCGTTTTCCCTGTCGCTGGATAATTGAATTGTGACCCTTCTACTCAATTCGTAAACATTTTCCTGCGTATAAGCTTGGATAAAACTATTTGAAGGCCTGTTTTTATAGGTTAACATATCAATTGATATTTCAGTCATACCAATCGATGTTAAATGATGTTTACCTGATGTTTCTATGTTGGTCAATTTTTCCAATACCTCGTATTGCAGGACGCCATCGGCTACTTGCGCGCCCTCCATCCATTTTTTGAATAATTGACTTTCCTGCTTTCATGATCCTGCCTCTGGCGTGCGCCTGTCCGTTCATGTTCATTCTCTCCGTCGAAATTACTTTGCCCTCTTAGGCGCTTTGATCTCCTCAGGCCCTCCTCATCAACAGGACTACCGAACTCATGTTGGCTGACTCCCTCAGTGGGCAAAGGGGAAGTGATGTCATCAAGTTCATCAAGGGAACCTCTCACGTTGTTTTTCCGCTCGTTACCATGTTTACAAGTACTACGCTTGGATTTTGGATATACAATTCCCGTTTCATATATTTTCACATCCCTGCGAATCTTGCTGCTTTTTTTCTCATATATAACATTGCAGCTGTACTCCACATCTTTTATAATGTTCACGTAGTTCGTATAATATTGTTCAAACAATAAATCACTACTGATGTTCCCATTTATGGTATCTATCTCGGACAGTAGTGATTCTATTTTCTTGTTGTTATAAGTGATCATTATGTCCATCAAAGCCAATCCGGTTTTGTTGAACAGTTCATGTAAATCGTTCAACATGTTGGGATCACCATCACATTACGAACTGTTTAATAAAACTGTGTTTGAAGTATTGCATAATGTAACAGAGATAAAAGAACTGGAAGTGGGATATTTAGAAAAGGAAGGTGATTACATAGAAATAAATGGGAATTCTGGGAACAATGCATGCAAAATAATGTTCAGGAGGAGGAGTGAGGTTTATGGAAAGGCAAAATTGGGCAATTTATGTAATGCTGGACTGATGATAGTTATAAAAAAGAGCATATTTGATGTATAATGCATGCAACTGGAGACATGTTAGTATGTTTTATTTTATATTAATGTATGCACCTATGTCTCAAGTGATAATTTATTAAAGGTGTTTAAAAAGTATATTTCATGGTGTAATTGATAGAACTAGCATATAAATTCCAGAGGAATAGCATTTGGAAGTGCAGGAATAAATATAAACTCATAGGTAAATATTAAACAATCAGTCCTCAGACAAATAGATGCTCAGCCTATAATTGGAGAGAGACCAAAAGAGAGAATCAGTCTTTGTACCTTATGTCTGTGAGGTAAACACTTTAAACAATATACCTACCACCAATGTTTTAAATATATAAAGAGTTATTTGCTGAATCCTTGGTAAGTGCAACATAACAAAAGTAAAAGTTACAAGAATTTCCACACAAAAAACAGAGAACAGTGAAGACAGCCATTACCTTTCTTTGTTGGGAGGAAGCTTTCTAGCTTATTAGTGGGAGTGGTAAGCACTAGGTAACCTGTCTACCACATAAGGAGTGGTTCTGGCCCAGAAATTGTAGTTATTGGCCGGTTGCGCAATATCTTCCATCCCTCTCAACTTTCTGATTTGAAAGCCTTCATTTGCACTTGTTTCTGTCATGTAACTCATCTAGTGCAGATACAGATTCTTAGTTTTAGCACTTAAAATTTGCTTATTCATGCTCAGCACTTGTTCAGAACTTGTAAGCACTAAATAAGCTAGTAATTACTATAGCACTCAATCTTCCTCACTACCTAGAGAAAACAGTTTTGTACTCACTTTTCTCACTTCCTTAGAGAAAAACAGCTCTTGTACTCACTTTCCTCACTTATCTAGAGGAAACTATTTTTTTATTCAGGGATGTCCAAGGATCAGCTCCCAGTGTTTTCTCTTGTCTATCTGATGAATCTGGGCATCTTGAGGCAATGTAGAAATTGCCTCATGTACACAGACAACCCTCTCCTCCTACCACCCAACACTACAACCTGTGAGAGATGCACTTATCTAGCCAAACTGGAGGTAAAGCTCTCTCCAACCAAGACTGAACTTGACAGTCGTGAGGAGAAGATAAACATTTGCACTACACCACACTCATCACATAGTGTCACTAAACCTACACCACCAAAATCCACACATAGTAACACAAAACATTCACGGAGGCTCTCAATAAAAATCTGCCTAAGCAACAGAGACCTCCAAAGCAGAAACGCAAGCAACCTCCATCCCCAACACAACCCAAATGACACATAGCCCACAGACTCAATGTGCCACTCAACCACAGCCAATAATCAAAACAACGTACCCAACACACTAGTCATAGGTGACTCTATAGTCAGGCACACTGATGTCCTACTCATCAGGTTAAGCAAGGAGAAAGTTACTGTCAGCTGCCTTTCAGGTGCCAGGATCCACCACATAACCCACTCATTCAGGTCAGTCCACAACAAGTACAAATATGACTCTGTCATTGTCGATGTTGGTGTGAAAGACCTGAGACATACCTCCCTGGACTACATGAAAAGAGACATGGAAGAGCTCTCCGATCTTGTAGCCCAGGCAGGTATGACCCTAGCCCTGAGTAGCATTCCACCATCACCCCAAATGATACCGCAGTACAAGGACAAAATGATTGACTTCAACAATTGGCTAAGCTTCTGGTGTCATTCTAAGGGGATCCAGTATCTGTCTGCTTGGGATGACATGGTCGACAGACCATGATGCTTTGCCACAGATGGCCTGCACCAGTCGCCCCTGGGATTCTGGATACTGACTAAGGTTCTTGCTGCCCCTATAGTGCCTTTTTTAGGCAAGTTTCAAATAACAAATTCCCCACTGTAACAGGAACAGGCAAGCAAAAACTGTGGGTAATGCTACTCAATGCTAGAAGTCTAAATCTCAAAATGCACTCACTCGAGGCACTCCTTAAAATGGAGAACATCGATATCTGTGCAGTGACTGAGACCTGGCTCAAGGCTCCAGAGAGCATGCCTGCACTACCAGGCTATAACTCATACCACACTTTTAAGCCATGTAGCCTGGACCAAAACACCAAAGGCGGAGGTGTCTCCATATTCATTAAGGATATCCATACCTCCAGGCTAGTTGCTCAGCATAATGCATCCGAGGTTATCCAAGTGCAACTAACTCTTGGCAAAACTGCAATCCAAATTGTAGCTTGCTACAGATCCCCCACCATGCCCCAGAATTCCCACTGATCTTTTCTTGATGTACTGGAAAATATTAGGGTTCAACCAAACACACTAGTAATGGGCGACTTCAACTACCCCACCATTAACTGGGAAAACTACTCATGTACCAACTCCTTAGCTCAACGCTTTCTGGAATTCATAAACTCCAATGCCCTGGATCAACTTATCCACACCCCCATCAGGGGCAACAATATCCTAGACCTAGTCATTACCAACATGAGTGACCAATGTTCCACACCTGAAGTCAACTCCTCGTTGGTCCGATCCAACCATAAGCTAATCACCCTTGATATCCACATCCCGTCCCCACCCCCCCATTAAGGAAACCACGGTAAAACATTTCTCCAAAGCCAACTTTATGCTTCTTAAGACAGAAGTGTTGAACTTCATGACACCCATGCAGATGGACAATACAGTTACAACTGCTGAATCCTACACAAATGCACTCTATAAGCATTTACACGAGTGCATGGATCATGCTATCCCAAACAGAACCAAGATGCTATCCTCCAAAAAAAGGAAGCCAATCTGGTGGTCCCCTGCCATAAACAAACTGTACAACAGAAGGAAGAAACTGTTGCATAAGAGAGTAAAATCCCATGAGTGGAGGAGCTCCCTGGTCAGCCTCAGTAAGAAGCTGAGATCCCTTATAAGATCCTCCAAAGATAGCTACGAAAACAAAATTGCCACTAATTCTAAGGACAACCACAAAGCATTCTATAGCTATGTCAAGAATCTCGATGGCAACACCCAGATCTGCTCTGAGTTACAGCACAAATGCACGAAAATTACAGAACCAACTGATATTGCCAACATCCTGGCAGATAGGTTCAGTGCTAACTTTATACCCTCCCCTCACCCCCTAAAAGGCCCATATTTATACAGGAAAAATGCAGAGTCCCTGTAATCACAACTATGCAGGTAAAAATGACACAAATACACAGCATCCATGGGACCTGACAACATCCCAGTCTGCGTTTTACATGAACTTCAGAATGAACTGGCTCCCCACTTAAGCACCATGTCCAATAATAGCCTCGCATCAGGCTTTGTGCCCACTGAATGGTGCACTGCAACAGTTATCCCACTCCACAAAGGTGGAGCCACCACTGATCCCGGGAACTATCGACCTATTAGCCTGACAAGCCTGGTCTGCAAGGCCATGGGACGTATCATCATGGAATTCATAAACAAAGACATTGGTAACCTCCAAACTCTGGATCCCACCCAGTTCGGGTTTGTGAAAGGCAAATCATGCCTCCTGAACCTGATCGACTTCTTTGAGGAAATCACCAAAGCCGTAGATGAGGGTAAGGTGGTTCACACAGCCTATCTTGACCTCACCAAGGCTTTCGACACCATCCCCCATTCTGGAATTATAGCTAAACTCACTAAACTAGGTATAAATCCCTACGTCACAAGATGGGTTGCCAACTGTCTCACTGACAGAACCCACAATGTAAAAGTTGCAGACTCCAAATCTGATCTCAAAGCAGTGACAAGTGGAGTACCACAGGATTGCGTCCTGGGACCTCTCCTATTTGGTATTTACTTCTCTGAAGTACTGGCTAACACAGAAGGCTTCTGGCTAATGAAGTTTGCAGATGACTGCAAACTAGGAGCCATAGTCAAGTCCCCAAATGATGTGAACATCCTACAGAAGGTCCTCGCTGAGACAGATGCCTGGTGTCAGAGCCATGGCCTCAAGCTCAATGCCAAAAAGTGCAGAGTCATCCCCTTTGGTAAAAACTCTGTACCAATGAACTACCACATAGGCAGCAATCTACTTAACACCGAATGTGTGATAAGAGAACTTGGGACCCAGGTGGACAGTAGTCTCTCCTTTGATAGTCACATTGCCACATTAGTAAGGAAGTCCTTCTACGTGGCACACCTCATCATAAAAGGGTTCTCATCCAGGAAAAAAGAGGTCATTTTTCCCCTCTACTCGACACTCATTAGACCCATTATAGAGTACAATGCCCCTTTTGGAATGTACCTCACAAGACATCTGCAGTAGCTGGAAAGGCCACAGAAGTACCTCACAAAGAGGATTACTGGCCTCAAACAAATGCCCTACACTGACCGCCTCAAAAAACTCTAGCTTTACTCCATAGCATATAGCCTACTCCGAGGTGATCTCTACCTAACATATAAAGCTATGTCAAACCCAGAGCTGTTGAACATGCTACACCTAAAGAAATCCCAATCCCTGCAAGCTACACGCTCTAAGAACCTAAATCTTGTCACCGCAATAAACAGGACATGTTGGAGGGATAGATTCCTGTCCCAGAGACTTCCCATACTCTGGAACAGGCTACCCATCTATGTCAAGCAAAGTTCTTCATTAGCACTCTTCAAGAAAAATCTTGATGAGTGGATGGGAAATAGGAAATACACCCCGGGGATCACTTCTGTGTCTCTGCTCAACAGTGGCACAGGAAAATAACTTTCCTGGGTGGCGTAAGCCAGGGAGCCTTGTTGGCTAAGCTTACATAGGCCCTTGGGCCGATAGCCTCATACCTACCTATGAACCTATGAACCTATGAATAGGTGGTGCAGTAGGTAATCCTCTATTTTACTAAAAGTTAATTCTGTAGTTGTTGTATCCTTCAAAATCCAGTCATGCTGATAAAAGATTGTATGGTGATAAGTTACCTAATAAGAACAGGGCATCCATCCATCAGCATGACAATTTATGTGTACAGACAGATAGACTCTTATACCATATAAAATATAAAATAAGCTGAGAGGCATTCAAGGGGAAAACATATGAGAGAGAAATGTATGGTTCATCCAACCAGTGTACTGCATTTTAAATGATTGCATTGGAAGAATCCGTTACAGCTTTAAATATTTATTTTATTTTCCACTCTTTCTTGATTTCTGTAGTTTTTTCCCAGGCACCTGATAATGATAGTTTTTACTCCATGACCTCCCATTGAATGATGCAAAACCTCCTTTAAATAAAGGAGAAAACTTCTCAAGTTGCTTTAGTTTTAGAAGCATTGAATTGCTTACTCTTACTGTTAAGTAAGGCATAAAGGTTTAGAGATCTGCAATATCAGATTGTAATCAAACTATCCATGGAAACCACAACAAATGACTATCCTCACAAGTCTGCTGAGGATTTCCAGCCAGGAAGAACCATTAAGGTTAAAATTCAGATAAGAGAAGGATAAATATATGTGAGCTCCTAGTGAGAACTGAAGTAAAAATTGAGCCCTTTCCCCCTTTAATGAGCTTAAGACTTTAACATCTTAGTATCTCAAAATGAAGTTTCTCAGACTTCTTTTCTCTTCTATTTGCTGCAGATTTATTGGACAAGAGCTTTAGTCAGGCCACAAACTGACTTTCGCAGATCTTTTTCTGCTCTGATTGTAATTACAGATAATAGTACACTGAGGAGCAGCTCTTGTTTTAAAGTTCATAGGGAAGTGCTAGGCTTGCTAGAATGTACAGCACTTGGCATTACACATTCACAGAATGGGACAGGAAATTAGGGTGTGGGAAAAAAACATAACTTGGCAGCAGCGTGACACTGACCATGCGCATGGGTTAGATTTGGTTCAATGCAGGAAAGGGGATCCTGGTAGACCCAGTGGACAAGGAGAAGCCCTGAGCTGCAAATGATGAACTGCAATGGGCCAAGATTAAAGTTATGACCACTTGTCTCAGGTCTTCTCTTGTGCAAAGAATGCATCCTCCACATAGCTGGATGCCTTTTTTCCTCATGCCTTCTCCCTTTGTCCTCAAATCTGCTTTGCTAAATCATTACCTGCTTTCCTGCATACAGACTGAACTGCAATAATTTGTTCTGATTGACCTCTGTAATTGGAACTACTTGTCTTCTACTGTGATGCAAACATTTTTTAGTTTATCCCACAGCATGTATCCTACTGCCAGTCACAATCACTTCGTGTCCATCACCTCAAGCTCCCTCAGCTGGTCTGCCTTCACTGTCCAGGTTTCTTTCCCATACAGAAGCAATCATCACACCACTGTTTAAGAAACCTTGCTTTTTTCAACTTCTTTAACATTCTTCTGCTACCCCTGACGCTTTAGTACTGACTACAGTAATAATAGAAAGTCTTCTAATGTTCAAACTCACCTTAGCTTAGCTCCGCAAAGCACAAGATTGTACATTACCTGACAATGATCCTTTTTTGAAACCTCAGTTTTTAGGCCTTTATGTTTAATGGTTCACCAGATATTACAATTATCCATCTGTTTCCAATCATACATAAGTATATACTGCGTACTAATCACTTGTTAACAAGTAGGTGGTTTGTGATACTGGATTTATCTAGTCAGTGAATGAGTCACTCACTTGACTGTTGAAATTTAATTAAGCAATAAAATGAGCAGATTTTGAATACCTTCAGTTGTTGTGCAGTCATTTACTGGTGAATGGAGTGAGACAACCTAAATTTGTAATTACTCATGCTGACACTATCTTGCTGACTCCCCAAGCTAAGACATTTTTAATTTGGAAATTTTTTGTATTGGCTTCACATGTAAAACAATGAAACAGATAGCAAACTTGGAACACTGAGACAATACAGTCATTGATTCCTTTGCTTTCTTGTATGCAAATGGAATCCCAGTACAAATGGCATAGGTTTATCACATCAGCAAATACAATGCCAACAAAATTCATCAATTTTACCTTTCACTAACAGCGATCTTTGCAGATTTTGTGATGAATGGAAGCAATATAACACATACCTCTCAACCTCTTATTGCAAGAAATATGGACAAAGGCTAAAATAATGGGTCTATATTATGTTATCGAAACACTAAATGCCGAATGGCTAAATACTCTTAACAGCCATTCATTGAATTGTTTGTTGTGGGGGGGCTGCGCCCCCCACCACACACCCCGATAATTATATATACCAACTCCAAGGTTGCACTACAGTGGAAAAAAGGCAAAGATTCCATTCCCTACTGTACCACGATCCCACAAAACACACTTCGATGAACGGCCGTTTCAAGTATTTAGCCGTTTGGCATTTAGTGTTTCGATAAAGTAATAGGAGCCCAAAATAATGGGGGGACAAAGGTCCAAGAATAGGGACAGATTTTAAATATTGTTCTTATAAACTTAGAAAGTCAGGATGCAAACTTAAAAACATCATGCAGACCACCACGCTGAAGAGCATAAACTTTAATAAAATAATAAAATACACAGAAAAAGACAAGCACTTTCAGGTATCCCGTTCTTCAGGTTCATAACTTTAAACAAATGAAAAAAAAAAAAATATATATATATATATATATATATATATATATATATATATATATATTGACCAATCTGCATTAAAACCTCCTCCCTTTTAAAACAGGTTTCATAGGGAGCACACAGTTCAAGCCAGGTGATTTGTCAGCCATGAACTCTGCTATCCAGTTAGATTCAACACTCTCAGTCCTATTTACAATGTCTCCACCTTTTACATTAACATGAATCACCTGCAAAACCATAAAGGAAAAAACATGATCAGTATGTAAAACAATGTGCTGTGCGAAAGCATTATGCTTGGCTCCTAGCCTAATATCTCTCAGATGCTGTAAAATCTGATCTTTCAGTTGTCGGTGCATCTTACCAATATAAAAAGAGCAACACTGCCCACACTTAGCCAAGTAGACAGCATTAGATAATACATTTACAGGCTTATAGTAGATATACAGGTCACCCTACATCAGTAATTATATTGGATCTATCTAAGGTTTTTGACACAGTTTCACATACTAAACTTCTTTTTCAGTTATTAAAACGTGACTGTACCCCCACATCCCTCATCTGGTTTATGTCATAGCTAAACAACAGACAACAATCTGTAAAATGGCATAACGTCCAATCTGGTTACCTACATAACAACATAGGAGTCCCACAAGGGTCCATTCTGGGTCCCTTACTTTTTAACATCTTTATGAATGACCTCCAGAAAGTCTCACAACTAGGTAAAATTATCCAATATGCTGACAATTCGACTATAATTTCTACTTCAAACAATTTCACTGACCTCCTCACAGTCATTCAAAATGCTTTTACAGAGATTGAATCTTGGCTAAACAACTCTCAACTGCTACTAAACACACAAAAAAAAAAAACTTCTGCTATTCTCTTCAAAACCTCCAGACAAAGATTTCAAAATCTACGCTAAAGATAAAACTGAAGTAGAAATAGTAAATCTGCCAAACTACTGGGCATTACAATTGATGACAAACTCAACTTTGAAACAAACATTATCAACGCAATAAAGAAAACACATTTTAAACTTGGCAAGCTTTATCATCATAAACTGTATATGGACAAAAACACCAAAACAAGACTGGCAAGTACCTTACTTATCCCTGCCTTACTTTATAGTAGTGCTATCTTTACTAACCTCCACTCTTCCAACTGCAAAAAACTTCAGTCCTGTTACTATAAAATAGCTAAATTTGCCTCAGGAAAGCCTAACTGCTTACATCACTGCCAAGTAATCACTGAACTCATCTGGTTGGATTTCCCTAATTATCTCTGCTATACTCAACTAATGCTAGCCCATAAATTAATTTATAGATCAAATAACTGCCCAGCACTCTCATCAATAATACAAACTTATATTCCTTTGCGCACCCTTAGATCCTCCAATAAATTACTACCAAGTGTAACCAAGCCCAATAAAAGAGCTGGACAATGCTTGTTCTCATATAGCATTGCTAAGAAATGGAACTCCTTACCCACCTACATTACCCAGATAGACTGCACAAAGGCATACAAAGTAGCATAAAAACGTACCTCCTTGACAACCTCACATGCCAGTGTAAATCAAGCAAACCACCATAAAACCAGCACTACTTAATACTTACCCAGTTCCACAGGCTCTAAATAACTCTTACCCAGACAGCATCAGTCTTATACTACTATTACTGCTGTAACTGATCTTTAGAAAGAACTGCCATGTTTTTTTTCTTGCAATGGCAAAAGCAACAACTCAAATTTATTGTACTACACCACCAACTGTTTATCAAAGTTTATAGAAGTTCTAATTATATACTGTTTAGTTTAATATTGTCTATATATCGTTTAATTTTTTTAATCTTGTAACAATGTTTAATTTGATACTTGAAAATTATTTGTCATCTGTCTATATCTTACTGTTTAATTGTGGAGCTTTTCTCCCCAGGCCTCCACTGAAAATGGGTCAATGACCCAGCGGACTTTCCCGGTTAACAAATGTCAATAAAATAAATAAATAATAATATTAGTGGTGTTACAATTTGTATAAATATGAAGTTGATAAACATGTTGGGTAACAGGGTGGACAAATCTATTCTCAGAAGTAACAAAAGGACAAGCTCTACAATGGCAACAGGGAAACGTCTCTATCCTAACAGACTGAACAACATTCTTATGGGTAACCTCCTTACACAATTTCCTTTCTAAATTCAAACAGTTCTTAAAAACAAATGAGGGTTTATCCCCTGTACATTTCTTTAACTTGCCATCAGTCAACAAAATCTTCCAATTATCATTAACAAATGACATCCACATCACTAGTGTATTTCAAGCAAACCCTCAAAGAATTAAGGTTGGTTTTATGTGGATCTTGAATTTGTTCAGGCTTACTATACAACCAAGGCTTTCCTCGTGTATTTCTTAGACCCCTCACTTCATCCACCATGTTTTTTAACTCATGATTTTTGTAACCCAGTGATCCTAATCTAGAATGCAACAAACCCAATTCCTTGTTAAAATCATCAGTAGTACATAACCTAGAGGCTCTAAGAGCTTGTCCTTATATAATATTCTTAAACACTCATTTGGGATGCATACTGTCATGTGATAAATAATGGTTCTTCAAGATTTTCTATGAATAGATGTCTTAATGGCACCTTCCATATCCTTACTCAGTTGCGCATCCAAAAATGCAATGGTATCAAAATGAAATATGAACTGTAAACTTCAAAAAAAAAAAAAAAAACTAGTAGTACTTTCCAAATATTGTAATAACATACTTAAATCAACTCTAGTGCCATTCCACATCAAAAACAAATCATTCACAAACCCAACATAAAATAAAATCTTTCCATCTACTGGCATCACCAAACACATATATCTCTTCCCACTAAGCCAAATTTGCATAGGTGTTTGCGCATGGAGTCCCCATCGCAACACCACTGCAATGAAGCTAATAATCTTCCCCAAATAATAAAAATATATATTTTCCAGTACTGACTGCATAACAAAACATATAAAATCTATCATAACAGTCCCATAATTACTAAAGCACCTCAAAAAATGCTTAACAGCATCCAGGCCATAAGAGTTCGGTATAACTGTAAATAAACTGTTGACATCACGGGTTATAAATAAATTATCAGGTTTCAGCATATCAGTAACATCTCCAAGCTTTGAAGGAAGTGAGCTGAATCTTTCAAAACTGCTTGGCTATTAACAAGTAGTGGTTTAAGTTGTGCTTCCACCCAATTATACATGGGTTCCGTGGACCACCCCCTCATAGAAACAATAGGTCTGAGTGGGGGGGTCCACAAGATCCTTGTGTATCTTGAGTAAGCCTTTGATTATGGGTATGCATGGGTGTTCAACATAAACATATTCATACAAAGTATTCTCTATCTTAAATTCTGTAAAAAGTCTTATTAACTCAATCTTTAAGCAAGAGACAATAATGTCACTTTCCCTTTTATTAATCCTTTTATAAGTGCAAACTTCAGAAAGCATCTCCTTCATTTTGCATTCATAGGCTGTAGCATCCATAATCACAGTACCCCTTGTCCTCAGGCATAATAACTAAGTCAGCATTAGATTCTAGATGTCTGAGTGCAGACCTTTCTTCAGGTGTTAAAATAAAAAAAAACAAGAGGAGTTCCGCCCTTTCATCTTATTTGCTAAGTCCATCTTACAAGCCCTCACAAAAGTTTCAATAAGAGGGTGCGTAATTGGAATGAAGGTGCTAGGTTTTCTAAATTGTACTGTTCTCTCATTTCCCTGTTCTCCAAACATATGTCTTAATGTTAGATTTCACCCAAACAGTTTAAGATCAATGATGGTGGAGGCTTACCACTTACCATCATCAGCTACCGCTGTCCATGAAGGACATGGGTGCCACCCAGTGACAAATTTGCGGTCCCCATCTAATTATCTAGGTTGTGTTTGAATAGAGTTGGTGAAAAGGAAGTCATTCCAGAGAAACTACAGTCTCTGGGAGACATAGCTGTCTCTCCGGCATGTTCTGTTAATGTCACATGCTAGGTTAAGATCCCTAGAGTGAGTTAGTCTTGTCCCATTTGACTTGCAGATGTGCAGCATTTCCATTAGGGCAGGGTCAGAGATTGCCCTATAGGCCAGGCACAAGTCACCTCTTAGCAGCGTATAAGATATTGAGTAAAGTGACGGCTTCCAGCCTGTCCACGTAGGTCATGGATTGGAGTCCCTGTATTTTCTTAATGAGAAACTTCTGAGATCTATCCAGCTGTTGCAGGTGTTTGGTGAGGTACATGCAAAAGGGTGCATTATACTCTTTTAGTGGTCTGATGAGGGTTGAGTACAGTGGAGTTTTAACATCCATTGACCTGGATGCTATGCCCTTGATTATAAGGTGTGCTACATAGAAGGCTTTTCTTGCCACTGTGGAAACTTGGTGGTCAAAGATCAGATTGCTATCAACCTTATGTTCCTAAGTCTCACACCACTGGGTTGGAACTCAAGGAGGTGCTGTCAATATTGTAATTTGTAGGGAATTCTGTTTTTGCAAAGGGAATAATAATGCATTTTTTTGCATTAAGTTTTAGACCGTGGCTTTGGCACCAAACATTCATTTGTGTTAGCCCTTTTTGTAATATGTTGACATTGTTAAGGGACTCAATGATTGCTCTAGTTTGTAATCATCAGCAAACTTGGTGACCCAGAGACTTTCTTCTTTGGCCTGGACTTCTGAGAAATAGATGCCAAATAGTAAGGGGCCCAGCACATACCCCTGTGGTACTCCACTGGTGGCAGGGCTACTGGTTGAGGTGGAGTCACCAATTTTGACAGAGTGTGTTCTGTCAGTGAGCCAGATGACTACCCATCTAGTAACATAAGGGTTAATCCTCAGCTGGGAGAATTTTTCAATGGTATCAGAGTGGGGGATTGTGTCATAAGCCTTGGCAAGGTTGAGATAGGCTGTGTGTACTCTCTTACCTTCATCCATGGCTTTGGTGACATTCTTAAAGAAGTCTACCAGGTGTAATAAGCATGATCTACCCTTAACAAAGCCAAACTGGTTTGGGTCCAGCATTTCAAGGTCGTCTATGTCCTTGTTGATAAGGTTCTTGACAATTCTTTCCATGGCCTTGCAGATGAGCTGGTTAGACTTATAGGTCTGTAGTTCCCAGGGTCAGTTGATGCCCACCCTTTCTGCGGGGGGATTACTGTTGCTGCTCTCCATTCTGCAGGAATATAGTCAGTTCTCAAACTATGATTAAGGAGAATGGTCTGCTAAGTCTTGTTTTAGGTTGTTTAGTAAACAACCTGGGATATTATCTGGTCCCACTGAGGCCATGTTTTTGGCTTTGGCGAGTGCAGAGATGACCTACCTGTTTGACTTTACACTGAAAAGTTGTCTTGTTTATCATTGGTTAATTAGCTGACAATCATGCTGCACAGGCTTTTGGCAGCTTTATATTGTTATATGTAATATTCTGATTAACTATGAGCATAAAGCAAGTTAGCAAACGTTTATGCATATATTCAGCTTGTTAATGTGGGAAGGAAAGTTCAGTAAAGTCTAGTAATGTGTAGGAATAGTATTCAGGGAAACTGTAGTGCAAAACATATCAGAGAATGTGAAGCGGTGTTAACGACTAATGGAACTAGATCAAGCAAGCAATAATGTTCATCATGACAGTGATTATATGGCAATAACGGGCCATCCAGGATCATTGTGAGGCCTGATGCCATTGGTACAGGGCATTCCACCTTTGGAATATTAGTTACTTACCTGTAATACCCACTCATGAAGACCTAAAAATTAACTGCTTCTGTAATGAAGTAATGTACAACACAATCTTTTTTTATTTATACTTCTTTTTTTTTTTCCTTA
Source organism: Protopterus annectens (assembly GCF_019279795.1). Lineage (NCBI taxonomy): Eukaryota > Metazoa > Chordata > Ceratodontiformes > Protopteridae > Protopterus > Protopterus annectens. The sequence goes on from NC_056744.1 coordinate 192,808,495, forward strand.
ACATTTTTGACATAAAGTAGACACCTTTTAACCCAGTATTCCATTTTCACAGAAGTACTGTTTGGGCATTTTGGGGTAGTTTGTAGATTTTGTATCATTTACCCACTATATCTCCTCATAATGTTAAATTAATGTGTTTACTTTTTTTTTTCAAGATGGATGTGGAAACATTTTTGAATACAGAAGTTACTGTTTTCTTCATTTGTTTAATGATGTTTTAAATTTGTATTGAGAATGAATATATTACATGTGTGTGTGTGTGTGTGTGTGTGATGTTAGGGTGTTCTGTTGTAATTTTTTAAAAGTTTGTGTGAATACTTTTTTTATATTGCTTTTCATGCTTTTAATTTCTTTACTTTTTTAACTGGTGTACACATGCTAGGAGCAATGGAGTTTTTTTTTTGTTTTTTTTTTTTTAGAATGTGCCTGTGTTTATGCTTCCTTTACAGTTCCTTTGTTTTGCTATTTTTCTTTTTTTAATTCTGTTATGTCCTACTCATCTTTAGCAACAGAAAACATGATACTCATTTATTTTTGTTTGGCCTCTGCTAAATGGTAGTTATGTAAAGCTTCTGTCCATAACTTGTGCAAACCAATAAAATGTACAAAGGTATCAGTCATGTGAGACAAGGTCATTTTCTGTAACATTTGAAATACTTCATCTTCAAAAGGAGTTATGTCCTCACCACTCAAATTATTAGTCCATAAAATGATTACTACCAAAGCAAAAGCAAAATGTGTACGTCCACAAGCAGAAAGATGGATGAACTTAATGATTTCAGTGACTCTTACAGCAAAATACCATAATATAAACACAAGACCCTAAGCCAGGTAGATTGCTTGTGTCCTGTTACAAACCCAAATAAATGCTCCCAGTCTTTAGAACAATGTTATAAAAATAGTCAATGGATGACAAAGGTTAGTAAGTACAAAAAATGCATCACAATACTTTCGACATCTTTATTTTCTGGAGTAGGTTACAATTTACTCTGGCTAATTTAATCTGAACTGCACCTCTTTCTATTTGTTTCTTTTAGTACTTTCTAACTTCAGTTTTCCAGCTGGTATTATAGTTAAAGGTTGAATTCTGGAATATTTTAAGTTCAACAGGTCCTTGTATTGAAATCGCTGATTGAGAACATTCTAGAAAAAAAAATGACACTACCAGGTGGGTTGATCTGCCATTTACAACCCCACTCTTACTTAAACTTTTTAACTCGGTGTTTAAAAACTGTGAGGAAATGGTAAGCATTTTCTAGGTATACAAACAAAGCAGGAAAGAAAAAATGATTGCTATGAATTTTATGGTCTTTTCATTGAAAGTGTGTCAGATTTAGTTAGTTAGTTTAGTTAGAGATACAGAACTTCTTCAGGAAACAGTTGTAAAGGAGAAATCAAATTTCTTTGAAACAATCACATGGCATCGATTTAGTAAAATGAGAAGAGGTATTGCATGACCTGTCAGAAAATGCTGAGTATAGATTCTGCATCATCACAGAAGGGCACCAGGCACATTATTCTAGTTGGGCCCATTTGTATGGGGAGGGGGAAAATTGCCAATACTAGTGCTTAGGGTGAAATTTGAAATATTAGGAAACATATAAAGAGCAAGAAGCAAGGAGCAAAAGCAAAAAAAAAATAATAAATAAAATAAAACTGCCACCTTTGGCAGGACACTTAAATGATAGTCCAACACTCAAACAACTGAGTTAAACCCTACATGGAGCAAACAGGTATGAAATAAGGAGCAATTTAACAAAGGAATAAACAAGGAGATATTGAACTGTTAGGATGGGAACACAGTGTGGCAAGTTTGTAATACATGGAACTGCTCTGGGATCCCATAGCACCCACTACTAAATGGAATATTCCCCCAGATTCTTGAAAGCTTGCACAGCATGCAGGATTGGTGCAGAAGCTCAAGCAGGCAATATGTCTGCTGTGCGATCCAGGAACAGCCTGCAGGGGCGTGCACAAGTGCTCTGGCACTAATCCTGCACGGACGAAGCCCTTGTATGCACATCACCCCATTTGCAGGAGAAATCTATGCAAATGAGGTGATTCTGCAATCCAGGAAGCTTCCAATCATCCATGCAGGACAAGTGCTATCTGCAGAAATGTACTCGGTTAGTAACAGAGTACATTTCTGCAAAATCCAAAATGGAGCTGTGACAGCTCCAAATAAAGGCTGCATGTCATGTAGTAAGCATGCCAATGGCCAAGTATAAGGCCATTGGCATTGCAAACATTAAAAAAAAATGCAAAAGTCAACTTTTATTTTTTTTAGCCGATCTCAGCTGTTTAAGCATAGGGCAGCGGCACGCAAACGTGATCGGTGGGAAAATAACAAAATGAACCTAAATTAAGCATTCTAACTAAAATCAGTATACTGTCATGCAAGTCAATGGCAGGCAGAAGACAACATGGCCAGTGAGTAGTGGTTGCTAAGGGGGGAGGCTCAGTGTGAGACATGTAACTATGCATTAGCAGGCAATCCTATGCAAATGAGGGGAAGGGTAGTGAATCCCAGTTTTCCCCAGCATGTGAGCCATGTCCCAGCAATGTAAGAGTAAGAATAGCTTGGTGCAAGCCTAGGAGTTAGGTGACATCATGGGGGGTGTCAGGCATACTGTAAGTGGATTGGAGCCCTGTGGCTCAGGTTTGCACCTAGCTTAGCACAGCTAAGCTAGGGAGTGTGTCCAAACCTGCCTAGCACTCTTTACAAAGCCTAAGCGGGTGTGTGTGCCTTGCATCAGCAGGTTTTTACAGGAAGAAAAAAAAAGTTAAACCAGGAAATAGCAGCATTGTACACATTTGAGCAGTGTGTTTGTGTGGTGTGCACCCGGGCTTAAACAGGAAGGCAATGGGAAGGGAAAACAGCAGTTGGAAGGTAATCAAGGAAAACTAGCTTAGCTGGCAGGTGAAATGTATCAGAATCAGCCAATTACACAGGCAGCAGACTAACCCAGCCACAAACATTACTATAAACTATGCAAACACCTTCCCCTCTGGTTCTTCCCACACTCTACACCACCGATGTATACAAGCGGGGAAATTTTAACAAACAAACCTACAAAATGAGAAAGTCTGCAGCAGGCAACATAGAACAACATGTGCAAGAGGCTGAGGATGGTGAGGATGTGAATACTGCTAATCAACCCACAGTGAGGAGAAGGAGAAGAGTGTACGGATGCAGGGTAACCTAGCAAGGGATAAATGAGCTGGAGATAGTGGAGTGCTATAGGGTGGACAGAGACCTCCAACAGCAAATTGTTGAGCTGTGCCGGCCATGCCTCACACATAGAACCAACAGAGGGGAACCCATCCCAGTGGATACCAAGGTATGTGTAGGCCTAGGAATACTAGTAACAGGTACCTCCCAAAGCTCAACTGGGGATATCATGGGGATCTCACAGGCATCAGCATCCAGAGTATTCCACCATTTCCTGGATGCCATGTCAGCACATGCCAGTGAGCACATATATTCCCTAAACACCCATAAGATGTTGGTCAGCAATACGCGTCTCTTCCACCAAATAGCAGAATACTCTGAAGTAGTCGGTGCTATATACTGCATGCACATATGCATCAAAGTATCACCTGGTGATCAGGGTAGGGCCTACATCAACCGCAGGGGCATCACCTCCATCAACTGCCAGGCCGTATGTGATGCCCGGGGCATTATAATGAATGTATGTGCTGGCTGCCCTGGAAGCTATGATAATTCCTACATATGGCATTTGATGCAGCTGTACCAGAGATTTGCCAATGGGGACATCCCCTACAGTCACCTAGTGGGGGGTGCTGGTTGCACACTGGAGCCTTGGCTGATGACACCCATCAGAAATGCACACACACCTGAACAAGAACGCCATAATGAGGCACACGCACAGGCCAGACTTATAATAGAGAGTGTGTTTGGGATGGTCAGGTCATGGTTCCGGTGTCTGGATACATCCGGTGGAGCCTTGCAGTACTCACCAACTACATGTACCTAAATTGTTATGGTATGTGCCATGCTACACAATATGATCCTGCGGAAACAGCTGCAGCAGGAACAGCATGGGGCAGGGCCATACAGCCCCCCACCAATGCCAAGGCCTGCGCAGGCATAGAGTGACTCGGAGGAGGAACAACCTGAGCCTGGCCCAGTAGGTAGATGAAGGCATACCCAGTATGCCGAGGCTGAGGCAAAGAGACAATGCATAGCACATACAGTGTCACAGTAGAAACCCAGGGAATGACACCTCTCTCTGACTCCACATACAGTAAAAGGGATGCCAAACATGACACTACCTTTGCTCAACCATGTATAGGGACTGTAATATGTGCATCTGACATAAGCAGCCCTCCAGCACCATCTGCAAGTCTGGAACACCCTCAAGGTAAGTCAATCAACCTAGCAATTGCCAAATGGAGTAGAATGTGTTGTTACCTGTATCTACGGTATGGATGTGAGCATGCAAGGGAATAGGGTGGCTGAATGTTATGGCAGCAGACAGTAGACACCCATAGTGGCATCATGATATCTGTAACACATACTGGAGTCACCATAGTAGCCAGTACTACACAGGGTGACAAAACCCACTGCAGGAAATGTGCTGAGCGACATGTGTGTCCATATGACCCACACATGTCAGTCAGGGCGGTTCACATACCCAACAACAGTCTCAGCCAGTAGGACAGGTGTAGACAAACCCAAACAGAGCCTATGCTATGGCCCCTGAATGATGGCTATGGTTAACTTCCCCCCCAGGCCTACACAGACAGACTACAGCAGGTCAGGCAGTGGGTTGTTAGTTCTGAAGGGTAGGAAGCCAGACACTAATATGTAGGGCATCCAAAGCTACGATCTGTAGTACACTGGTATGCCTCTAGTCAGCATGATAGGTACAAATACAGAATGAAATGAAGTACCTGACAAAGCAGTACAGTCATAGCAAATGTGTACAAGTGTCAGGTGTGCCCCCCCCATCCGACATAGTAATGTAATAACAGTCAGGTGTGTGTCCCCAATCCTGTGTAGAAATGTAGAAATAGACAGGTGTGCCTCCCCCCATCCTATGTAGTAATGTAATAACAGTCAGGTGTGCCCCCCACCATCCTGTGTAGAAATGTAGAAATAGACAGGTGTGCCCCCTATGTAGTAATGTAAGAACAGTCAGGTGTGCCCCCCCCAAATCCCGTGTAGAAATGTAGAAATATTCAGGTGAGCCCCCCCCCCCCATCCTATGCAGAAATGTAGGAACAGTCAATGCCAATTGCTTGATAGATACACTACAGAAACAGCATGCCACCTGTCGGTGTACAACACAAAGGTCAGCACTGCAGTACTAACTACCTGGACTTGATCCACACATTAAATACAGATGGGCATACTGGGCATGCTCACACACTTAAAAACATGAAGGCCATGTCTGCAAACACCAGTGGACCAGACATATCTGGCAGTCACAGTTGTTAGTGCAGACACAAATCAGTATGCACCACTCATGCCTTGAACACACAGTGGATAGGAATACAGACATATATGTAAGGACAACACACTATAATAAGCCAAAGGTAGATGTACATAGATATGTGGAAGAGGGGGACTGTGAAAAGGAGCCATCCAGGCCGGTCTCACCCAGCACACAGCCAAAGGGCCCCAACCGCATGAGGGTCAGATGTCACTCACTGCAGATACTAGCCACCAGTATCTGGCAGCATTTCAGACTATGTGGTGCACATGCCAGCTGTGTAACATGACTGTACAAGGAAGTAATCATCTAGCAGCTGTATATATGTACCTGTGAAGATTGACCCTGTGTGTGCCCACATGTGGCGTGTCAACCTCTAGATGAATGAGTTATGGCCCATGCACACACACTGCCCTCCCCATAGCCCTACTATGACAAGCCTGCTGAGGTCATCCACTATGAAATACACCTTTGGGAGAGTTGTAGCCTAGTAATTTCCATGGTGCATCCCATAACTTCGTACTGCTGTAGTGTGATAAAATAGTTAGGTAGGAATTCACATCCCAGACATGGCAACTGTGTGTGTGAGTGTGTCTGTCTGTCTCTGTCTGTGTAAAGAGCAATGCTTTTTAGGGTAGTCACATTCCCTACAATTCAAATGCTCAACTTTGGCAAGGCTGCTGTCATCCACCTAGAAATACACCTCTGGGAAGGTTGCAATCCAGTAATCACTGTAGCATGTCCTGTAACTGCTGCTGCTGTAGTGTGATACATTAGTAATGTAGCTGTTCTAATCCCACACTTGGCAAGTGTGTGTCTGTCTGTGTAGAAAGCAATGCTTTTTAGGGTAGTCACACTCCCTACAATTCAAATGCTCAACTTTGGCAAGGCTGCTGATGTCATCCACCTAGAAATAAACCTCTGGGAAGGTTGCAATCCAGTAATCTCTGTAGTGTGTCCTGTAACTACATATTGCTGTAGTGTGATATCAAACTCTGGTGGGATTGTATTCCTACCCATGACAATTCTGGATGTTTTGTGTGTGTTTCAATGTCTGTGTAGGGAGGAATGCATTTTAGGCTAGTCACACTCAGTACATTTCAAATGCCCTACTTTGCCAATCCTGCTGATGTCATTCATTGTGAAATACACCTTTTGGGAAGGAGTTTACCAGTAATCCCTGTGGTACATCCTAGAACTGCATAGTGCTGTAGTGTAATAAACTAGTTAGGTAGGGGTTCTACTCCCAGACATGACAGGTGTTTGTGTGTGTAACTTGTATCTTGTGTGGAGGTGAGTGTATGACACCTGGCCCTAATGGGGAGTGGGTTTTGCAAATTTCTTATATGGTGGCCCTAGTATATATCACAATGTCTGCCATACAGGGATAACAGATATGAAATAGCTGAGAGGCTGGGGTGCAAATCCATACCCATACGTGACATCAAGGCCAGGCAATCACAGTTAGCAACCTCAGTATTACCCAGAGCACACTCTCAACCCATGTCTCATATACACACACAGACACACACACACATGCCTAGCCAACAGCCAATATGTGGGTAGTACTCTGCATATTGGCCACTGATAATAACTATGGAGTGATTGCAGTGGGTTACAGAGGACATGGCACCCAGTCCATCTGTCCAATAGGCACATACATGCAGACAGTGCATCTTCCCCATGTTCCCCACTGGGCACCTGCAACACCTGTGGTGCCATCACATGTGACCCACAAAGAACATACCATGCCTGAAAACATGCCCTGTATGGACAGATGCCAGTGACACCAGGGAATGCTGTTAGCATACTATCAATGAAGGTGCAGGGTAAACCTGCTGTTCATTACCAGTTCCCACCACAGGTGGCCAAGACTGGCACATCTGATGATAATATGTGTACACAACAAGGGCTAGACACCCCAGGTACAGTTCCACATGTCACTGTACATGCATTTGGGAGGTGTGCACATACCAGACACCGTCCATGTCATGGACTAAGGAACACATACATGGCAAGCGATGCACAGCATTTACCACACACAATAGTCACCCAGGTGACTGGATGGGGGATACAATACTCACCTGTGTGGGCAAACACAGAAACTACAGCACTGAGCCACAATGCTGACCATTGTCATGTGGCCTGATGCCAAGGTATACCCATAACCTAGCCTTGTATAGCCATCTGGCAAAGTTGACAACCACACACCCGTGCAAAAATGCACCCATTCTTGTCAGTACTGGCACCCTGTGTGTTTGTGTGTGTGTTGTACGATGTGTATAATCACATCCACACTCACTACAGCCCCCATTGGCATACTGAAGCATGCTGTCTGATGTCAGGCACCTCCCCATACCCTTTTCCCATATCACCTCTGTATGACCCCTGTGGTGCATGTGATACCTGCACAGTAATGTGTTGTGGCAATCTCACTAGTGATGGGTTGTATTCCTGGCCCTGCCAAGTGTGTCAATGTGTGTGCATCCCTGTGAGAGTGTGGCTGTGTTAATGCTGACACCTGTTCATGGGGACAGCCATGTGTACTACACCTACTGTATAGCTACCATATCACTGTTGCAGATGTCACTCACCATCACTTATACGTTCTGAGGGCTCCACAAGAAGTAACCCATGTGGCACATCTAATAACTGCATAGAAATGTGATAGCACTACATAGTTGTCAGGGATTTGATACCCTGTGCTAGTAGGTGTGTGACACTAATGTGCTTAAGTTTTACTCTCCCACCCCTCCCTGACTTGTCTTTGCCTCTGTCTGCCTCTCTCATTCCCTCTCTGGTGAATGTGGAGACCTACACCTGCTTTGCTTAGGCAGCAGCATGTGTATTTTAAGTGATACTCATGATCAGCTGATGGCCTCTGCATGAATTGCAGCCCTCCCCTAGCTGACTGCATGTTGAACATCTGTGGTAACATTCCTATAGCCAATTGCATGGAAACACACTCCAATATCTAGGAACACCATGTTGGTGTTGGCCCTTTCATTCACTGTGAGCAGGAACTAGATCTGTTGTTTGGCAAACTTCATCTCAGATGGATTGGGGATTTATCTCTAACAACATACACTGTGGAAACAGGGCAACACACAGGAGGGGGATGTGCCTGACTTGACTACAGACTGTAAGTGCTGCTATACTGCATTTGGAGTAATGTTGGTTTAACTGTGTGTGTGGATATGGCTGTCCTACATGTTTTAATACCTGCCATGTCCGTTCTATGTTTATGAGGAATCCCCATCTGTAAGGTCATCTGCAGACTGGGCAGTGTGTTGTGCCTTTGGTTTCATGTGTTACCCACAGAGCATCTATCTGTGAACACGAACAAACTGCTGGAGGTAAAGACAACAAACTAGTGAAGAAGGCAATGAGAGTAGTAAGCAAACCAACGGTGTTTAATCCAGAATCAAACACTCACAAGGTACTAAAAAGTACACACAAACTGCAAACCAACAATAAAAATGAAGCACTTTCCATCCTGCTCACTAGCAGGACTTCTTCAGATAAAAAATGGCATAAAAACTTCATCATTAAATACTAAATAAAAAAGTGGGCGATGTAAGCAACACAAGTTACACTCAATTAACTTAAAGAGACATTGCTCACTGTGGTAAACAAGTTGTGATTTAAAATGCAAAATGCATGTTACATATATTTGCAACAAATTTCTACCTCTTCTAGCAAGATAAATAATCAATAATTAAAGAAATAAAAGGCTTCATTGTTAACAACAGTGCTAACAAAACTAAAGTTAAAGTCTGAAACAAACACTGAAGTTTGTTGAAGTCTGAAACAAACAGTTGCCACATTACTATTACACCAACTAAACACCTAAACGCTAACAAATAGACATGTCAAGGGTCTAGAAAAACAAGTAGTGCAAAGACAAAGTGAAAAAAACTAAGAAAAAACAATAAAATAATAGATAATACTAGTGCAAGCCTGATAACATAGGTTTAAATGTTACACTTTCTTTTCTCTAAAAGGTAACAAGGGTGTTGTGTATAAACATTTATGGTGTACTAGCGTCTCAAATTCCTAAGTTTAAGTAAACATGCGAAAGATACTACTTCATTCAAAACCGGATTAAAACAAGATCCAGTACGAAGTTGCCAACACAATTCAAGTTGTTCCAATAATAAAGATGTAGGTCCACCTCTATTGTCATCAAACACTGAGTCAATGGCTCTAAATAAGAAAGAATGGTGCGGATATGACACTATGTGTCTTGCCAGAGCATTATCTAAGCTTTGATTTCTGATTTTATACAAATGCTCGTAAATACGTTCTTTCAACTTACGGTCAGTTTTACCAATATAGAATGCGGTACAACCTGAGCATTGGGCCACATAGACCACAGATTTAGACTGGCAAGTAAACCTAGAGTGGGTCTTGTAAATAGTGTTTCTAATAATTACCTCCTTGCCTGTACTCGAGCTTTCAATAATTGCACATTTGGCATTTGTACATACCACATTTCCAATTTAAAGCTGGTTTGTTGACCTCTAATAAAGTTTTCAAGTTGGTACCATGCTTGTATGTAATTTGAGGGCTGTTTTCAAACTTGTCAGCAATATGGGCATCTCTTCTAATTATTTCCCAATTTTTGTATAGGATGTACTTTATCTCCTTAGCTTCACTACTAAAAGGGGTAATCAGACTAATTGTGTATTCATATTTGTCAGGACGACTAGAATCAATAGTTCCAGTTTTATTGAGACTCAAACTAAGAATTGGCCTGTAAAGGCCTTGTTCTCTCTTAGTGGTGACTTCATCACAAATCGTGTCTATCAGGTCCTCAGGATAACCCCTTTTGAGAAACATGTCCTTCAGTTTTTGACTTTCATATAAAAAGTCTGACTCAAGTGTGACCATACGTGCAGCTCTCACAAGTTGTCCCTTGACAACAGATTTTTTCTGGTGCCAAGGGTGACAACTGCTGTAATGGAGAAAAGAAATGGAATATGTGTGTTTTCTATAGATTTTAGAAACATATGAATTTTTTGTTTCATCTTTGCTCAAATTAACATCCAGGTAAGAAATCTGGTCTGTGTCAAAGACAAAGGTAAAAGAAAGAAAGCTAGTTGTACTGTTAAAATAATCTACCAATGTTGTTGCATCATCCCTGTTACCGTTGAGCAGTATAAAGGTGTCGTCAAGGAAGCGGGTGTAAAAATGGATCTGTTTCTTTATATCAGGTTTATTAAAGATAAACTCATGCTCCAATAACCAAATTTGCATAGCTAGCACCACACGGAGACCCCATTGCCACTCCTGTTTTTTGGACGAAGTATTTGTTATTAAATGTAATGTAATTGTTGTTCAAAATAATGTCCAACATTTCCTCTAATAGGTTTACTTCTTCTGATGGTGCTCTCTTGGCCCTCAGTAGCCTACTGGTCCGTTCAATCCCTTCATCATGTGGGATTGAAGAGTAAAGGTCCTGGACATCAATGGTAAAGAAATTCAAAGAATGACTGTAGTCCAAATTGTTAATTTGGGATAAAAATGACCAAGAGTCTTTACAGATTTTTTGTTCCTGGGTCACATATTTTTTAAGGGTTTCATCTAGCCACTTCACCCAAGGGTACGTAGGACTAGACCTTGCATCTATTAATGGTCTCATTGGTGGATTGCCAATGTTTTTGTGTAATTTGGGAACACCAAAAAGAATAGGAGTTCTAGGGGCTGGCATGCTAATGTACTTAAAAAGGTCAGAAGTAATCCTGGCTTCCAAAAACTATCTGTGAACTGCAGAAGGTAGTGTGAGGATTGCAGTCTGTAGATGGTGAAAGCCGTGACAGTTACTGACTTCATATCCCTCATAGGACATATGTTGCAACAAACCCTGTTACAACAGTAAATGTGTGAGGTTATCACAGCAACATGTCAATATTGGCCCTGTGTGTGTACTTCTAGCCACAACTCTGTCAACCTTTGTACATATATCGTGCATTAAGAGGTTCATATGTGCTGTACACCATCATTAGTGCCATCATATCTGACAACAAGCCAGTGAGATATCAAACTGCTACACATGTTATGTACAGTAGGTGTTATATTTGATGACATAACCTGGCCATTCTGTGGTTGTTTGTACAGTATTGAGGTTGGTGTACTAATGGTGAATGTCGACAGTGTGTGTATTGTTAATATGTACTTTAGCCTGTGTACAGACTGTGGTAGATGTCATTGTTCTAGGTCCCATCTTATCTGATGTTACATGCTGCTCCACTGTATGTTACCATATTGACTTACATGTTTGTAGGGCCATACACACACATGTCCCATACCACAGACAGCCATCAGACCAAACTGTGTAGCAGCTCAGTATATGTAGGGTTAGTCTGTGAGTGGCACATATGAGGATGGTGTTGAACAGATAGTCCATATACTGTAATATTATGCTAGCTTACCATATGTGGCTGTGGCTGTGTTCACATTGGTTGTGGTTATGCACTTTCACACAGGTGTATCTTACCCTGTGTTGTGACATGCTTGTACAGCCTGCTATATATGCAGGTACATGTGCATTCTCCCATAGGAGATGTAGGCCAGTGTTGAGCCAGTCTGCCTGCAGCCTGCACAGTGCATTGTTACATGCCTAGCAGCTTAGTGTACTTACCCAGTGAGATGTCATGTGCATATACTTGCCAGATGTACTGCTGCCGGGCCTCCCTTAACAGTCATGTATGTCAGACAGAGCAGTGGGATGCTGTACATATGTATGTCAATATCTAGTGAGTAGTATGTGGTCATGGCACCCCTGTACCAGTGGTTATGTGTCAGGCCAGACAGGGGTATGTGAATGCATAACCGATGGTGACATATGTATACCAGTCATTATGTGTTATACCCATCTACATGGCTAACATCCATATTGTTAGGCATGGTACACATGTTTTGCACTAAGGGGTTCTGTGTATACCTCTGGACTATACAGAGTGTGTCAGAATGTCCACATATATGGGCCAGTATCTCTGCTGCAGTCCACAGGGGCATTACATACTAGCAGCGGTAATTTACTATGATGTCCTTAGGCTATCTGTCAGTAGCCAATGGCACACATGTGAAAAGCAGATGTGACCTCCCACACACATCATGTCTGTAAAGATAATTGCAGTTACAGTATAGCAATAGTCTACTAATATACCTGCTATACATACCTGACATCCCCTTGCACTATGAAGTTGTGACTATAGGGGCTGGGTAGGGCTACACTCCATGTCCAGGACATATGGTGAAAATATATGTACATATAATTATCCAGATATCTATATATATGATTACACATATACACATCGACATATATAGATGGGTATGTATATGTACATAGATATACATATACACACCCAGATATATACATATACAGAGCAATATATGTCTACACATACACAGATAATGATACATATGCACATATACATATGGATATCTACAGATATAGTGACAGTAGTAGGTACATCAGAATAGATATGTATGCACATATAGTTTTATATATATACCAACTTAACTAGGCATATCTGCACACATAAGATGTGCATACATATATAGCTATATACACATATCTATATGTACATATATGTATACCTATATATACACATATGTATATATATATATATATATATATATATATATATATATATATATATATATATATATATATATATATATATATATATATATATATATATATATATATATATATGTATGTGTGTGTGTGTGTGTATACATATGTACATATGAAGAGATGTACACATGGCCATATATATGTAGCACTATACAGATGTGTATACAGACAAATGTATGAGTATACATGTTTATGTACATGTAGACATATATACACCTATGATATGTATACAACCATATTCCTGTCATGGGTAAACGTCATGGTTGTGTATACCCTCCCTCATGTATCTCACCATATGTATTTGCTATGTGTACATTATGATAAAACAACATATGTGATGCAACAGTCATATTAATAACAACAACTACACAATTTAGGAAGTAAAGGCAATTGTTCAGTACTACTCAGTATGTGTATTGACAGCTATATTGGTAAAACAACAGCTGTTTCCCCAGTGATCATGGTGTATTGGTTAAGTACTATGACTTCAGTGTAAAGGGTCCTGGGTCCAAGACCTGCAAGGGCTGTTCATTTTGTTGCTGGGCAGAACAAGGACTGTCAGATACAGAGTGGTTAAGGCAGTTTTGAGCAGCTTTAAGTGTGTTTGCACAGGTTTGCGTGAAGCTAAGTGGTGCTAAGCTATGGGTAAATGTATGGGCACTTACACAGTGTAAGCAGCACTTACCAGTGCGCAAATCATCTTAGCTATTGTATTGCAGCAATGTTGATACTTGCTAAGCATAACTTAGCCCTGGTAACCAGGACACACAACCCAGTCTGATAACCTGTAATAAGTGTAAGTAATGCCATGTACAATACATGCACCTATGTAATGTCATTACAGTAGCAAGGGGTGTGAGTTTCATGTGTGGGACACAGACATATATGAGGCCTGTACAGTACTGTTATCAATGTAAATGTGTAACATACAGGTGTAGTTGCCCAGGGTACATGCTGTCACACTGGCATGTAGTGTATCATGGCAGTACTACTGTTGATAGTGCTAACCCAGGCAAGAGCAGAGTGCTTAACGTAGTACTGACAACAGGCACACCTGTGAGCATGGCTGGACACCAATGACTCCTTCTCGTATCCCTGGTGTGTGAGCTATATCACAGTATATACCCCTTACTGGTCTGTCAATGCCCTCATGCTACTGCATGGCTACCTGCCAAGTTGTTGACTGTCAGTCCCTCTTCAGATGTGCAGATGGCAGGTATCCAGCTGGGATATATACAGGCAACCTACCCTTGATTGACACCCTTCTACACATGTGACATGTGCATGAGATGCATATCACTTGTAGTACTAATGTTGGGGTATACTATGGGTTGTATCGCAGTCATGACCAGTGTGTGATGGTGGGTATGGCAGAGTGTCATCATGGGTTTCAGGGAGTACAATAGCCGGTGGGGGATGTAGGTGCTGTGTACACTGTTATTACACCAAGGTACACCAGGTATATTTGCCATCTACCACGTTATGGTTACCACTGTCACCATCGATCATACAGGTAACTGTTACCACAATCAAAGCCAGTTATGCATGTGATGTGTGCAGCCTACCTGTAACACATTGGAGACACGGTCAAGGTAGTTAGCAGAGATAGGGCCTGGTATCTCAGATGTGTGTCTGGCTGTTGTATGTCTGTAAATGTGTATATGATGGTATGCCACACTACATATCATTCAAATAGACCCATTACATCCCTCATTAGCATACAGTACATGCCGGGGGATGTTCTGCATGTACCATGTAACCTGGGACACACCTCACCCTAAATGCTGTGCGGTGTGTTCAATGTAAGCCACAAACATCAGTATTATGACATTGCTAGGTAGGGGTCTAGTCCCAGTGTTGGCAAGTAACAGTGTGCGTGTTTGTGGATGGGTCTACATCAGGTTGCAGGGTATACATGCCTCAGTGGGACACCTGTCCATATGGTACAGGCAATAACCGGTATAGTAACATGTGACTTGTGTTCAACTGTACCCCAGATATGTAACTGCCATGGTGTTTGCACAGTGACATACCCCATTGTGCAATATGACTGCAGACCATCCTCATGCTGACAAATGTACACCTACAACACACATGGATAACATTTTAGAGACCACAACAAACCAGTGTTACTAACAGCTATAAGGCAGCATTGCTGGATGGCTGCACTACCTGCCAAATATGTGTCACACTCTACTCCCTACAACATGTTACACTGCAGGACTGTGGTACACTGTTGGACAGTCACTGTGTGCATCAGAACCATATCAGCCTGTCCCTGCATCGATGGTATGGATGACAGGGATGGGGCACATGTATCATCATATGCACAGGGTGTGGTGTTGGTTTGCCAGAGGCCGAGGGTGGGCCATACATTTGACACCATGTGTGTGGGTGAGGGGTGTACTCTGGTGAGCTGGCAGAGGTGATGTGGTGTGTGTGTAGGTATGGGGTTGCCCTAGGTGTGTTTGCATAGTGTGTGGGTATGCATGCACACAGTTCTGCCATGTGGCTGCCCTACACAGGTGTTTATGGACCATACCTGGCAGGGTGTGCAGTTCACTGCCTCCGGGCATGGACACATGGACTGTGCCTGCAAGGGGTTCAGTGGGCACATCCAGGTACAGGTGTTGATGTGCTACTTTCACTGCTGAAGACATTTGCCCGCTGGTACCAGGTCTTTCCTGGGACTGGCCAGGACCACGTGCATGTGGCCTGCTGTGGTGTGGACAGTAGACCCCCTGCTACTGCCACTATGGGAGTCCCTTGGTGTCCTAGCATGTCCATGTTGACTTCCAGCTGTTGGTGTTGCTGGCCCACATCCACGCGAGTGTCGCTACATCCCCACCACACGTTGAAGTACAGATACACCACGGCCGATGAGGGCCATCATCTCATCATGCCGTCTATCCGCTTGATCGGTAGAAGCACGGATGGCAACCGGCAGTTCATGGAGGTTGCCGCTTACACATGCTAGAGCAGCCCTCTGCAGCTTAAGGCCCTGTCTGGTGTAATGCTCAATATGTGCCTGTGCAGCCATTACAGCCTGAAACATGCTTTTGCTGGTAGCAGCTATGTCACCTCTGCCAAGGTCATGATGTCCAGCGGCCCTACCATGAGCACCCTGGGGCATCTGCCTATGTGGCAGCTTGAGGGACATCCGGCTATGCCTGCTGCAACTGGACACAGTAGGCATGGTTACCACACTTTCCTATGCACTGCCACTGAATGCCAGCTGTTCCTCTGCTATGGCCACTGGTGATGGGGTGTGTATAGGCACTGCAACTGTGTGCAGGGGTGGGGTGGCTAAAGGGGGTATGTCAAATGTTGGCGCAGTGTTGGCCCCCTGACAACCCCACCTGTGCCTCAACATTATCATCATCATCGATGTATGTATGTATGCCTACATCAGATTGCATGCAGGAGAAACTTTGACCCACCTCGCCACCTGTGGGGGAAAGCATTAAATGTGCTTTAAAACCTCTACAACATTGCCTAACAGTATACACACACACACACACACACACACACACACACACGCACACACACACACACACACACTCATCCGTGATACCAACCTGTCCATGGCTTTACAGATGGTCCCACGTACATGTCCATGTGTTACCCCATCCTGCATCACACTTGTTAACATACACACATTGATACCACTCATTAACATCACAGTCCTCTAAATGCCCACACAAGCGGCCACAACACAAGGCCTGTTGCTACTTTACCTGCCTGACCGGGCTACTATGTTGTATCCATAATAGGTGTGTCATGTGTCTGTAATGCTCAGTACATGCCAGATATGCTGCTCTGTCAGCCCATCATGTGACATCTGTACTATTTGGATACACTCCTTGGTGTTGACTATTATTTCCCCCAATGCATCTGTAGAGCTGCATACATGGGTTGTAGATGACCTCTCTGCTGACTGCGATATTAAGTGTGTACCTGGAGTCTACCTTCTTTCTGGATGCCTGTTCCAGGCTACAGATCATATTATACTATTTGCTCTCCTGTGTTTACACACATGACAGGTATTCCTGGTGTGTAATGTGGCAGTCCATGTCCATGTACTGCATGGTCCCAAACGGGGGTACAGCTGTATGAGCACCCCACAATCACACATGTGCATACATGGCCACACACACAAACATGCACACACGCATCATACATGCATCAACCTCCCAACACTTCACCAGAGTGACCCTGCAGGCAAACTAACTAACCACCAGGATGCACACACATACAGGTGAGGTTGCACAATGATCGTACACACAGTCCTCCTATTACCCATCTGCCAACATGTAGAACATATGGTACAGAACAACATGCAGTTCAGCTATATGCAATCCATGCTAGCAACAGTATACATGTGTGTGATGCATGTGCTGTGACTAGGTGATGCCCCTTCCCCTGGATACCACTGCACCCATCTACACAGTATTGCTGTGCACCTGTTCTGCACCCTGCCATGTAATATGCACCATGACTCACAGGTGTACAACCCATTGTGGAATGTGTAGTACTGTGTCAGTTATGTCATCTTTACTTCTCATAGCCCATATGTTTTTTCAGCAACAAATACCAGGGATGATACATGGACTGTTGTCATTGGTGAAAGCCTGATGCTTGATTTACAGCTGTCAACATCAACAGACCATGTATGACCACTGCAGAAATGCTTAAACTGACAACCATCAGAGCATGAAGAAACAAAAATGGCCAGCACTGAAGAAGGCATCATTTTGCCGAAACCGGTCTGTTTTTTATTTTAAATAATAAACATCTGATTATTCACTATCTTGTTTTGGGTTGCATATTCGACTGCTCAACTTTGCTGGCCATTTTTGTTTCTTCATGGTTTGGTTAGGCCATGCATCCCCCTCGTGCATAGCATTTGGTTTGGACTGCAACCATCAGAGCATACCATGGCTATGGGGGGTGTAGACATTTTTATTGATTTTACACACACATCCATGATCTGCCATGGGACCACAGCACTGCAAATCTTAGCAGTACACAAGCCCAGTATGTGACATATGTCCTGTACTTTCACATGCAGTGTCTACAGATTGTGTTAGGTGTGCGGCTGCTGACCGCAATGCATACACACCATGTGGGCATATGTGTGCACACCCTTATCATGATGGTTTATCACAACTCTTGTTGTGTGTAGTACAGCAGTCACTGCTCATGGCAGGGGTATACCAGCATGGGCCTTCTGCAATTGCCAGTGTATGTTCAGTCTACCCTGCGCATGTCCCCCTATTCTGCATGATTGCAAGGTCTACCCATGTGCACCTCCCATGGTGTTCACACAATGCCGTCACTATTGCAGTGTGGGTAGGGTTATGGCTGTCACAGGTCCTGAACCTGACTATATGCAGATAGAGCCATTCCTACCATTCTTAGGATCCCTGCTGCAGTGCACTGGTGAGTCATGCTGAGACCCCCCCTCAGCTTTTATGCAGATGCATGGCAGGTAAGCCCTACACATTTGTGTCACTTTGCAGTGTCCCATACACTGAGCAGCACATGTTGCAGCCTAGACCCAGCTGATAATGTGGACTACTATAATGCCTTATGCCATAGTGTATTTCTGCAGCAGTTGGCATTGTCCTACAGGTATATATACTGGTGTTGCACTGTATATGGGTGTTGTTCAGAACAGGTCACTACTGTAGGTCATGGCTTCCAACAGTATGTTACTCCCTGTGGACACATTCCACAATAACAGGATGTTAGTTATCATGCAGGTGTGTGACATACCCTTTCAATACTCCATTATGGTCACCCCTGTGAAGCCGTGCATTTCACAGCAACAGCACATGTACAGCATGCATTTAGGGTAGGTGTGTTAAATGTGTGCATAGAATATACTATCACAATTACATGCCCGGTGTGTTGGCATGTATCTACATAAGACATACTCACCAGCTACAGACTGCTGCCTTGTTGTTATCCGGGAGGGACCTACATAAGAGGGTGAGAGATGCAATGTCCATGGCCACACCTGTGGAACTGCTACAGGCTGGGTGCAGTACTACCATACATGAACGGTAAATTCACACAATACTACTACATCTGGACATCTGTTTATCACTACAATGCAGCAACACAATATATCTATGACATGTCAGATATGCATGATCTACCTGTACCACTGTGGATATTTACACAACAGTGGTTTACTGATGTGCACTGTGTCCTTACCTGCACGCTCCTTGGCTGGTGTGTGGGTGACACCCACCTCCACGAAGGGGTCTAGTGGTTGTTGGTGTTCTGGATGGGCAGGTGCAACGAGGCTGGCCAGGAGCTCTTCCACACATGTCAGGGGGGATTGATGGCATGGCCCCCCCTCTGGCGAGGTGATCCCCCAGACTGCAGCAGCACACTGACAGGCATTGCGAAGCAGGTCACTGCATTGATGCCGGACCTGCTCATAACTGCGGTTATGCAGGCCGACATCATTGACCCTGTGGACTAGATCGTTCCACAGGGCAGTCCGCTCCTGCTGCTCATAGGCTGTCCTGCCAAAGAGCACCTGGTAGTGCTGTACCAGGTGGTTGATGATGACCTCATTTTCATCCACTGAATACACAGGTAACCTGCCATTTGACATCTTGCCTGAAAGACATAAAGATGGAAACAGGCCTGAACAACTCATACAGCAAGGTTACCACAGTTCACAATACACATCTCTGTCACCGCCCCCACCATATCAGCTTCAACAGACAACTCATTAGGTATGACTACAGCTTAACTACTGTTTGGACAGATTTTGTATTGTACCACACCTTCTGCCATGTGATTGTAGCAATGTCCCCTGTGTGGGCACTATCATTGCTGGCCTGTTGCAGACTATTCACCTGCATGCCATTGTCAGGGCCACTATAGTTACATATATGCCAGTGGTATGGCTGCTCTGATATTGCTGCACATCTGACAGTATGTGTTACTGGGGATATCTATGCATGCTGTTGGACATGTACCGGGATTGTGTAGACTATTACTACCAACAAATGTTCTATAACAGTGACACAATAACATGTATATGTTCTATTGGCCAGCTGCTCCACCTCTCCAAACCCATCTTCCCATGATACCTGGCCACATCACATGTGTGTGCCAACCTGGGGCCTCCTTGTGTACTGTTACAGCAATACCATCAGGTGGAAGTACCCAGGGGATGTTGCCTCCCCCCCTCAGGGCACACACCAACATGTTCCTGTTCCCTCAGCTCAGATCTAGGGTCTGTTCCATACCAGGCTCCACAGACATATGAGGGATGTGCTACAGCAGTCTGAGGCACCCAGTACACATTCACACAGCCAACTCCTGCTCAGCCTCCAGACCAGGCACCTTCAGGTTGTGGACTGCTGTTGTGAGTGGCAGTTGGTGGGAGGCTTGTTCCCATTGTGCCCATATTGGGGACCATGGGGCGTCCACATCACAAGCCACACACACCATCCACGGTGTTTACCCACCACATGTGTCACATACTACCCCTGTAGACTGTCCTTTATATCTACCAATCCTGACCACCTCCACATGTATACCTGCCATACTTCCCCATATTTCCATAGCATACTTCACAGATGGGGGCAATGTGGTGCCAAGAAAGGACTAACATGTGACATACCTGTCTATGGTGTACACACTGCCAGCTGAAGATATGTGTGTGTATTGTTATGTTTGCTTCTGCCTCACACATAGCACACATCACTGTGTTAGTGATATAGGGGACATGTCTTTACATACATATATGTTTGTGTGTGTGTGTGTGTGTGTGTGTGTGTGTGTGTGTGTGTGTGTGTGTGTGTGTGTTTGTACATATGTAGACATGTGCATATATGTATGTATCTATATATGTGCAGATATATGTGATGTCATATATATGTGCACATATATATGTCTACACATGGGTATATGTATATTTCCAGACATACATGCTGATATACATGCTGATATACATATATATCCTTATATATTATATATGTGACATATGTACACATATGCATACCTATATGTGGGGTACATTCAGACATCAGCTCCACAATCTCACAACACCTTCCTGCACTGCTGCACTGTTCTGCCTTGCTACAACAGCTGCACTGTTCTGCCTTGCTACAGCACAGAAAGGTGCCACATATAGACATGGACTGACATTAGTGGGGTATATGTGGGACCTGATGCAGGTAACCCTGTTACACACCTATGTCCATCATAATGGCATTACTTCCCCCACCAGCTATTGGCCACATAATATGCATACTTCCCATTAGACACACTATGATGGCTTACATCTTGTCTGTCAGTGCTGACCTGCACAGTTAACAGCTATAGCCCACTACCCACAGGGACAAATACTGTTGTCCAAAGCAGTTGTTCAGTTGAACATCATCACAACAACACCTGATGGCACATATAACTCATTCGGGTGAAGAAAATGAAAAAAAAAAACAAACCAATGTAAACTAAAAAATTGCCAAATCCTACTGCTCCTGGAGTCAGGACAGAAAAACCAAAAGCAAGTCGAAATCAGGTCCAATAGTCGTAGTGCAATCAATCCAAAACAGTAAGGTAATCCAAGAGACGTAGTCTCTAAAGCTGGTTTAACGCTATTTATTTATTCAAAAAAGAAAGCGTTTTCGCCGTAGTTGACACTATGGCTTCCTCAGAACAATACATTTAAAAACACCGCCAAAAGTCATTTAAATAAGACGTGCTCAGCGTGGCTAAATAATCAGCTGAATTAAAGAAGTATCACATCATAGCCTAGCTGCGCATACACCAAACAGCTTAGTAAAAGCATATATAACAAATAAATAAGTCTGTAAGTCAAGTATTGCATTTTGTATAAGACATTGTTAACATATTCTCATACAATGTCAATATTGCTAACTTATCTAAACATTCCAAGTAAAGTATAAAACAAAGCTAACTAATTAACTTCACTAATGCGAGCTAAATATATTTACATGTCTAATATATGTAAAAAATAGCACCCATCAGAACAAAGAAAATCTACATACAAAAAGTATATGTGTGTGTAAATATATAAAAAGTAACATTGTTACCCTTGTTTTAATAAGTTACTAATAATAAATACTTGATTTAATCCTATTATATACATAAGTCAAAAGATGATTATTTTTAATTTGATATGTTGTTAAACAACAAATACTTGATTTAATCCTGTTATATACAAAAATCCTATAAACGTCATAAACAATAAAATAAGTTAAACGAGAAAAATTTTTTAAAAATTTTTAAAAGTTCTGAAATATCAAAGTATGTATTATATTTAAAAATTTTATCTACACATGAAATGATCTCATATAATTCTTCAACTTTAAGATACAGGAAATATTACAATGTTTGTTCAACCCTGGAACACAAAAAGAGTTCAACAGGAGTTGCCATTCCAGTTCTCGGTTTTCTAGTATTAAACTAACTGGACCTCCTCTCATAGTTTGTAGTACTTGATCAATAGCAAGAAAACTGAAGCTATGTCCTTCATATTTAATACAGTGTTTTGCCAAAGCATTCTAATTTTTCTTAGTTTTAATCGCGTACAGGTGTTCATAGATCCTGTCACTTAGCTTACGGTCAGTTTTCCCTACATAATATGCATCACAACAATTGCATAGGGCTAAATACACTATAGATTTAGATGTGCAATTAAGCTTATGGTGAATATAGTATTTCCTATTACAGATCCTAAAAGAGTTACAAGTTTTAACAAATTGGCAGTATCTACAAAACCCACACTGTACACAACATATAACTCATTCCACATCATCTATCCCATTATGATGGACTAGGTACTACATTCTAATACATGTACATAGACTTCACATACCTATTGTGGGAATGATGTCTTTATGACTGGCAGCTGGCTAAATGACTGCGTCTTCAGCTGTTAGTGTGATGAGCTTTATTTTTTTATCCACTTCCGCTTATGCTTTCTTTCTTTCTTTCTTTCTCTCTTTCTCTCTCCCTCTCTTTCTCTCTCCCTCTCTCTTCAGTGAATGGACTGAGCTGCTTTAAATAGATTGCAGCCTGGCTTTAGTAGGTGATGCACTTGATCAGGTGATGGCCTCTGCACCAGTCAGTGTCCTACACTTGCTAACTGCATGCAGCTTTCTGCGTAGTACTTCCAATTACCACTGTCATGGCAACCACCTACTATAAATCCCTACATCATGTGAGCATGGTCCCTTTACCTTTCCTGTGTGATGGACATTCTTCCTGTGTGTGGGCATCAGTATTACAGACAGCAGGTAGCAAAACCTCTTACAGGAGAACTGGCACACTCAGGCCAGCTACATATTTGTAGGAGGTTCCAGAACTGCAAAGAGATTGTGAGTAGAGTTGTGTTATGCTTTGTATAGCACTGGTGGTACAGGGTATGTGTGTACATACTAGTTTACCTTGGAATGCAGTGTTTATGCATAGCTCTCAACTGTGGACCTATCCTCTTGGTGGCCAGAGGTGTGCCTATTATGTTCTGTCTGTCCACCACACAGGTCCTGTGTCAGATATTTCACTGGCAGTGTGTGTGTTGAGTGCTATCAGTACATGGCTACATCCATTTATGTTTCTAACCTCAATTCCCTAACTAAGGGTATGTTACAGACTATCCTGTAACACCAGCAACTTGCTTAGTGTATGGCAATAGTTTCCACATATGGCCCTTTGTTCCAGCCTCTGTCCTCCACCTACATACCAAGCTTTGCACATATGACATGCTGTCAAGGGCTGTTCTGTAGTGGGCTGTGAGTATATCATACTGCCATTGCTGCCATTAGTTCACTGTTGTTGTATCCCCCTCACATACGGTGGGGCTGGGGCCATATATGTGTGGGCTTCACCTACACAATACATGTGTGCCCTTATGCTCTCCAGAGGCCATTGTATGTAACAGTGGTATATGGCGCTGTATTATTGAGTCTGGGTGGGGGGATGCACCATAAATGACCTAGGCTCTTACATGGCATATATAACTGTAAGGGTCTACTTCATAAGATCGACAGACCATTTGATCGACATTCATTTGGTCGACAACCAGTATTCAAGGCACTTAACAGGGATTTGCCCCCCTCCCCAATGTTGTGTGACCCTGGAGTTGGTATATATAGTTAGGGGGTGTGGGGGGTGAAGCCCCCCACCTATTTCTGTTTAAAACATGAAAATACAACAAAACTACACATTTTAAAGAAAATAGGTGGGGGCTGTGCCCCCCACACACCCCCTAACTATATATACCAACTCCAGGGTCGCACAACATTGGGGAGGGGGAAAAATCCCAAGTTTTTGCCTTGAATACTGGTTGCAGATCAAATGAGCTGTCGACCAAATGAATGTCGATCAAATGGTCTGTCAATCTTATGAAGTGGACCCAACTATAATAGTACAGAAATAAAGGTTTTCCATTTCTGCAAACCTGTACGTGGTGTTTTTTCCTATGACCTCTCTGTGGTTATATGTTGCAGGCAACAATTGTCATTTGTATGGGTGGCCCATACAGTGTCCAGTTGTTAAGTTGGTAACTGTAGACATAGTGGCTGTTCCATATTGTATACACCTTCTACATATGTATCTTACTGTACATATCTGTGTGTGTGTGTGTGTGTGTGTGTATGTGTAGACACATGTATATCTTTATATATATATATATATATATATATATATATATCTATATACATGTATATCTTTATATATATATATATATATATATATATATATATATATATATATATATTTATATATATCTGTATCTGCATATATGTGTCTGTGTTTATGTATCCTGGGGATGTTGATAGCTTCCACATTTTACATTTCCTATGGGAGGCAGACTGTACTGCATGATATGTTACCAATGCCAGCCTGACATCATACAGGTGGTATGTAGTACTGTTAACATCTTGTGCCCATGTCGTGTCAGGTCCTGGTGATGGGATCTGCAACACTTGGTAGTGTATTGCAGAGCGGACATGTTTGGCTGTGGGGGGGGGGTATGCCTATTCGTACAAGACATATATTGTTTGGGGCCTCAACCCCATTGACGATGTTTGTGGACATATTTGTTTTTGTTAATCTACCATTGCTGTCTTAAGATGTACGGCCATATCTACCTATATAAATATATATATATATATATATATATATATATATATATATATATATATATATATATATATATATATATCTGCTTACATATATATAACTATGTCCGTATATACCTACATAGATATATATCTGCGTACATATATGTAACTTGCTGTGTATATGTAGACATATAGGTGTAGACATATATATGTGTTGATGTAGGCATTTGCATGTATATATGTACATATATATTTCTAAATATATATATATATATATATATATATATATATATATATGCATATATAGATATGTTGTATCTGTTTAGATATTAATATAGTTAACACACACATACATCTAAATGTTGGTATACATTCTCTGTACTGTTGCATGACTGGGCTGGATGATATGTTTCTGAAAACAGCAGATGCATGTATATCTGGCATGGCTTAGTGGTGAATCAATTTGTTTATGGTGGG
The DNA here is from genome assembly GCF_019279795.1 of Protopterus annectens. Classification (NCBI taxonomy): domain Eukaryota; kingdom Metazoa; phylum Chordata; order Ceratodontiformes; family Protopteridae; genus Protopterus; species Protopterus annectens. The sequence continues at coordinate 192,834,198 of NC_056744.1, forward strand.
TGGGGTCCTGGGTTTGAGCCTTGCAGCAGCTTTTTATTTTGTTACTGGGCAGAACATGGGCCTTTGGATACAGAGTGATTAAGGCACTTTAATGCAGTTGTAAGCAGGTTTGCACATGTTTGTGCAGAGGTAAGCACTGCTAACTTCCAGTTACAGTTTCTGATACTCAGTTAGCTTCTAAATTGCTTAACCAGTGTAGGCATTGCTTACCCCTGTGCAAGCAGGCTTAGACCCGCTTACTGCTGATTAAAAGTGCTTACTCCCACTTACCCCAGCGCTAATTTCTTTGAAAGAAAAGAAAAAAGGGTTGATAGGAAAGTGGTGAAAAAGGGGCACAAAGAGGGAAAGACAGTAGGGAAAATAGCTAGAGATGTGCACGAAGAGTGTAGGGAAGGTCCATAGCTGCCCATTTCTTCACCAGCAACAGCTGTGCATATACACTGAATTTGGAGGTAAATTTGGGCCCTCAAACCCCTGGGAGAGGGGTGAGGACCACAATAATAAGTTGTGATGTCTGTTAGACCGGATTACATGTGTCCAGTGGACATGTGTTCAAAATGGACAGCTATGTATGGGGCGTGATTTTTTTGTGGGAACAGATTGCCCTTTTTTTTCTTTTTCCAGGTGAGAGTGGATGTTGGGTAGGGGTAGTAGGTATATTTGGGGAGGTAGGTTGAGTAGGTTAACAGACAAGACACACAAGACACATACAGGTGCAGTATATGACACATGTGGGGGGGTAAACACCTTGATGGGGAGGGGTGCTGGGATATCGGAAACTCACAAGCCCCCTAGTGTTAACAGTAGGACTGAGGTCCCCACCCATGGGCAGTCACCACTGCACCTTCACAGCCCCGAAGGTGGCTGTGCTGGGGGCTGAGCCGCAAAGCCAGGCTGACTCTCTAATCATGACATGCAGCCCTTCAGCTGACATAGAAAATCACCGAACTGCTTATTGATCACTCTACGGTCCACGACCCCGACCCCGACCTGGTAATGGATGACAGGTGCCTGTCCACACCCACTCCCAGGGGTGGGCGAGCCCCATCTCCTGTGGCGGTTACACCTGAAGGTGGTGCAGGACCAACGGACAGGGGGGTCCGGGGTTGGGCCCCAGACATGCTGGTACCTGGTGCCTTGGCCAGCTGAGGTGGGACAGGTGGGTCTGCTGGGACCGACCTTCCCAAGCGTGCTATAGTGTTTAGATTTCAACATCATATATGGGTTAGTAATAGTCAACACATTCCAGGGTTAGGTATAACAGAATGCATAGAGATTCCCATTAATCTGGACACCAGATACGGAACAGTTGCATAGCAAACAAAACACATGCATATATGGGACCACAGTGGTAATACAGACACCATGCAGGTACGTTGATGGCACCATGCCAACAATGTTGGAATAATTCAATATGGCACATGTATGGGAACCATTGAAATATTTATCAAACAATAGGACATTATCAGAGTCAGTACATACCAGTTGGGGTGGGTATGTTGGTTATTGTTGTAGATAAGGTGAGGGGAGAGAAAGATGCCAATTAAATAGTATATTCCCACATAACTTTCCTAGTCAGTGCTGTTATCTGTACCTTACAAGTCATACTACACGACCCTATAGACTTATATTGGACAGTAATATGGCTGTTGACATCATTACACATTAACTGGTTTTACCTACAGTATACACCTCTTACCTGGTATATCTGTGGAGGGAATGTTTGTTAACACTGACTAACTGTTTGTACACATACGCTCGGATTCCTCGTTGATGTTTTGCACTATGCTATCTAACTCTTTCTGCACAAACTCTGGCCATGTGTTTACCACATGCTGATGTGCCTGGACATATCTAGAATATTACCCTCTTCTACCTTTAGTGACCTGACGCACACATAGACATGCTTTCCTACACAGTTATATTATGTAACACAGTGTGGGCGACAGTGACCAGTGATACTTTATTATTCAGAGAAACTGCAACACTCCCAATCCCCTACAATACCAGGGTGGATGGTACCAGTACAGGTTATATTGGTCTGCATTTCTCAGCACAGTGTTCGTATCCAACGTACCTGAGGGAGCAATGTTTGTTAGCACTACCTGACTGCTGTCACACAAAGTTCCAGATTACACATTAGTATTATGCACATACATCTCACTCTGTTACTGTACACACTCTCGTCACAGCTTGACAACATGAGAGTGTAGATAGGACATATTTGAAATATTACTTTCCTAACAGTTTCAGGGTTGCTACAGTGACAGGTATGTTCTCATGATGGTTGACAATCACTTGTATTCCCTGTTTGCTGGCTACACATCTGGGATCATCCCACAAATTTACCAGTGGGACAGGCAGCAGATATGGGCACATATACTGGACATTCTGGCCTCATGTGTACAGTTGTGGGGTATGAATCTGTATGCAGTCTAATTCCACTCCCAGGATTCAGATCATGGCTGTGTCTGCTACAACTTAAACACTGTCCATCACAGTTGTGTCTACTAAATAGACTGCTGTATATCTCCAATCTGCTTTCTGTTTTATTAATCCCCTGTGCTTATGCATTATGACCTTGTATAACAACACTCTTATACAGATTTCCTAGACAGTTATATGTTGTAGGACAGTGTAGGTGACAGTGATGTGTAATACCTCATTATTCAGAGCAACTGCATATCATTCTTGTATTTCTGGGCACAGTGTTGTATCTGACAGACCTGTGGGAGGAATGTTTATTAGCACTACCTGAATGTTCCCACACACAGTACCAGGTTCCACATTACTATTATGCACATACATCCCACTCTGTTACTGTACACACTCTGACCACAGCTTAACAAGTTAGGGTGCAAATGGGACATATGTGGCTTCTTAGTCACATAAGGTATTGGGGAGTTGCTAGTGTGCCAGGTTTGTTGTCACAGATGTGTGTCAATCAGTTGTATTTCCTGTTTGCTGCCTACACGTCTGGGATCATCCCACAGATTTCCCAGGGGGACAGGTTGATAGGCAACAGATATGGGCCACTTTAATACACATTATGGGCATATCTGTACAGTTGTGGGGTATGATTCTGTATGCAGACTACTACCACTGGCAGGATTCGAACTGTCGCTGTGTGTGCTAAAAAAACAACAGTTCACATCTCAGTTGCATCTGCTATTTGTTTTTTGTTGTCTGCATTGGCCCTGTTACTGTCTGTGTCTATCAGTTGTACTAAATGGTCTCTGGGGATTACACCTGTCAGATACAGGCATTCCTGCACATTCAATTTATGGTGCATGGTGTGGGTAACAGTGCTTAATACTACAGTACTATTACATGATTGCAAATCTACATTACCGTATGATACCAGAATATACACATGCAATCCAGCAGTTAGACTTGTTTTGTCAGGATATTACACTTTTATTGCCATACAAACAATATGAGACTCTTCTTGCCATATTCTCTAGTGTACTTGCCTTGAACAATACAGGTTTTATACTAGCAATTCATTTACTACTACTTTTATTTTTATGTCCTATGACATTAAAAGCATGAGTATTACTGACCTGCCTCACATTGCAACCAGGCCAGGTGGCAGATGTGGACCTCCTGGTTCATGGCCCACTCCATTGCAGCTGTGGGGGACATAAGAAGAATATTTAGCCATACCTATCCATGATATACCTGAGCTGGCACTTATTGCACACATACTGGGGTGATACTTACACACGTCTGGAACATCCCCTGATGCTCTAGCCTCTTGGAGCCACTCCTCAAAGATGTCCCCCTTTTACCGCTACAGGTCGGCATAGTGATGCCTGACCTGCTCACCAGTTCAGGGTATGCCAGTGGCACTGGTGAGGTCACAGGCGAGATGGTCCCATGCCTCTGCCTTATACTGGGAGCCCTGGTACTGGCCCTGCAGCAGTCTCTGTGCATGATCTTTAACTAGGCGTCCTGCCATGACCTTGGAATCCTGGATGCACCAGCACTGCACCTAGACGTGCACTCCTTTTCCCCTTACTGCCATATTGTCTGCAAGAGGAAACTACAACCAGTTATGAGATGTATTCCTGTCTCTTGGTTTAAGTAGGAATTATTTCCCGCACTTTTCCGTGATTGGCCAGTTTTTAAAAGGCTAAGCCATGGGCAAACTTGCTTACCTAAGGTTGGCATTGTTTAAAGGAGTATACCACTGGGCACAAAGAGTTAACTGGTCTATACATTACTCACACCTCCTTTGCTGGCCTGTGCAATGCTTAGCATTGCTTACATTACACCTTCATTATAAAGCCTTTTTGGCATTGTGTTATTATTCATTACACCTTATATGCATGCCTGGCATCCCTGAATGATGTGTACATACACTTTGTGGGGTCCTTGTGTTTTATTGGGGACTTCAATACTCTATTACAATTACACCTCACTTCTGGGCTTACTGCTGTACTTCAGATCACATATTTATGTTATGTAGTGGGTTATGGAACATACAACTGTATACCGATGCCTTTCACAGGTTCAGTTTGGTTATACTATGGTGAGGACAAGCTTACTGCTACCTCATTCTTCTGTACTGCTCTGATGGCCTGGTGGATAACTACTGGGACTATGGTGCATAGGGTCCTGCGTTCGAGACCTGCATGGCTGTTTATTTTGTTGATGGGCAGAACAAGGGCCGTTGGATACAGAGTGATTAAGGCACTTTTGAGCAGTTGTAAGTGGGTTTGCATGATGGTAAGCACTGCTAACCTGCCATTACATCTGTTTACAGAGCGATGGTTTTAGAATTGCTTAGCCGTGTAGGAATTGCTTACCGGCGCTCACTAACTAGTGCTTAATTATGCTTACTACTGCTTATTTGTGCTTAGACCTGCTTACTAGTGCCTTATTCATTATGATACTGACACCTCACATGTGCATTTACTGCAGTACTCCAGTTCATAAATATATGTTATTTAGTGGGCTATGCAACAAAATTATTGGTCATAACGTGCTTTGCCATGTAAAATAGAATGTGCTGCTGTGGGACTCAGACCAGGAATGCCTGCTCGCTAGGCGAATGCTCTGCCCACTACACTGCTGCTGTTCTGTTCATTTGTATCTATCTTCCTTGTTATCCTCTTCAGCCTTTTAAGCTGCTTTAACCATAGATAAGCGATGGGCACACCTGAGCACCTATTGTTAGCTTCAATTGGATTTAAAAAAAAAATGAGGGTTTCTTCATTTTATTACTACATTCTGTTGCTGTTATACACAAGGGGGACTGTTGGTGGGGATATGCGGACACTTGTGAGCGGTCTCGCTCATTGCATACCTTTTTCTACTGTTCTACATTGCAGGGGTGTGTTTATTCTGAGAGCTCTGCTGTCAGACATGCCCCCTGCACTCGTACATGTTCCATGTAAGCCTAGGAGCTCGGGCAGCGCACCTTATTAATATGCATGGTGCACTGCCATCCTGCTCCTAAAAGGTTGCTTCCATGCAGGACTAAGGTAGTCCTGCACAGAAGTTTAGTAAATCCGGGGGCCTGTCTCCACAATTTTTAAATAAATGTAAATGAGTGTGGACTGGGAACCAGGCAGGCATACCCCATGGGTCACTAGCTACTAGGTAATGATATTGTTTATTGACTGGCTACATATACTGGTGTAGTTAATGAATCTAAAACATGTAGGCTATTATTAGATATTTTTAGTTCAACATTGTAAAGTAGATCTTTACAATATATTTGTATATGAAATAAATTGAAAGAAGGAAGGCATCATGAGACTTAAACATTGGAAAGTACTTATGGTGAAAAAAAAAACAGCTGATAGCTGCAACTGTAGAGCAACGCCAGATTCTCCTTTCATGAAAAATATTTGGTGTCAATATCTGACCATCCTCAGCTAAGCCCATACCTTGACCTGCTTAGAATTTCACATAATGTCAGATATTTGCTTCTATTTCTCTATTGCTCATAAATTGGTGGGGTTTTAGAAAATTCTTAGGTTCATAGGTTCATAGGTTTGTACTAGGCTATCTGCCCTAGGGCATTTATAAGCCTAGCCAGAGTGTGTGTGGCTTTCACCACCCCTTAGGATGAGAATACTATGCCCATTTAGGGTTTAGTTTACTATGCCTCTGTCTAGTAGTGACACAGAGATGACCCCCGGGGTAAACCTACGATCTCCCATTCACTCGTCAAGATTTCTCTTGAATAGAGTTAGTGAGGGGCTCTGCCTAACATGGATTGGGATTCTGTTCCAGAGTGTAGGGAGCCTCTGGGTTATGAATCTATCCCAAAAAAAAACAAGCTGCAAGGAAATATGAATAACAACCAAAACTGAGAAAAACACACTTTATAATAGCAAAGCTTTCGGATAAAATCCTTCCTCAATACTAATACAAACAAATCTAAAAACCAAATGGTTTAAATACAGGTCACTGAAGTCACATGACCAACAGTCCAAAAATCATGTGACCACAAGTATATAAAACAAATCATTAAAATTAGAAAAATTAGAAAAATTAGAAAAAACATAACATTATCGCAACCTAGTATGTTGCAATTTAACAAGAACAGGTTTCAAGGTAATCATATTATTTAAACCTGGAAAATGGTCAGAGTTCAACCTAAGAATCCATTCTTCTTCTTCTTCTTCTTCTTTGTTTTTTTTTAGGTCGGCATACAGCGGATCACCTTGTCCGCACATTGAATGGCAGTGGAGTTTTACGTGTGTCGTTGCCAGCCCGGCCCAACCTTCCACAGAAGGCACACTCACATGCACACCTAGGGCCAATTTAGAGTGTCCAATCCACCTACAGCATGTCTTTGGGATGTGGGAGGAAACCGGAGCACCCGGAGGAAACCCACGCGACCACAGGGAGGACATGCAGACTCCGCACAGAAGGCACCCCAGCCGAGGATCGAACCGGAGAACCTCTTGCTGTGAGGCAACCTAAGAATCCATTCATACTCTTTTAATTCAAGTAAATTCCCACTATCACCACCTCTGGCAGGAGGCCGTATTACATCAATAACTCTAAAGGAGAATCTATGCTCAATACCTGAATCAACTATGTGCTTATACAAGGCATTACTATCAATGGCCCTTCTAATCTCCGATTTGTGTTCAATGATGCATTCTTTTAGCTTTCTAGTGGTCTTACCCACATAGAATGCAGAACATTTCACACAATTAGCTAAGTACACCACATTAGATGTAACACAAGTGGTAGAAAAATTAAACTGATAAACTTTACCACCAATAGGATGTTTGAACTTATCACTGCAACCAACCACAATATCAGAACAGCAGGAACAATTCAAACAACCATACGTGCCAGGCTTAGTGGTAAAAGTCCTCTCTACAGGCCTGAAAAAATCTTTGTAACATAACATATTCTTCAAGGACTTCATATTTCTATATGAGAAAAAAGGCCTGTCACCAAGAATGTCTTTAATCTCACTAGAGGCCATTAGTACAACCCAATTCCTCTGTATTATTTGTTTTACAAAACAAGTCAAGGTATTATAACTAGTAAGATACCTAGTGCATACTTTTGAACATTCTAGGTTAACAGAACCAACATCATCCCCAAGACAAATCGGCATCAATATTGTCTTCCTATTAACTAAAACTTTATTTTTTAAATCTAAAACTAGTTTAGAATCATAACCACTATCCATAAACTCTTTGGACATCTCATCCAACTGTAAATTAAATGTAGCATCATCAGTATTTAATCTACTAACTCTATTAAACTGTGAAGTAACAATCCCCTTAAAGACATGTGGGGCATGCATGCTGGAATAATTAATGTATCTATCAGAGTTTATCTCCTTTTTGTGAATACTGGTATGGATAGAACCCTCACACAGTTGTATTTTAACATCCAAGAAATTAATCTCAGTATCAGAGGCATCCATCTTAAATTTTAAGAAACTGGTGGTTGCATTTAAATAATGAACAAATTCATTCAACTGTGAAAGGGAACCTTTCCAAACCATAAAACAATCATCAACGAAACGTTGATAAAAACATATATTACTTACAAAAGAATTATCCAAATTATAAATATAAGCTTTCTCCCATTGGTATAACACCATGTTGGCATAAGTGTTAGCCACAGAAGTACCCATGGCTACACCAGTGAGTTGCAAATATAAGCATTCATCAAACAGAAAAATATTGTTCCTCAAAACTACATCTAAAAGAGAACAAATATTCTCAACAGATCTATTCACAAGAGAAGATTGGGAGGTCAAAAATTGTCTGATAGACTCAATATCAAAATCATGCGGTATTACAGTAAAAAGGGATGCTATATCAAGCGTTGCAAACAAATACTCACTTTGTCAACAGGAACCACCAATACTATTAAACCAAACACGCAATTTACAAAGGAAATCAGATGTATCTCTTAGCACAGAAGTGCATTTAGGTAAATATGGTTGCAATTGTGTTTGCAAATATATAGATATAGGTTCGGTGATCCACCCCCCTCCCGATACAATTGGTCTCATGGGGGGGGGTTGGTCACCGACTTGTGTATCTTAGGCAGCCCATAGAGACACTTGAATAGAGTTAGTGAGGGGCTCTGCCTAACATGGATTGGGATTCTGTTCCAGAGTGTAGGGAGCCTCTGGGTTCTGAATCTGTCCCTCCAGCATGTCCTATTTATTTCTGTGTTGAGGTTTAAGTCTCTTGCTTTCGTGGCTCTGATGGATTTGGATTTGGATTTTCTGAGGTGGAGCATGTCCATTAATTCCGGATTGGACATGGCCTTGTATGTCATGCACAGATCACCTCTGAGTAGGCGGTATGTGACTGAATAGAGCTGGAGTTTCTTCAGCCGGGCAGCGTATGACATATGTTTAAGACCCTTTATCCTCTTGGTGAGGAACTTTTGGGGTCTTTCCAACTGCTGCAGGTGTCGGGTAAGATACATCCCAAATGGGGCATTGTACTCAATCATTGGCCTGATAAGAGAAGAGTACAGGGGCACAATGACCTCTCTTGAGCTAGATGTGAAACCCTTTATGATAAGGTGGGCAATATAGAAGGTCTTCCTAACCACTTTAGCAATGTGAGTGTCAAATGAGAGGTTACTGTCAACCTGGGTCCCTAGGTCTCTGATTACCTCTTCCGTACTTAATGGATTACCACCTATGTGGTAATTTGTGGGTACCTTGTTTTTCCCAAAGGGTATGACTATACATTTTTTGGTGTTCAGCTTAAGGCCATGGCTCTGGCACCAATTATCCATTTCTATGAGGCCTCTCTGAAGGATGTTTGTGTCCGCTGGAGTATCAATTATGGTGCCCAGTTTGCAGTCATCTGCGAACTTTGTCAGCCACAATCCTCCTATGTTTGCCTGTACCGCGGAAAAATAAATGCTGAACAAGAGGGGTCCCAGGACTGAGCCCTGTGGGACACCGCTTGTGACTGGCTTAGAGTCTGACATAGCTCCAGCAACTCTGACCCTGTGGGTTCTGTCCTTGAGCCAGTTTGAAACCCATCTCGTGACATATGGGTTTACATTTAAGCTGGTGAGTTTGTCTATGATGCCCGAGTGGGGTATTGTGTCAAAGGCTTTTGCAAGGTCAAGGTAGGCTGTGTGAACTGCCTTACCCTCATCAATGGCCTTAGTGACTGTTTCAAAAAAGTCGACCAAGTTCAAAAGGCAGGATCTGCCCTTGACAAAGCCAAATTGGGTAGGATCCAATGTCTGTAGGTCCCCAATGTCTTTGTTTATGAGTTCCATAATGATCCTCTCCATAGCTTTGCAGACCAGGCTCGTCAAGCTTATGGGGTGGTAATTTCCAGGGTCCATAGAAGCACCGCCTTTGTGAAGTGGGACCACTGTTGCTGTACGCCACTCTTTGGGTACGTATCCTGTAGTAAGGCTAAGATTAAACAGCAGCCTTATGTGTGGGTTTAGTTCCTCTTGGAGTTCATGTAGTACACAGCCCGGGACACCGTCCGGTCCCATTGATGCTGTCTTTTTAGCTTTAGAGAGGGCGGCTCTCACCTGGGCATCTGAGATGTTAGGGAGGCTACACTCTGCTGGGATAGTTATTTTTCCTTTTGGGGGGGAGGAGAAATTTGCACTGAACCTGTCTGCCAGAATGTTGGCAATGTCAGTGGGTTCAGTGTATTTTGTGTCATTTTGGACTAACTCTGAGCATATCTGGGAGTTTCCACCCAGGTTTCTAACATAGCTAAAGAAGGCCTTGTGATTGTCTTTTGTGTCTTTTGCGATTTTTCTCTCAAAGTTGGCCTTGGATGATTTTATGAGTGATCGTAGTTTTTTGCTAGTACTGATCAGAGATGCCTTCCCTTTTAGGGATTTTGCTCTGTCATGTAGTAGCTTCCTCCTTCTGTTGTAAAGTTTGTTTATGGCTGGGGTCCACCAGACCGGGCGCCTGCCTTTGGGGGAATGGGTCTTGATTTTATTTGGGATTGCATGATCCATGCATTCTTGAAGGTGCCCGTAGAAGGCATTTGTAAAGGATTCAGCAGTGTGGGCTGTGGTTTCCACTGGCCCAGGGACCTTGAAGGATACCACTTCAGTCTTAAGAAGTGTGAAGTTGGCTTTGAAGAATATAGTAACTAAATAATGACAGCAATTTGAATTTCAACTTTCTTATGTATGTTAAAAGATACTGTTAATACAATACCAGTCATTCTGGCAAATTTCTAAGTTTATAAGAACTTCATTTAAAATATATCCTTGTTTTTAGCCTTTATTCCTCTATTATTCTTGGATTTGTCCAGATTTCCTTGTTGTGCTAGTCTGAAACTATTCAGAAGGATTGAGCTGAAAATCTTCAGCAGAAATGCCCTGACTCTCCAAGGCCTTCCTTAAAACACAAACAAACTAAGATGCAGATATAGGACTACCTTCAATAGACTGAAAAACCAAAGCGTACACATCATAACCAGCTAAATGCCTTCATTCCTGAGCCCACAGAATTGGACATAAGAATTATTCTGAATCCCTTTGTAACACAACCTGCTGGCCTTGACCATTTTGGTTAACCTTTAACCAATCTAACCAAGGTACTACAGCAAAATCTATAATACACAAATCTTTCCAATATAAATGATGTAACAGCTCATTAACTCTCAAATCTTAATTTTATCTCTCTATAAATGCAAATTTTCTAGCGGCAACCATAACAATCCTTATTCAGTGTATACTTCTACATCTAAGAAATTTAAAACTTTGCTCAGGCCCTACAACTTGTTCTGGGCTAGAAAGACCATCAACTGAACACACAAATCCTCAAAACTACTGCGTATCTGCCTCTTTCTAGTCTTGGTCAGTCAACAAAAACTTGTCCAAATAGTGAAGAGATTTCTGTTTAGGAACTCGGCTCTGCCAAATACAATGCAGAGCAGTGCTAAACTTTTATAAAGTAACACACATTATCACACACTCCATTGGCAAGGCTTTGTCAAAGTAATATTACTCAGCTACACACATACCCAACTAAGGCCAGCCCTCCTGTTGGATAGGCAGAAGCCAGAAAGCCACCAAAATATCAAGCTTTACTAACCAGTTATTCCCGGAAACCCCTCATATGCCCGACTACATCCTACATAGAAGGATATTGCAGCTGAGTATCTGGCTTGGTGATAGTCATTCACTAAGCCCCCTTCATTGTAGGATAGATGATGAATTAACCTAAATTCCCCAGGCCTCTTCATTGGTACTAAACTCAATGGTGAGATACAAAACACTGGAAAAGGTAGCATTTCAAATGGGCCTAAACTCTTCCTTCCTTAACTTCCTTATCCAAACGACCATGTACCACAACCTCTCTTCTCCTCACTGACTTTAAATTTCGACTCATAAAAATACTCTTCTCAAACCCTGATTTAATAGGAAACCTGCAAATTCGCAGACTAACTCTTCTGCTGCAGTATGATCAGAGTAAATCACTCAATAATGGAGCCATGATGTGTATCTGAATAGGAGAATGGGAAGGTTGGTCAATTGGCCATGCCTTGAAAGGGCAAGACTCCACTCCAAACTCAAAAATCACCCTTCTTTCACTTGCCACCAACTGCCCACAAGCATCCTGGTATATCAAGGTAACTTGGAAACCTCCCTCCTTCCCTACACCAACACGTTTGCTACAAGGGGACCCCCACAAATGAAACAAATGTGAATAAACCTACAGGAGGGCCAGGAACACTTTTCAACATTAAAAGCCCATCATTTTCCTGCCTTCTCCGACATATATACCAAGTATGGACTCACTTAGCCCTCTGCTCTGACTAGCCATGTCATTGCATATCTAACCTCATACCATAATGACCTACCCACCACTTTATGTTTCTGAAAATGCTGGTCATACCACAACCATGCATTTTTACCTTATAGTAAGAAAATATGTTAACACAGGAAAACCAGGAAAAGCATCCTTTTCTGTTTCAGTAATACTGTCAGGTAATAAACAATGCCTATGACCAGATTGTCCTAGATCCAAGTCACAACCCTACCTGGCCTCCTCTTGACCAATGCTGCAAATACTGCTGCCAACTTAGCCCCAGAGGCTTTATTATCAGCTTCAGCTAACCTCTGAGCCTCATCAGACTCAATCTATAAAAAAATATCCACATACTCACCCCTTCAAATCAACTCCTTCAGAGATGCAGGGATATGTGGGGTGATAAATACTCCATACTACCTGACAAAATGAAGCAAACCAGCCCCATGGAGACCCTTCCTGATGCCTACCCATCAGCAACAAAGTGCTGACTGATTCAATAACTGAAGGACCACTGCAAAAAAGACCCCTGACAGTCTGAGTTCTCTTGACCCACTTCAGACTCTGCTGCAGATATCTCATACTGGGTCCTTGCCTCCTGCACCTGCTCCTCAAACCTGAAAAGATCCTGTAGCCTATTCATTTATGCCTCCACTCAGCCTCTGCACCAACCGCAACAAATGATTATCTGCAGGTAAACCTAGATCTGTCACACCCACAATGCTCACAAAATTCTCCATTACCTGATGATAGCTGGGGCACAGCCATCACAATTACTTCAGCCCTTGGCTCCTTCCTTCTGGTTCTCCTCCTCACGTTGCTGGACATACTGTCACTAGGCTGAACCACTGCATATTTATGATGAGACTAAAGTTACAGCATAGGCTTCACTTTTTATTAAGTTAATAATAATAATAATAATGTTAACAGATAAAAAGTGAAACCTATGCTGTAGCTTTAGTCTTGTCTTTCAGCATACAGTGGTTCATTTCTTCACAAGAAGTCTTAAAAAGCTTGTTCCTTTTTTGGAAAGTGTTGTGTTTTAAAATACATTTTCCAAAGGGCAGAAGTGTATTTTTGTCTCTGACCACACTAAGTGAGCTCTTTTTGTTTTTACTAAGTATTTCTTTGAGCTGCACAGACACACGCTCAGTTTTGTGTTTCTTGGCTCAGACACCTGTTGAAGCTGCAAGTCAGAAAAGAATCATGAGACTTAAGCCTGTTTTCCTGTCTTCTTAGAGAAGATTGTAGAGGTCTGTGTGTGGTGTGTGTGTGTGTGTGTGTGTGTGTGTGTGTGTGTGTGTGTGTGTGTGTGTGTGTGTGTGTGTGTGTGTGTGTGTGTGTGTGTGTGCCCATTTTCTTAGTGATTGAACCCCTGATGCAGACTGGAGTTATATGTAGGTGCTTGTCTGTAATGGGTGCAAGGCCATTTGATTACATTATGTGCAGACAAGGCTTGCATTACAAAGGCATACTGCATGACAACCCTTTCAACACTAGCAAGCATGTGCAAAGAATAAGGCCTGTAAAGTGCAACCCCAAATTGTATTAGAATGGTGGCATTGTTCCTAGTTGGTTTCTATCCTCCTTTCCATAGGCTTCTCACTCAACTGTCCAGATTTTTGCATGATGTCCAGATTTTTGCCTCATATTTTTGGTTTGTTCCTTATAAAATTTGTGGTTTTCTGGAATGTCACTGAGGACTGAAGTAAATAACTAATGACAGACATTTGAGTTTCTGACTTTGTATTCTTCATAAAATGCATGCCAATGCAAAAATCCATTATTCTGTTTTCTATGTTTATAAGTGCAATATTTAAAATGTGTCCCTATTTGTGGCCTTAGTCCAGATTTCTTGTGCTAACATGTTGAAAGGTATGAGCATGCCTCTTAAACGTCAAGATTTTTGCTTTGTAGATTTGATCTGTTCCTCATAAAATGTATGGTTTTCCGGTAAATCATAGAGAACAGAAATCACTAAATAATGACAGGTATTTGAGTTTCAGACTTCATATCTTTCAGAAAATTAATGCTAACACAACACCTTTTATTCTAGCAACTTTCTAAGTTTATAAAAGCAATATTTAAAATGTGTCCCTGTTTTTGGGCCCTTGTCCTCAACAAGTTGAGAGGTATGCTCAGGAGATACAATCAGGTCAAGTAAATGGGCCAGAAGGGTAAGCTTGCATTTTCAAAAGAGGAATATAACAACAAAAAATAAATAAATAGTGACTCCACCCTGTTGCTCATGACTTTAAATTAGGACTTCAACTATTATGTTAAGAACGTCTGGCAAAATGTGTTATTGTTATTGTAACTTAACAAAGGATTTGATTACTTAAAGTGTTTGAGAAGTTATCCTGATGGTGGGGTTTTGATGCTTCCATTCTTGGTACTTGTAATAAATGTCTCAGCGTCTGTATTACTTGATTCCTTTAAGATCTTCTATTGAAAGTAGACCTAGGTAGTTCTGCAAGCATTTTAAGTGATATAGAAAAATGTACCAGATTCTAGAAGGGTTGCTGTCAGTGAAAGCCTGCCTTGATTCCCAAAGATTTGCTCACAGCATAGCTGACTGACTTTGGCTTACACTAGGGCCAGATGGCAAAACACCTGCTCTCAGTGTAAGTGGTCACTTACACTGAGAGCAAGTGAAAGCAAGTCTTTTGAATTGGGCCTCATGTATCTAGCAATGGCAAGCAATGTCTGCAAAATCATATAAAACTAGGGAGTTAACAATACAGCATGCATTTAAAAGCAGAGGTAAACGGCATATAGTCTATGCCAGAGAAAGATTTTAATGTTTCTTTACTATTAGTTTCTTTTTTTTTCTTGAGGTTACTTAAAAATGAATTTGCAATCTTTATTCCCCTTTGGGTTTTTTTACCCAGACCCCAAAGACATATAAAAGATCAACTCAGAAAGGCCCACACAGTCCCCTTTTCCTAAAGTCTGTCTTGTACTTAAAATTTAAAATAAATGCATTTTAGTGACACATACATTTCTGCTTTACTGATATGAAGTTGACACACAGTTTGCATAGCCACAGTAAAATGCATCGTGTCTTTTGCATTATGTTTTACTTGGAAACATCTGTAACATTGCTTATCTGGACACAGATAAAAATAAAAAGTCTGTAACAATGCAGGGTTATGAGGTTGCCTTTTAAATGTGTTTATTATGTTTGCAATACAAACTGTTTATTTGCTGAGCTTGCTTACTGTTTGCAAGCTAATGTCAGCAATTCATGATTTTCTTCTTCTGCACAATTCATATTGTGTATGTTATGCTCAATGAATACAAAATTAAGAGGACCTGGTATTAAATCATTATAGTGTTATAATATTATGTACCATCTCTTCATGGATACATAAACAAAATGTGCTGGTCTTAAACTTAGTTAAAAATCTCTCAAGTGCATTCTTGTTTGAATTTAAAAATGGGAAAAAGTGGCACCACTAAGAAAGCATTCTTCATAGGGATTATGGGATATAAACATAACTGTTGTTAACATTTGAAATATAAAAAAGCAAGGCTAATCTTGTATCTTCACTGTGCGTAAAATGCTTCAATTATGCTTACACTGTAATTATGATAACGCTTTCATAATGTGCATCCTATACATTACTGTTATCAACAGATAACTATTACAATCATCATCACATGAAAACATAGCTTTGTTTATTATGTATGACTAGGAGTAAAGCTTTAATCCTAGTCACGAATGTCCAACATCATGCTCCAGGTATGCATTTGGAAGTTATTGTGTCCATCTATGGCCTAGAAGCATGCAAAACACTAAGGATTAGCAGTAGCTGCATCTTCTAAAGCATACAAAAAACATCAAGGCTATAGTTCTCCACATAAACCAAAAGAAGTTAATTCATTATTTTTATGAATTTTTTTCTTACATCTCACAAAAATAAATACATAAAATAGAAGACTTTAATCTCTGTCCAAAAAAAAAAAAAAATCAGAGCAGCTAGTATAGAATTGCACATTTGAAATATGTAACAATTAATCTGTGTCCTTGTATCCTCTATATGTGAAAACTTAGAAATCATTTTCTGGTTTATGTTAGGGTTAAATAAATAATTTCCTGTATGTGCACTGTTGTGGGGACATTTTTCTCTTCTCCAGTGCTGAACAACCATGGAATTGTAAATTGGGGGTGGACCGGTGGGGTTGCAAGGAGGTGTACCTTCCTGCAAAAAATGCTTGTTTTTGAAATATCCTATTGCTTTATAAGTAGCAGGCAGTTTTTGAGACTGCAGAAGTGTGCACTTGCATTCTGAGAGATCATAGTATGGTCTCTTATAATAGGATAAAAGTGATATTTGATATTCTTTCATAAATATTGTAAAGCTGCTAGATAAAATGATGAGCTGATACATTGAACTGGGAAAATAAAAAAAAAAACACACAAGTTTCTCAATTCTCTGAGCTCTTCCTCCAGTGCAATTAATTAATTATCAGTTGTACGACTAAAAATGTTTATGAAGTCGTAGAGTTTGAGAGGATTTCTTCTAAGCATCTGTATTAGTGTAATAAAAAAATGTCAGCATTTGTCATCACTAAGATCGGCATAACAGCTTCACTTATTTTGTCACACATTTCTTAAGAACTAGATTAGAAATATTAACACTAAGTGCTTCCTACCTGTGGGCATCTGCACATTTCCGGCAGCCTAGCCATTATGAGAGAAGAGACTGATACTGTCCCCAGTGGTGACAATGATCTATCAGTTATCAGAAGGTAGCAATTAGGGGACATCATCTCCCCAGACAACAACCTCACTGTTACCACCAGAGTGCTCACTTGAAAGAGTCATGCATTACATTATCAGAGAATATGGCTTGGTACAAAATGACACATTCTGTTTATGTCATTAACAGCAAACATCATGTCAGTGACTCAGTTATAGCACAGAATACTAAATCTGAGTGATAAGGGCAAACAACTTCATTTAGGAGCACTGCCTCATCTATTTCATTACTTGAAAACAAGAACAGATATTTAGAGATCAGGAAAAATATTACAATTTAATTTGGCCTGTCCCCTATCCTTAATTAACCATAAGGTTTAGTTCCATTACCACCAAGCTAACCTATTTGTTGCCCTTTGTCCATAAGAACAAGACTCCTGTTTGCCAGGGAGAGAGAAGCATATTTCAGGCAGATGGACTTTTTATGCCCTACCCCATCCCAGTTCCAAGAACAGTCTTGGGCCATGGTCTTGAGAGGTGACTGTCCATACCTGTGTGATGACATATTTATCTTGGGACCCTCCCTAAAGAAGCATACATACAGCCAAAAACC
Organism: Protopterus annectens; assembly: GCF_019279795.1. Classification (NCBI taxonomy): domain Eukaryota; kingdom Metazoa; phylum Chordata; order Ceratodontiformes; family Protopteridae; genus Protopterus; species Protopterus annectens. The sequence goes on from NC_056744.1 coordinate 192,851,778, forward strand.
ACACTCTACCTGTGTAGAATATGCAGTACTTATCTTCCAAGACCTCCCTCCCCATCAGTCATCACAACTGATTATTTGCTGACATAATGCAGGTAAAGAAGTAAAAAAAAAAGAGAGAGAGAGAGAGAGAGAGAGAGAGAGAATAAAAAAGACAATTTTCCTCAGATTTCAAGTTAGTCCTAGTAGAACATTTTTAGACACAAGTAGAGACAATGTGATAGTAATATTAGTAAAAAAATGTAATGTGAAATATTTACATTATATACAGTAAAAATCAAGGGTCACTGCAATGACAGAAAGAAAAGCAGAAAGAAAGAGAGTCAGAAAATGGATAGAAAGTTAGGTGATATAGCTACTGGATATGCAGGTACAGTGGACTTGTTTGAATGGCTATGTTTTAGTAGCAGTCTGAACTTGGGAGTAAGAAATCATTTTTGGGGGTATGTAGGGAGAGATTACCAGAGTAAGGGTGCAATGCCAGAGAAGGTGTGTTCTGCACAACAGTGTAGGAGCAACAAACACTATCCATTTTATACTAAAACTACCTAGTCTATCTCTTGTCCATTTATGACTTCTGTATCACCCTTTATTCACCTGTTCCTTTCCCTCTTAAAATATTACTGTAGAGTGCATTTACACCTCCCATTCTTGGAGTCCATATCTGTGCCTGTGAAGAACTCCCTTTGGAGATCCTTGGAATAGTTAGTCTCTACATTCTACTGCCTGTACCCTCTCCTAAGTCTCTGCCCTACTTTTCTCATGGTGAGGCCTTTACAGTTCTGTGATGTGAATGAGCTTATGTACATATGTCATATTATCCTGCAGATCTCTTCCAGTTCTTTGGTGAGAAGACCTCCAATCATCTAATTTCTCATATTCTTTCTCTTCCATCCCATGTATCTTGTTGGTGGTTGCTTCTACACACTTTTCAGCAGACTGATGTCCCTTTCATATGGCCTCCACAACTACTCACAGTAGTCAAGGCCAGACCTATAGAAGAGTTACCTCTCTGTTGCTGGAGTCTGTCCCCATGAGGATGTATCTCCATATCCTTATGCTACTACCATTGCCCTCCTAATCTGCTCTTGGTTTCCACTATAGATGTGGTCAACATCCACACGTCCTTTTCCTGCTTTGATGACATTAACTCCACTACTGCCTGTTAATGCTTCAGGGTCTATATCAGAAGACTGACAGCTAAAAACTCTGAACACCCTTACCTCAACACTGCTTAACCAAAAGCAGGAAATGTTGAATGGCCAGAACAATGTTTTTTTTTTCCCATTTCCTCCACTGTAGTGCAATCTCGGAGTAGGTATATTTAAATATGGGGGTGTGGGGGGCAAAACCTTATTTTGTCTGTTGGTTTGTTTGTTTTTGGTTGTTTTTTTTTTTGTTTTTTTTTTTTAGTTGGCCCAGAGATTTTTTTCCCTGGGAAAAAATGTTTTTTTCTAGCTGTTCAACATTTCCTGCTTTCAGTTACACAGTGTCGAGGTAAGGGTGTTCACTGTTTTTAGCTGTCGATGTCGTGATATAGACCCAATGCTTCATGCCAGGATTGTGGTCTAAAAATTATACTTGTATGCACTGAGCCTTTTAGGCCACATTTTGCATACTCAATCCATTTTATGAATTTTTTTTTAGACTCTTCTTCCATTATGCACTGCTGACTGGGTTGCCAGTGCAAATGTCTTTTGGTCAGCATCTACTGACTTTAAATATCCTTTTTTTCCAGTTGCTCTGTTCTACCCAGGGCAACTGCATGCTGAAGGCTCAAGTCAGTGTCTCATCATGTGGGTTTTAGGTCTCCAGAAAGGAATACCTCTTAGCAATCACACTATGAATATACCCATAAATGGAAGCAGCTGCAGTCAAGATGCAGGTGCTGTCATACTGCACTTAGATGCATTTTCACTGTAAGTCTTATGAATCCCTGATATGCTGGGTAACATCATATATGTGGGAGTGCAATGGTGCTGTGAGGGAGTCCTCCTTTCCTTTGCAGTGGTAAGATCTCACTTGTCCACTCTCCTAATAATACAGCATCCTCTTCTAGTCATGGCCAGTTTCATGACTAGAGTCCATGACCTGTGTATGCATGTGGTATATTCCCCAATCCACCTCCCCTCTGCAAAAAGTGCTGAGCAGGTATTGCATTATCATTCATTGTATTTTCTGTTGCAGCTCATCCAGAATTTAAGCTGCTAATGAAATCTGGGTCATCTGGGTTGCTCTCCTCTCTTCATCCCTCTTTTTTCCAGACCCAACCATCATCAAAGACAATCCTCTTCTTTGTTCTGTCAGGGCTAAGACAACCAGATTATTTCACTGCTACCTTCCTTATTGCTGCCATCAGCCTACCAACCACAACCCTTTTTTGTCTTACACATTGGTCATGCAGCATTCTAGTTCATCATTCTTGGTGCTATCCCAACCTACTCCAGATTTCATTTCAGCTGCTGATGTAGGACAGGTATTTTTTAAGTACAGACATACCACACCATTAGTCCTTCCCAGGTACATCTGTATGCACTAATAAAACTGAATCAGGTCTGACATCTCCTTTTGGCCACAAACTGCTATTGATTGCTGTCACAGCAAGTGTTTTCCTCTAGGAAAGAAATCTGTATTCTGCTCAGGATTCTTTGCTTAACTTTCATTCTTGGACCCTCCTCTTAAGCTAATAGACCTGCAGTTCACATGTTTTTTTCCTGCTACCTCCCTGTGCAAGGGTACACACTTGCTGTCCTACAGTTCTGATGCATTTCTGAAATGGCCAATAATTTGTTGAATTTATTTAAGGCATCTTGTTTTCTTGTGCATTTTCCTCCCTTAGAGCAGATAGCTCACTCTCTACCTCTTCCCAGAAACACCCCCTCTTGCTTTCTCTCTCTGTCAGTCTCTCCTTGCATCTGTTCACTGTGATGTTCTTCGTGTTTCACTGTTGCAGTCATTACATTTGGGTAATCTGCTGGCAGGTTGCCCTCAGTCGGCCTGAATAACAAAGCCTTGTGTCCTGCATCGGTTGCTGTCTCTTCTTCCATGACATCAGGTCGTCAGGGGTATAAAACATGCAGCTGACGCCATTTTAACCAGTATTTCTTGCCGCACGGTGCCTGAAGTAGAAGCAGTTCACAAGTGCCAGTTGGCCGACTCCTGAAATTTTCATTTTCTAGTTTCAGAACCGAAGTCTTCAACTTAAAGCTAAATACCCCGTTGGGGAAACTTTTTCTTGCTCCTTACCAATGTCAGTAAAAATTAATAATTGTATTACTTGTTGGAAGCAAATACCTCATAAGGATTTTCATTTGTACTGTATTCCTTGCCTAGGCTCTACCACAGCATGCCTTGCTGTCGGTTTTGTGCTAAATTTAACCAATGCACTATTAAGCGTCAGTATATTTTTGCTTCTAAATATTTTGGCTCAAGATTTAACTATCCAGAAATGTCATCAGTTAGCAATCCAACTACCGGAATCCACAAAAAAACGCAAAGAAAAAGACAGAGACAGACCGTCGAGATCCAAAACCGACGACAAAGCCTCTTCTAAGCCAGTTGCCGGTTCACCGGTACTCAGTGAGGTGCTTTCGTAGCCCCTGATGCCCGCTACTTTTGATTCGCAGGCCTCTACCGAGACCCATTCAGAGTCCGGTATGCCGCAAGACACTTCAAGTATTGAACCCGCGAATGTCTCTCCCGTAGATGGGTCCGGAGCCACTGAGCAGGCTTCTGAGGGTGTTTTCAGGCCTAAAGATTTGTATATTAAACCAACACCATCATCAAAAACAAGGCCAAAACCAACTTCTATGTCTAAAAAAACGATGCATGGGCCACGTGTTCAGGCCCCTATGCCTAAAAAACAAATGATCAAAATGGCTGAGGATTTAATTACCTTGATCAGGGGTTCCCAACCCCCTCCTGCTAAGAGGTCTAGGCAAGGCACTGATTATGAATCTTCAGATCAGGTTTCCATTTCTTCTGATTCCTCTTCTGATCAGGAATTTTCTATTCCACCTTATGAGGACTCTGATGCAGAAGAATCCATCCCTTCTGTTTCTCCTCCTGAGGATTTTTCTTTTGGAGAAACTTTGCATACCTTAAGGGAATCATTTTCATTGGGAGAGTCAGGATTTCTCTGAATCCAAAAAGAGGCTTAGGGATTTCCTTCTTCTTCCTCAGCATAGCCCTTTGGCTATACCTCCTGATTTAGACATTGTTGATGATGTTTTCTCAGAATCCAGCATGGCTCCTGATTCCCTGCCTCCAGCTCCTACTAAGCCAGAAAGATATTACAGGGTTCCTGACTCCCACAAGTTTCTTTTTAAAAACCCTACTGCTGACCCTGAAACAATTTCTCAGTGTCCCAAGGGTGTTAAGGCTTCTACTGCTAAAAATCCTACCCCTTCTGATAGAGACTCCAGAGGGCTGGATAGATGGGATAAGAAGTTTACACGCCTGGAACCCTGGCAGTCAGGGCTTTAAATTGTCAATTTCATAAGCTTAAATATCAGTAGCATGTCATGGGCTTACTGAAACAGAAAATTATGTTGATTTCTGACTGTGTGGAAAACAAAGAGTTAGAGGATTTATTGCATTCAGCTGAACAAGTTGGAAAGCATACTTTGCAATGTGGTTTTGATTCCTTGGAGGCCTCTTGCAGGGCCGCCGTAACTGAATCTGTGATAAGAAGGCATGCTTGGCTCAAGGAGCAAAATCTGCCTGATCATGTTAAAGCAAAATTGTTGGATGCTCCTTTACAATAGGACAGTCTATTTGGTAATAAGGCAGAAGAAGTTTTGAAAAAGATGGAAGACAAAGCTAAATCTATGCAAACTGTAAAAGATTTCCTACAAGTGCAGCCACCCAGGTTCAGTAGGCACTGGCCTACTAAGAATTGGTCTTTTCCAGTACCCAACAGAGCCACTCAGGTCAAACCCAGACACTCCAAAGGTGCCAGGTTTCAGTCACAAGGAACTTACAGAACAAAACAATGGGGTGCCTCCACCTCCAAATCTGAAAGTAGCAAGGCACCCCCTACAGTAAACAGTCTCAATGACTTTCCTCTGCCATTTCCAAGCACTTATCTTTTGGCAGCCACTTTGGGGGGGAAACTAGCACTTCAAGCACAAAACTGGCATCTAATTACCCAGTACAAGTGGGTTTTAAATATAGTATCCCAGGGATATAGCTTTCATTTCAACACATTGCCAACTTCAAACGGATGGCCAGATCTGCCTCCAAATCAGTGGGCAGAGGCCCAGAAACAAGTAATGTCCCTCATGGATATGGGGGCTATTCAACCAGTACCAGAAAAGGAAAAAGGACAAGGTTTTTTTCAAGACTTTTCCTGGTACCCAGAAAAGAAAAATCATGGCGTCCAATTCTGGACTTATCCATTCTAAATACTTTCCTGGACATTCCAAAATTCAAGATGCTGACTCTACAACAGTTACTGTCTATGCTGGGCAAGGATGCCTGGTTGGTAACTCTAGACTTAAAAAAGGCTTACCTCATATCCCAATCAGGGAATCTTGCAGAAGATACCTCCGCTTCAAAGCAGGCTAATTGCATTACCAGTTCTTTGCACTGCCCTTTGGCTTATCTACTGCACCAAGAGTCTTCACAAAGTGCCTGGCACCAGTAATTGCATTTTGCAGACAAAGAAACATTCAAATGTATCCTTATCTGGATGATTGTCTAATTCAGGCAGAAAACAAGGACACTCTTCTATAGCATCTGTCATTTGTAAAATGGCTTCTAACATGCCTAGGGTACACCATAAACGAAAAGAAATCACAACTGGTACCCTCTCAAATAATTACATTCCTGGGTGAAAGCTTGAATACAACTGCCCAGATGGCTTACCTCATGCCAGACAAAACCAACTTCTATGTCTAAAAAAATGATGCATGGGCCACGTGTTCAGGCCCCTATGCCTAAAAAACAAATGATCAAAATGGCTGAGGATTTAATTACCTTGATCAGGGGTTCCCAACCCCCTCCTGCTAAGAGGTCTAGGCAAGGCACTGATTATGAATCTTCAGATCAGGTTTCCATTTCTTCTGATTCCTCTTCAAACAAGTGGCCACAAAAATCCAGCTATCTGCAAGACAAATTCTGCAGGCCTTGAGGTTCATGGCTTCCTGCATTCTACTAATTCCATATGCAAGACTGCATATGAAGAAACTTCAATGGTACCTAAAAACTTATGGAGTCAACATTGTCACAGCCTGGAAATAATGATTCCTATCATTCCTTGCCTGCAACAGGAGTTCCTATGGTGAGCAGAGACCTGTCACCAAAACAAGGGACTGTCATTCATTCCACCCCCTGCCACCCACACCCTGACTGCAGACGCATCAGATTATGCTTGGGGGCCCATCTGGAAGGGAGCTGCATTCAGGGCAAATGGAGCCCAAATCAAATGCACCTACTTATCAACCAGAAAGAAATGCTAGCTGTACAGAATGCTCTGACAGCCTTCAAGGACTTTCTTCATCCAGGACAACTACTGATAAATGGTACATAAACAAGCAGGGGGTACCCTTTCCTACCCCCTTTGCAGACTAGCCATGGCCTTGTGTAACACAGCCTTGACTTGCAAAATACATCTACAAGCTCAATTCCTGCCAGGAAAGCAAAATACTCTGAAAGACGAACTAAGCAGAAATCTTATGGATCTACATGAATGGAAACTGGACCCACAAATCTTCAGCATGTTGACACAAAAATGGGGGAGCCCAGACATAGATCTTTTTGCCTCTCCCCAAAACAGTGGCAGCCCTTTGCCATGCAGCATTGATCATATCTATCACCCAGTGTAGGACCTGCTCATAGGTTCTGTCCTGTAGCCCTACATGGTTGACTGCTGTGATGAGGTCAGCCCACAGTGCTGCACATTGGTCACAACTGTGGTGAGCCCTGCACAGTAGAATGCTGTGATGCCATCTGTGGCCATCAAGTATGACATTATTTTCAGCCTCTGAAAATGGCAGGTGCCTCCTTCGATACATCCGTTCAGAAACACAACAAGAGTGGAACACATCACAGGACCAGATATGTTGATATCCACTAAGCACAGGCCCTGCACATCAAAATTGCCCTGGACTGTCCACTGCCACCTGCCATGCCATACCCCACAGTCTATCAACACACTATGTATGTTATTATCATCAACATAGTGGCAATACCAGTAGTATCCTAGTGTGCCATAACAGAGTGTGATGTATGTCTCCACTCCCATTGATGCCATCAACTGTGGTGTCTCCCCTGTGGGCAATATCCCACTACTATCTCATACGGCCACTGTCAGACAGATAGGTGTGTGTTACTACAGGTATATGGGGAGAGTCCAGCAACATCACTGTGCCACAATGACAGACAGCAATGCAAATCTGCTGTTGTCTATCCTCCCTCTAGACATCATAGTTCTCCAGTACACAGATGTTTGCCGAATGTGTATGTGTGCCTGATATATGTGGTCCTTTTGGCACAAACCTGTTGACATCTGGCAAGCAGTTGGCCAATAACTGATGCATGTTCTCAGAATATGGAGAATATGGCTGCCACATGCCAGAACCATCATTAAACAGTTATGCTATAGTAATATCTGTTACTCTATTCATATTCTTACTTTGTATGACCAATATGTACACTCTGTTGCCGAGGTTTGGTCTCCTCCTCATTAATACTGGCTATGACCTGACTTTCTGCTGTAAGGGGTTGCCAGATATGTTAGCCTTTGCTCTCAAGCAATGAAATACGAATGTTGGCTAAATTGTGACCTAGCCAGAGTACGTCAGGGACAGTCATGGACAACTTTACAATGTCTGAACTATTCCTGTTTGACATTCATAGACTGAGAGGTGCTGAATGACAGTACATCATGTGATATGACAGCTGTGTCCACCCTTACTTACTGTCAATAAGTCTAACACATAATCCAGTAGAATTCATACAGAAGCCAACCATTTTAGTTGGGAGCGAGAGGGTCATAGCTATGAAGTAATTCACAGTAGGCACAGTTGAGATGCATGCTTGTAGCTGTTGGCAACAGAGTATCAACTACAGGTCATTCCCAGAGATGTACTAAAGTCCTATTGTTGTAATCCCTGTGCCCCATAACTGCATCCTCCCATCTGTGTCCCATTATATGAGGACGTGTAGTACATACCTGGTAGAGTGACATAATCTTTTTGTAAAGAAAGCCTAAAGAATGATGCTTAGTAAATCGCAGTCTGTCTTGGTATAGTAAGTTACAGACCTGTTTCCCATAGGCAGTTGCTTGCCTTTTGTAGGTAATGCTCATTAACAGGTAATTGCATGTGCAACAATCCATGACTCAGACTTGCTAATTGCATCCAGAACAGCTGGGTTGCACTTTCATTAGCCAATGACATGGCATGGCAGTCCAATATTTAAGGCCTTCATGTAGGCCTTAGCCCCTTTCTTAGTCTGTAAGATGGACATTGATGCGGTATGGAGTCTACAGCATTGCACAGGTATTAATACTGTCCACTGTTGAGGTTTATGAGGAATGTTCACAGTTTTCTATGCTATGTTTGACCATTGCCACATGACTTTATGATTATCTGGCAGTTCAGTGTTAAACATTGTGGGTTGAGGTCAGTAAGGGGGAAGAGACATGTGGGTGTCAAACATCATAACCATAAGAATATGAATGCTGCTGAAGCAGCTGGTGGTTTATCAGCTCTGTATGTTTGTAGGGGAAGATTGTGACACATGTTCTTGTCATTTGACCTTTGCCCCCACCCCTTTGTGTATGGATGCCATGTGGATCCCTTGTTCTAGGGGTTGTGAGGTATGGTAGGTCTGTAGCAGGTAGCGTAACATACAGCTGCAATGTTGCAGCCTGCAGCTGCTGCTTTTTGTCTAGGACTCATAGTGGAGAATGTGAACACACTGGAGGACTCTGAGGGAGCAGTGTCAGCTCTGTTGTCACAGCAGAGCCACGTTGAGGGTGCCGATAACAGTCCCATTGAGGCATGTGCTTAAGGTACATGTGTTATGTAACAGTGCCAATCAGACAGTAGTAGGCGACATATAGGTAGGCTATATGAATATTTGCAGTGTGTCCCTACCTATAGGCCTTTCAATTGCTAACATGTGTAGCAGTTAATTCAGTAACATCAACCTGTTTTGGTTAAAATTGCATGACGCAGTTATTATTTGCTGTATTCATAAGAATGTAATTAAAGTGCAATACACTGGATTTGAACCCAGGACTGTGAGTGGCAAAATGTACTACATGCATGACATTTAATAGACTAAGCTACTGAGTCACAACTGTAGTAGGGGTATTTGCAGGATATATGTCCATGCATGCAGTCTGTGACAAAGGAATTGCATTAGCATGTGTTTTCTAATGGGTATGAGGTGTGACACTCAAATGTCTGTCATGATTTTCTAACCTCAGTCTTTAATGACGTGCCAGAACTTTAGCAGACAGATATGTTTTTGTGAAATCATGCCAACACTAGAGGGCACAATAGTGGACATTCTGCTACAGTCTGTACAGTTGACAGCTATGCCTGCTATCCCAAGCCTCACGTACATCCATTAATATTTATCTGGCTGTGTACTGGCGCAGTGTCTACATCACAATCCTAAGTACACTGCCAATTTTCCCAGTATATGTACTTGTAGTGTGTCAGTGACAATCAGGATATGTTGGTGGAAACACCTGTTGCATTTCAGAGCTAAGTAGCCTAGTGGGGTACTGCAGATGAGAGGGACCTGGGTTTGAGATGTGGCAGGGGTGATTATTTTGCAGATGTGCCTAACACTGTTGGAAACACAAAGGATGATTAAGGCACTTTTAAGCAGTTTTAAGTGGGTTTGCACAGGTTTGCACTGCACTCTATGCCACTTAGCTCTGCTTAAATCCTCACTATAAATAAAAAAAAGAAAAGAAAAAAGGGGGTGATAGGAATGTGGTAAAATGAGGGCAAGCAGGAGGGAAAACATACTGAAAGGCAGGTAAGGATGTGCAGAACATGTGTAGAAAAGGGCCACAGCTCTCCATTCCTTCTACAGCAACAGCTGTGCAGGTTTTACAAGAATTTGGAATTTGGAGCCTTACACCCCAAAATGAAGGCTGAGGGCAAAATAAATGTGTTGATTAATTAATGTAATAATTAGTTATGTCCAGTGGACACGTGCAAAATGCAGAGCTATGTATGGGGTGATATATATATATATTTTTTGTGGGCCAGGTGCCCTTTTCTTTTTAAGGAGAGAGAGGAATGTTGGGAAAGGGATATAGGTATATGTGGGGAAGTAAGTTGGGTAGGAGAGGTTGCATCTGCAGACAGATAGACAAGACAGCATTACAAGGGTGGTGTGTGACACATGAAGGGGGCAAACACCTTGGACAGAGAGGGTGTTGTAAAATCAAAGGTCCATGTGCCCCCAGATGGCAGCAGTGTGACTATGCTCTCCACAAATAGGCAGCCAAAATTGCTCCTTCACTGGCCCAAAGGTGTCTGAGCTGGAGGCTGGGCACCAGGGCCACCAGGCCCTTCCAGATTGGTGAGTCTGACCTCAATCTGCTGCAGGCATTGCTCATAGAAATGATGAACTAGCCTGCACACCATCACCCATAGCTAATCTGGGGTGACAACCCCCCCCAACGTCCACTCCATGAGGGAACAGACCCCATCCCCTGAGGCAGTTCCATTAGTAGGTGGCGCAGGCCAGCAGAGGGGACACCACCAGCTTGAGTCCCAGACAGAACATTGCAAATAACCCAGTAACATAACATTGCATAATATATGGAACACAACAGTAAGTAAGATAACAGTCAGTATAGTAACAGCATGCCAGTAACAGTTATGGCATAAGGCCAACAACATAGGTAATTCAACAAGATATATTAGTATGCAACCATTGTAATACATAACAATAATAAAACACAAGACCCAATATAACATTTAGGGAACAACATATGTTAATAGTAAACCATAACCAATGTATAACAATAATAAATTATGGTGAAGATAAGGGGTGGGGGCAAGAGAATTATAGTCCATTAATAACAGTATAAGCTATATAGTTTGCAACAGTGCTCTAATATAATCTAAAGGTCTGCCCTTCCTTTATGTATAACAGTGCCCTATAACTGCTGTAGCACATACATACCTCTCAAGCTGCCCACATGGGACAGTATGGGCCAAGCAGTAACACCTGAAGGTACACAGTTACAGAGGACTATTACATTTCAGGTGGACCTATATAACTACCATGGTGTACTGTGGACTGATGTAGTATGACTATGCTATTGACATTATCATGTTGATGATAGATCTGTGACAGAGGGTTTAAGCAACAGTGATTACAATCCGTGACAGTGTGACACTTGAGAGACATGTATCATATACAATACAGAGAGTATATGATTATCATGCCGTCCTTGGCAAGCTTGTGGTTAGACCATCAGCAAACATTTACAGGCACACCAGGAATACAACCATACAAAGATTACACATTTTATTTAATGTATTAACTTTTATTAGTATTGTACTTGTTGCTTTTATTTTATGACATCTTATCACATTCCTTGATCAATGCTGTGAACACTCTGTTACATATGAACACAAATTATTAACCCATACTAAGGGCTACTGCACCATTTACCTGTAATTCCTATGGGGAGAACATCTGTCAGCAATACATAACTGATTCAGTAATGTTTACTACTACCTGTCACTGGATTCGAACCCCAGTCTGTGTGTGACAAAATGTACATCATACACAGCAATTAACAAACTGAGCTACTGAGCCACTGCTGACTATGACTGACTAATATTTACCTAGAGTTCACCTGGAAACAGAATTTGACCTGGTATTAGTAGTACAGATTTATACAAGATTGCAGTGATACTTGAACACAAATGCATGAGATTCATTCATGACAGAGATACTAGGTAAACTGCACCTTACTACATAGAATGCAGGTATACACAATGAACTCTTAGTGTGTGGAAATATCGGTGACATGTAGAAACCATATAGGATTATTGGGTTGGCTACCTGGCCCACAAACAGTTGCAGATAGTATATTTGCAGTCTACAGCTATTACAGTTTCATACTTGCCTGCAGCACCATACCTCAGAGCAGGAATGCATATAGCTGAAATGCAGTGGTTAGCACAAGACATTTCTAATATACACAATGTACCTTGGGTGTTCCTGGTATTGCTGTAGATGTTAGTGGAAAATAAATGCCATTATGCATATATCTTGTAATACAGCTGTAAATCTATAGTTAAGCATAACAGTCTTCCTTAGCTAACCTTGAGCCACTTAGTAGTATTTTTTCTGTTTGTATTTCAGAGCAGATGTCAGACTTAAATTAATGAACAGACAGACATTAACAATATTAAATTTAATGTTAGAAATATGTATAGCTGCAATACAATAGGTGTTATTTATTGTTTGCAATGCCCATGTAGTTCTATATATATTGGGGAAACCAAGAGGTTAAATAAATTAAGACTTGAACATATCAAAATATTGATACAATTAAAGAAAGAAAGTCTGTAGAGCATTGTGCATCCCCAGTTTCACGAGGGAAGAAGTTTTCTTCTTAAAACTATATTATTACAAATTTGTATTGTATACCTGCTAAATTGCTTTGTTAATGTTATTTTAATTAAAAAAGAAAAGCAGCATATATTATTGTTAAAGTTAAAACAATGTCTCCGTGTGGTGAAGAATTTTAAAAATGAAGAATAATTAATTGGATTGAATTTTATTGGATTATTATTATTATTGGATTGTATCTTAACTATAATGTTTTTTATATAGTTCTTATTGACCTTTGAAGGCTTTGGGGCGACAGAGGAAGATGCTTGTTTTTGTTTAAATAGATCAAGTTTCTGATTCTGTGGTGTATCTGTCTATTTTTGGTGCTCATATGATCATAGTTTTTGTTTTTTGCCGTGCAACTTCACTTGGTCCTTGCTATGAATGTCTTTCTTTATACTACAGATGGCAGCCAGGATCTTTCTATAATTTTACTGCTTACAGCCAGACAAGGTTGGAGCAGGAAATAAGCTATATAAAAAAAAACATTGATAAAAATGAAGTTTGGGAAAATGGAATGAAGACCGGAAAAAAAACATTCCAAATCATGGAAAAAGAGTGTGGGAAAAGATAAGAGTGAGGTACTCCAGAGAGAAGAAAGGGATCAAGGAAAGAAAAGAAAAAGGTGAAAGAAAAGGCCACATATTATAAAATTTGTGGTGGAAAAAGGTATGTGGAAACAGAGATTACCCCTAGAGGGGAGAGGTACAAAAAAGAGATCTAACTAGACCCTTTGTATTTTACAAGGCTGACTGATCGATCCTCAAAGGTGGGTGAAGACAATGACACATGCACATGACGAATGGTTACACATTCTGACATAAGCGTGACCAACAAGCAGAAGAAACTTGTATAGAAATTAAAACTTAAAAAACAAACTACTTTGTATAGAAATTAAAACTTAAAGCCAAACTTAACTAAAAACAAAGAAGACCAACAACAAGAAATGTTTCATAACTTTAAGAAAGAGGGACTGAAGTAGTGAGAAGCCCAACAATGAGAGAGTGGGAGTAACAAGGAACGTGATTTTCCCCTAACGCAGAACCAAAACATAGTTTTCTTCTACATCCGGAGGTAAGTTAAAAAACACTACTAATTATTTTTCCCCTAACTTGCCAGGTAATAAATGGCACAATGATGAGGCATCCGATTTTGGTTATACCCACCAGCTTGATGACAAGATGATTTTTGAGGGCATTTTGGGGCCTCAGAATTTTAGACAGCAAATTTTAGAGACAGCGGAGGGAGGAACAGCACCAATTTTGGGGACATAACGGGCGGGACAACCTGTTAAATACAACATACTAAAAATATGTGATAAGCGATAAATTGTTGTGACATATATATATAATTAATACATATTAGACTGATTAGAATATAAATTGAAAATTGAATGAATATGTTAGCATCATTTACAAAAATATTCAAATTGTTAAGACTTTTGGTCCAAAATTTGAAATTTATTTTTTTTTTTAAAGATGTATTTTTCAAAAGATAATATTATGTATTTGAAGTAGAAATTAATCACTTGTTTAACTTAACGTATTTGATATGATGTGATCAGACAAACTTGTTTAAACATGATACATATGATGATAATGAATTTGATAATTTAAATAACAATATAAACTTGTTAATATTGTAAACTAATTTGTGTCTAAAAAAAGAATTAATTAATGTATTGTTCCTAATGTGCTTAATGGGGATTATATAACAAATATTATATTAAATATTGAGCACAATAAAATGAATTAAAGAAATATTAAATATAAAAAATTTAAACTTTGAATAATCTTGCTAAATAAGGCGAATTTGTTAATTAGTAACCATCAGACAAGGGTAAACAAATGATATGTGAAAGAAATTATATTTTATTATGATATGTATGCATTAATTTTTTAGATGTACACACAAGATTGTAAATGAATATATTACCTGCTCATGCATAGGGTTATGCTATTGCCATTCTCAGAGCAGGGATTAGGTTACTATGTGGAGAGGGGGGTTAGTTAAAAAAATTTCTAGGGTTTTTTTACAAAAAATTTAAATTGCAAAATTAAAACAGAAAAATTTGCTTAACTTAAACCATAGGTAAATTAGCCAAATTTTTACAAAGTTTTAGGTTTTTTATACTTTGTATGGTTTTTTCAATTTTTTTTTTTTGTTTTGTGATTTTATTGTGGTTCTAAGAAATTTGTGTTTGATTTTTAGGTATTTGAGTAAAAAATAAATTTCTAAAAAAACTTAAAATATAAAATGAATGACTATGAAGAGTCTATATACATATTTCCATAAAGAGTATTGAAGTGGGATTGTATTATTGAGTTTTATTAGACCCACCAGTTATTGAATATATAATTTAATAGGTTTATTTTTACACTTATATTTTTCCTTTTTTTTCTTTATTTTGATTTATACTTAATTGCAGGTGGTATTGGGACAGCAAATCATATATAAACATCATGTCTTAACAAAATGGTTATATTTGCAGATAGATTATATATAAATAAAATATTTTTAATACATGGGATACATGTTATATACACAAATTTATAAGATGATCTTATATTTTTAACAGATGGGACAATTACATAATATTTAAATTTGAAATCATATCCCTTTATAGATAAGAATGAATGGAATAATTAAAAAGGTTTTTTTTTGACCTGTGGTTTTTTTTGGATGTTATTCTGTGGACATAAGAATTCAATTGGCAAACATTGGATGGAATTTAAAATTTGAAATGGTGGGTTTGGGACAGTGGGGGCATATGGACATCCCCACATACTTTGAATGCCTCCCCTATAGTGAATCATTCTATGGTACAGTCATAAATATAAAATCTTTGGTATTTTACTATAAAGAATTAACCTCTATGGTACAATCATTTAATAATCAATTATATATTATAAAAATTGTTAATGGATTTTGGTTTTTATAATATTTAAACATATAATATCCATGGATATAAATAATAATATAATTCATTGGTAAAAGACATAAACAATAGAGATAATTTGTATTTTAAAATATTTGTGGTTTGGTTAATCCATTTATTTTTTAAAATATTACAATAAAATTTATAAAAATGCTTATTAAATTTTTTGTTTGTTCAGTTTATTTAAACCTTAAGTTAAAATATTTGCAATTTAATAATATATTGTCAAAAATGTGTTAAATTAAATTGGTTTGAATTAAATTCAACAATTTTGTGCAAAAAGCAGGTTTGTATAAATCTCCACTAGAGTATTGCAAATGCAATTATAGTTAGGTACAATTATATTGCTTATTTATATAGTTCTTAATTTTAGAAATATAATATTATATGTAAATTAAGAATATTTAATGTTTAGTATATGTATGGTTATGAAGATGAAAGTGTTGTTTTGTGTAAGAAGTTCTATATTGGGGAAAGAAAGAGTTCTTATTATAAAGAAATGAACAAATTAGTTTACCATTGACAATGTTAAGAAGAAAGCACATTTTTTTGCAAAAGAAGCATTCTCCCAAGTAATTTTTAAATGTTTGTTTAATTTGTTTTAATGGAATTAGAAGCAATTATATTAATAACAGCTTGTTATATTTTAAATAATATTTATATTAATTAAATCCATTTTAATGCAAAAAAAATTAAAACAGTTTGAATTATATTGGTTTTTGATGTTTATAAGACGCTAATAAGAATTAGCTTTTTTATATATAGCTATATGTTATTTATATTTTGTGGTCTTTTCTAGAGAATTCTGTGAATTTCTGTCATTGTTGTCTTATTCAGAGAGAGATTTTGGCTTTTTAATTGATTTAAGTGAGAGGGATCTTGTTTTGTGTTTTGTGTCTTTTCGATTTTAATATTTTGTGGTTTTAAATTAATGAACAGCCCTATGTACATACATATTGCACAACACAGCTTTATTGGGGGTGCATTCATGCAGTTATTGGTATATTTTCAAGTCTTTATCGCACAACAGTTTATATAATGCAGGCGTTGCAATACATCTGTAATGCCACAATTATTGCAGTAGAAACTTTTTTTCACAAACATTATCAGGTCTGATGTTTTAATTTTTATTGCACTATAATTGGCATTAGTAAGTTTTTGCAGTACAGGCCTACGTCCATAGTAATTGCAATGCACAAATCTGTACTGTATGTTCCTACTGGTAGTGAATGAATTACTCTATCTTGTGTATTTTACTATCTTGTGTATTTTACTATAGATCGCAAATTAATCTGTACTCACCACACTCATGGTGCAACCTGGCCATGTGCCCTACATGGGCCTCTAGAATGTGAGCTCTCTCTTCTGCAATTGTAGGGATTGAAGCACACCATTATGCGTACCTATCACACATTCAGATTAGGTATTGGTAAAACAATGCTAACAGTGCTTACAAACATGTGAGGCATTCCAATCCCCAGCATCCTGGACCCAGGTGTCCAGAAGTCCCTTCATCCACCCTTTCAGATCATCATAATGGTGACAGACCTGCTCAATTGTGTGGGGGATACCTGTTGCACTGGTGAGATCACATGCCAGCCGGTCCCAGGCCTCCGACTAGTACTCCAATCTCTGGAACTGGCCCTGCAGCAGCCAGTGTTCATGATCTTTAATGAGGAGTCCAACCATGACCCTGGACTCCAGAATGCCCACCACCATGCCTGAAAATGTGCACCCTTTCCAACACCTGCCATAGTTCCTGCACAGTTCAAACTCCAACAGAATATGCTGTATTCCTGCCTGGTGCACTTAATAAAGTCTGTTTTCCCACCCTTAAGCACAATTGATTCATTTTTAAAACTGTGGTGCATTGCTTAGCACAGAACAAACCAGCTTAGCTGAGCTGAGCATTGCTTAATCGGGCAATGCTCAGCAATGTTTAGCAGTGCACATACCAGCTAAGTGCAGTCAAGCAGTGCTAAACCATAGATTGTTTTAGCAGTGCTTATCTTGGCTTAGCATGGCTTAGCAGAGTTTAGCTGAGCACATCTCATTATTATTTAAAAATAATTGGCATACTTTAAATTTAGAAAAAAAATGCTTACTTCCCCTTCCCTCTATTCAAACCCTGCATCTACTGTGCATAAGGCTGTGATTCTAACCACTTGGCTATGTAGATATGGGGAATGCTGCTATACTTTTACATATACCTCTCAGCCAAGTTTAAGCATGGTAAGTGTCACGCAAATCCGCTCAACTATGCTTAAACTTGACCAAATGTATCTAGTTCCTATTTTTAGATATCTGGCCACACAAACATTACAAAAAAATTTAAATGCATATCCATACATTGCTTTACTGCACTTTGACAGTGCAGGGGTGTGTTATTCATTCCCAGACACAGTAACACACTCCCTACACAGAGGTATGATGACATACATGTAAAAGTGTTAGTATGAACAATGTAAAACTGTTTATTCACTATTGTAAACTGTATCTGTCTGTAGTTTATACCTATAAGTCAATAACTAGATACCCTAATGGATCTAGATTAAATTCTGTAAAATTGTCTCTTTGGAGCTTTTCTCCCCGGGCCTCCAATGAAAATGGACTTGTATCCAGCTGGACTATCCTGGTTAACAAATGTAAAATAAATAAATAAATAAATAAATAAAATTCAGTAACCATGTTACGCGGCTCTCCCTCAGTAACACGCCTACATTAATATGCATGGTGCGCTACCGAGGGGGAACCGCGTTCACGGCCACAGTACCTTCTGTGTAGGCTGTACACTATGCATGGCTTTTATAAAATCTGGGGGGTTAATTTTTTTTAGAATGTGTAGATATATTTACATTGTGAAGAAAATTGTGGTTACATTGTAACTGTGTAGAAAAAGGGATATTAAATTAAATATAATTACATATAAAATATAAAAAGTGATTATTTTTATTAATGTAATTTATAGTATCAGTTGTAATTTTTTGTAATAAATAATGAGAAATATAATATATTCCAAATGAAATTATAATTCAGCTATATCCACTTTAATGTACTTTTGAAAATTGTTGCTTTTATATAGAAGTCTGAGTCTGGAAATGTTATTCCTCTTGAACCCTATGGTTTAATGTTGTATTGAAAAGCTATACTGGGCATTTTTTAAATCAGCCAACTTTTAGCAATAGTTTATGGTTTTCCTTTGCTTGAGTTTTATCAGGAGAAAGGACAAAGGCTTATATTATGTAAAATATTTTGGGGAAGATAAGCATTTTTATTAATTATAATTCTGTTTAAGAGATAGATTTGTGATAATTTCTAGAATTTGTTTATAGTTTGTAATTATTGTTTCTTCCATTGTTTTTATTATAGGTATACCTATAAGTTTGAAAGATGCATTTTTTTTGCCAATTATATCATTTAAGTTTTTTGAAGTTTGAGCAGAATTGAAATCTATTAATAGTGAGTTCTTGTTATTTTAATGTTATGTGTGTATTTGAAAAGGTTAATAATGTGTCATCAGCAAATAACATTATTTGACAGTTATAATTATCACATGTTTTTATATTTTGAGAGTTATAATTATCACATGTTTGTATACCTTTTAATTTAATATTATTTCAGATGGAAACCATTAAAGTTTCAACAGTTAGGGAAAACAATGCAACAGCTGAAGGGCAACCTTGCATTGCACCTCTAGTTAAAGAAATGGATTCAAAAGTGAATTGTCCTAATTTAACATATGCTATATTGTTTTTATATATCTTTTTAGGAGAGAAATTAATTCTGTAGGGAAGTCAACTATCTCTAGCAGTTTAAATATGTAATTCATGTTTAAGGAGTCAAAGACTTTCTTAGTATCAAAATTTACAAAAAAGCTTCATCTTTTCTTTTATTTACAATGTTTATGATTGTTAAAATTATTTTAATGTTATCATGTCTCTGTATCTGATATATGAAGCCAATCCAATCCATGTTATTTATTTGAGATAAAGATTTTTTAGTCTATCATTAAAGGCCAACATAAAGATGTTATACTCATTGTTTAAGAGAGAAGTTGGCCTAAAGGAAAAACATAAATGTGAGGTTTTATTTTTCTTTACTGGAGTGAATAGGTAGTATTTACAAGAGGGAGGAATTATTTCTTTTTTGAATATCTGTAAGGGTCTTATGAAAAAAGTAATAATGCTTTGAGAAAATAGTTTGTATTTTTCAGATGTTATTATATCAATAACTGGCACTTTATTAGATTTACTTTGTTTGATTTTTATTGGGTGGCCATGGTAGTGCAGTGGTTAGCATTGCCGCCTCACAGCAAGAGCTTCTCTGGTTCGATTCTAAGCTGGGGTGCCTTCTGTGCAGAGTCTGCATGTCTTTCCTGTGGTCACGTGCGATTCCTCTGGGTGCTCTGGTTTCCTCCCACATCCCAAAGACATAGTGTAGGTGGATTGGACACTTTAAATTGGCCAAAGGTGTGAATTGTGCATGTGTGTGCTTCCTGTGGAAGGTTGGGTGCAGGGCTGGCAACTCAACACTGTAAAACTCCACTGACAATCATGAGCAGAGAGGTGATCCACTGTGGTGACCCCTAACCGGGAAAAGCCGAAAGAAGAAGTTGTTTGATTTTATTCAAATTTTTTATATATGTGACTTGTTTAAATAAATTACCTCTTAATGCTGGTGTATTCTTATTAAAAAGCAGGCAATCCAATTTTCAATTTATGTTTGGATCTATATATTTTGGTACTTGATTTAAGAATATGAAATGTTGTTGAAATACATATAGAATATTCTCAGTTTCTGTTTATAATTTATAATTTTTTGTATTCTATATTTCTAAAATTTTATTAAGTTTAAATTGCATATTGAGTCTTTAAGATAAATCATGTATACCTTTCAGTGACATAGCAAATGAGGCTAGTTTTAGTTTTTCTATAGCTAAACCTGTCTTATGTGATATGAGGTCAGATATTTTTTATTTAAGTTTTTAACTACATCTATTATGGATTTATCATTTCTTCTGTATTTGGCTTTAGCTTTTTGTAGTTGTATCCTATACTTTTTACCTTTGCTTGTTGCACCATAAAGATTTGCCATACATATATGTGTATAGGCTAACCACAAACCATAAATATATTTGCTTCATCTGTTATATTTATTTTTATAAAAACATCAATTTTGAAAAATAACCAGAGTTTGAATTATATTCATTTGGTTATGTATGTAGGAATTCTGGTTATAAATAGGAATTTCTTATAGATTGTATCAAGTTATAAGATAAGAACATTATGATCAGAAAGTGGACATGGAATAATATTGAATCATTTTTGTACTTATATACTATGAAATTAATATCCTATCAATTCTGGTTTAAGTACCATCATTAAATGAATAATTGGTAAAATTTAGCAATCTATTTTCCCTTAAGGTAAAAGTGTCTTTCAAATTTAAGTTCTCTATCTGTTGGAATTAATTTTAGTTTTCATTTTACACTCATTTATGCATTATTTAGTATACAGTTGAAATCACTTCCTAGTATTATATTACCTTTGGCTTTACCAAGTATAATATCTAAATGTTTTTTTTAATTAAGCTTAGGATTAATTAAGGTCCATAATCTGTTATTATATTTCATAGTTATAAGAGATATTAGTCAATCTTGAGCTTCATATTTGTATAATATTTGTGGAAGCAATATAGTTTTTTCCATAGCATCATACCTCCTCCTCTTCTGCTTTTGAAAGTGGATTGAGCTAATATTAAACATTTATTTGGATTCCAGTTATTTTTATGTGCATGTTTGATATGCATTTCTTGTAGAAATACAACTTCTGCCTTGTTTATGCTTAAGAATTAAAGCAGGTTTGATGTTTTCCTTGGATTACTTAGCCTTTTGATATTTAATGATAACATTGTTATGTGAATGAATTTATTAAGTAGAGTTGAAGAAATAATCTTTCCTATTAACTTATATAAATAAGAAGCATCTATATCATGTTATCGCAAGTTGATTTAATTGAATCACTAATACTCGACACCAAAATGTCATTCTAATAAAAAATGAAAGCTAAATTCATCGAAACACAAAATATCAAAAATTTATAGATGGCCACTTTACAATCACTGCTTCTGTGAATTTGAACAGTACATTGTACTGCAAAGAAACTTGTGAATGTAAATACATAACGTGAATTGTGTAATAAAGTTGAAATAATCAAATATAAATCACATATCGTGAATATACAAGGATTTTCTGTACAAAAATGCTTGCAAAACATCATGAAACAGAAATAATACTTATAACATGTATTGTGCAAAACTAATGGTACGTTGATGTAGTAAGTAAACTATCTTACACCTTCAAAAGCATAGCTACAGCTGTCAGGAACTCTTCACAACTGTATTTAGACCTTTTACTTATCACCGATTGCATTCCATACTGTTTCTTCAGCATCTTATGCTTCTTAGGTGGCACAGCTAAACCTTCCATGAGTTGCAATCTTATTTTGTTGACTCTATTCTGCTCACAAAGTAAAATGTTGAGTACAGCCTGTATATCGCACGTACGTTTATCTAACATACAACAAATTCATCTGTGCCAACCCTCAACGTAGTTTTGTGTCCTTGGCAACAACAAAGCATTCAATGCAGAAATGTTCCAAAACTCAATGGGAAATTTTGGTGGGAATCGTGAAACGGAAGTAGCTCTAGTTTGTACCTTTCTTGGTCGCTCTAACACATAGACTTTACCGAAATACGTTAGCGATTCTTTCCTTTCAATTGGAAAAGTTTTACTTCAATTTTGAAATGCACTGACTGCGTCACTTACCTCTAGAAAAACTAACGCAACTAACTTTTTAACTGACAACTGAAAGGAACAGGATTGTCCATAAAGAGAAGCTAGTCCTAAACTCTGCACTTTACGTCATGTAGCCTGGGCAAAGTGAAATAAACAACCTTTGTGAGTAACATCAATAAAGTTATGTTTTACACTTTTAATACATGCCATTTCAAAATTTGTTAGGATAAACTTAACAGATAACTGCATATCAAAAGAAATCACCAATGTAAATAAACACTCTCACAGATAGTTATATGCTTTATATGACTTTTTAGTCTTTAGACAGTAAACCAGAGGTAAACACTTCCTAGTCTCACCACATGATGCAAAACCATGTATTGTGTATAACTGCCTACATAATTGAGCTTTGGTAAGAAATATCCTATCCATGTACCGAATGATACTGTTACATAAATCCATCAGATTTTCTTGAGTAGTGAACACCAATACATGTGTGTTACTGTGATTGTCTACCATACAATGTTGTATGAATTTGCCTTCCTTCAAACAATATGTACTGGTACCCACTGCACTTAAACTTGTTTGGACTAGGGGATATGTCAACATCTTCTTACATCTAACCCTATTAACCTGTTGGAGCATAGACCTACGTGAAGGTAGATGTACAGTACTTTCTGTAGATGTACTGGCAATGATATCATCAACAACTAAAGAGGGCATGCTCCTACATAGCTTTGCAGTTTGTTTCAACTGATGACACGCTATGTATCATTCTACTTCAGTTGGATCAGGTGCATGATGGTGCAGAACCGACTTTAATAACTCTTCCCCATCTACTACAGTAACACTTATAGCTCTGCCTTTACATTTTGACACTAACTTTAACCTACAACACCAATAGTTCTTATTCTTCACAGTTCTTTCTAGATTATACACATAGCCATCTACATATAACATTCGTTTGTGCTTTTGTGATGTAAGTGTACCGTATTTGTTACCTATTATGCCTGGAGCAGATTGCGAAGTTTCAGCCATGGCTAGAATGCCTATACAGTGTAACGTATGAAAATATTCGTTTAGTTATGATGATTTACGTTTTACTTCCGGTAACATGTTTTATTTCCCTTTCTATTAGCACACTAGGTAGTAATATTTATTATTTTATTATTTCCACTTCAATATACATTTTACCTATATATATACTTAATGTATTATTCCTTTGTTATTAAAACGGAGCAATACTGGATGTGACGTAGAATACGCAAACACTTTAAACGGGCCAACTATAACTTTTCGATGACTATTTTTTCAACTAAATAAGCTTTCGTTTTTTATTTGAACGTCATTTTGGTGCCGAGTATTAGTGATTCAATTAAATCAACTTACAATAACATGATATAAATGCAATAAGAATTGAAATAAATCACCTCATTTTGTTTCTTGAATAGCAAAGGGTATGATTTCAGGCATGGTAAAAAGTTTGTAAGAAAAAAATTTGATTATTTATATACATGGAATTATTGAAATTCTTATTCTAGTAATAAAGGAATTTAACTAGACTATCCCTCACTTGTTAGCAGCCTAAAGCTTTAGATTTGATTTAATATACAAGGTTGTCAGAATCCAGTAGTAAGTGAAAAATAAATGATATGCTTACTTCTTACTGTTTTCTTTTTTTTACCTATTTTTCCTTCCTGTACCCATCTCTTATATTTTCATCTGAAATGATTATCCTTTTATCTTCTCATATTTGTTTATGAGTTTTGATTTATAATTTAAAGACTGTATACTACACATCACATTTTTAAGGAAAAGTGTAGGGTACTTGACATAGATAATTTGAATAATTTAATATTCCCATTAAATTAAACACAAGCATTTTGCAGCAAATAGTTAGTAAATTATCTAGCTAGCTTATATATCTTGAAATTAAAAAGGAAAATGTACATCTATGCACAAAAGATTGTATACAATTACAAACTATATAACCATGTATAATTTTCTGAACAAAGATTTCCACTTTTTCTCTTTCCTCTCATCTCTCTCCCTATTTTTAATACTTATTAATATACATAAAGCATTTAATCATTAAAACATGTGCCTTTTACTATATGACTATGTCAGCTTTGAAGTACACAATGAGGAAGAGCGACAAATTACATAGGAAGATAGAGGAAAGGAGAAAATATCTTTCAAATAGCATTATATATTTGTTTATAAGAAATTCATATTTATTCTGCATAAGCTTTTTTATCATTTTTTCAAAGGTAAATATCTTAATGTAAATGTAAACAGTTTCTGATTATGCTAATTAAATTAATGTAGTATTGTTCATTTGTTCACAATAAGATTTATCATTTATTAAAGTCATTAAAGAAAATTAGAATCCATTCCATTGAAATATATCTTATACTGTAATATTTTAACTTATTTCTTGTAAATGAATTTCTTTTTTCATGTCTACAAACTAAATAAAATCTATTTGTTTTAATTTTTATTCAAAATGTCAGTGAACTAATCTTACAAATTAGATTTGTAATTGTGGAGTATTATGTGTTATAATATTTATGATTGAATTGTCTCCCTTTTTCTTTTATTTATCCTTCTTCATCCCCCTTCCCTCCATCCTTCCTGTCTCTATACTTCTCTATCCTTCTCCTCACTGCTCTCTCCCTTTATCTCTTCTCTGTTCTCCTCTTGCTCTGCATAACATCAGAGAATATTTGTAAATGATTTCTAGAGAATAGGTTTATATATACAATTTGCAAAACGTATCTAGTTAATCTGTTCATAAGTTTGAATTATCTTATGTCTAATTTCTTCCTTGGATCTTTGTATTGTCTCCAATTCTTTCTGTCTAATGCCTGAAGTAGTAATTAAAAGCATCAAATATAAGATTATAATTTAGCTACAACATGTAGAGGCTTGTAATTATCTATTTCTATTTTATTGTCTGACACTGCTCTGTGGAAGGTCTCAGCCATCTGTATCAAAAAGAAACCATTCTTCCTGTCAAGAGTCAATAACAGTCTATTCTTTTGAATAGTAATGGCAATCTCAAATACTACTGAGTCTACCTAGGTGTATATTAATTTCCTTTTCTGATAGAGGATTTTACTGCATCTGGTACTTTGAAAACAGAAAATAACAGATAGATTTATAAGTTATTCCTTTCCAAATTACTAAGTCACATCCCTATACATTTCAGTACTTTAAAGAACGTCCATAAGCTATGCATCCAATAAGTTTACTACAAAGTTGACTGCGTTCAGACTGTGTCACCCTAAGGTAATGAGCACACTGCCAGTCTATATGAAAATCCTCACTAACCACTAGGGAATTAGTCAGCCCCAAACTGTAACACTCTCTATCTTGTCACATTCATGACAATATACATTTTATTAATGTAAATGCAACACATCAATGGTAACAGCTATCAGTCTCTAGGTTAGTTTATACTGGATATCTTTATGGTTTACACAGGTTGGTGTGTGTGTGTGTGTGTGTGTGTGTGTGTGTGTGTGTGTGTGTGTGTGTGTGTGTGTGTGTGTGTGTGTGTGTGTGTGTGTTTGTGTGTCTACTGAATATCTGCTCAGGAAATTAGAACAAGCAAGAGCTAAAGCTGTGTTACTTGAACATGGTTGCCATTGCACTTCAGTAACATTCTTTTAACACCACCCCTTAATAGGATGATATAGGGTTAAAGAGCACTAGAAATGGTAGCAGAAGAAAGAAGAAATATTTTTATGAAAGCACATTTGTTATCACTTAGAAAATGCCATATTACAAAAATTGCCATATGTATTTGATTCTGTTGTGCTTTAATAATGTGAGAACAGGGAAATTGTCTGTTTTCAAAAACCATATTCTCTCATTCAAGCAGATACTGTGCACAATCAACAGTTAACTGCTAAGGCTCAAGCTAAGGGCAGGAAAGGAGGCCATAGGGAACACCTTCATTTTAACAACAATGTGGCTAGTAATGTACTGATCATGTGTTCTACTTAGTTAAATACTTTTAAGTCACATTAGCATTTTCAAACAGACTCAATATCCAACATCCGAGCCTAAAATCTTGAACAGAGTATGCCATGTTAGATTATGTTAAGTTAAATTATAGTTGTTTTTCTTTACTCTTTATGTAAGAGACTGTTAGATTTAAACACTAAAGCAATTAATAACATTTTTTTGATATTAATATTCTAACATATCTATTACAGTTGTATAAAGTCTGATAATAAAATCAATGAAAGCAGTTATTAGCTTTTGAGAACTGTTACCTAAATATTCATATCTGTGTTTGATTTTTTTTGTGTAGATGCTTAAATAATTGTGACTTTTTCTTTCCTTGTAAGATATAGTTTTAGATATCATTATTGTATATTAGTAGTTGAAGTTATGTTTTGCTTAGGTTAGAGGTCTTTGGTTGTTTCTTTTTCCTCATATCAGTCCATGATATTTTTTTTCTTAGGATCTTTTCAGGGTGAGTGAGGTACAGATCATCTCTTCTGTAGTGTGTATCACGCTGCTCTTTTTTATAAATGAGATTGCTTCTTCAACATTGCTAAATATTCTAATTCCATTAGGTAAATGGATTTTTATTCTTGGGAAAATTATTTCAGCTTTAATTCCATTTTGTTTGAGTAATTTTTACTAATGGCCTAAAACAAACCTTGAGAAGGTCACACAGGAAAACCAATCAGTAAAAACTAAATGAAAACTCCAGCCAAGCTTCCATTGAGTGACCTATCAAACGTCTTGTATCAGAGGCACATGGATGGGATATATGCAAATAACCCTTATGAACATCAGGTGTTTTAGCTGCATGGTGATTCCGAATGCCCATGACTTATTACTTTTTAAGTCATTTCAATGGACAATTTCAGGCCAATAAAGCCAAACCCCACTAGCTGTGGATATGCATATTACGGTCTTATTATGACATCATCAGCAGAAGCAGAGTGTTTGACTACGTATAAGAAACACAAGGCTGTTATACCCAGTTGATGTCCATTACTATCCCAAACGGGATCGGCCAGAAAATAACAGAAAAACCCTGAAAAAAACCTTTCCCTGCAAAATCACAATTTTGCCATTAAAGTCAATGGCAGGCAGAAGACAACAAGGCCAGTGAATAGTGGTTTCTAAGGAGGAAGGCTCGGTGTCAGACTTGTAACTAGGCATTAGCAGGCAATCCTATGTAAATTAGGCAAATTATACTGAATTTCAGATTTCCCCTCATGGCTAACCTGCGCCCAACTGTGTAGCTGCAGGAAGACCATGGTACAAGTGTAAGAGCTAGCTGACATCATAGAGAGGTGTGTCAGGCATACTGTAAACTTATTGGAGCCCTGTGGCTCGGGTTTGCCCTTAGCTTAGCAGAGCTAAGCAACGGGGTGGATCTGAAGCTGCCAAGCACTCTTTACATTGCCTAAATGGGTGTGCGCACCACGCACCATGTTTTAAATGAAAAAAAAAAGTAAACCAGAAAATAGCAGCTCCATGCACATCTGAGCATTGTGTTTGTGCGGCGCACCTCGAGCCTTAAACAAGAAGGCAATGGGAAGGGAAAACAGCAGTAGGAAGGTAATCAAGGCTACCATAGCTCGCAGGTGAAATTTATCAGAATATGCCAGTTACACAGGCAGCAGTTCAGGCCAGCCCAGCCCAGCACACTACTATAAATGATGCAAACACCTTCCACTCTGGGTTTTTCCACAAACCCTACACCACTAGTTTACACAAATGGGGAAGTTTTACTTAACAAAAGCAGCAAAATGATAGGTGCTGCATTAGCTCTCATAAATCAACCTGTGGAAGAGGCTGAGGGTGGTGAGGATGAGAATGCTGACAACCAACCCACAGTGAGGAGAAAGAGAAGAGTGTACAGACCCAGGATAACTTAACAGGGGCTACATGAGCTGGAGATCATAGAGCACTATAGGGTGGACAGGGACCTCCTACAGTAAATTGTTGAGCTGTGCCGGCCACACCTCACACACAGAACCAACAGAGGGAAACCATCCCAGTGGATACCAAGGTATGTGTAGGCCTAAGAATACTAGCCACAGGTACCTTCCAAAGGCCAACTGGGGATGTCATGGGGATCTCACATGCAACAGCATCCAGGGTACTCCACCAGTTCCTGGATGCCATGTCAGCACATGTCGGTGAGCACGTATATTTCCACAACACCCATGAGGCATTTACTAGCAATATGCGCCTCTTCCACCAAATAGCAGAACACCCTGAGTTAGTGGGTGCTATAGACTGCATGCACATACACATCAAAGCACCACCTGGCAAGCAGGGTAGGGTCTACATCAACCGCAAGGGCTTCCCCTCCATCAACTGCCATGTCATGTGTGATGCCCAGTGCATTATAATGAATGTGTGTGCTGGCTGCCCTGGAAGCTATCATGACTCCCACATCTGGCATATGACGCAGCTGTACCAGAGATTTGCCAGTGGGGACATCCATTACAGCCACCTAGTGGGGAGTGCTGGCTACACACTGGACTGATGACACCCATCAGAAATGCACACACACCCGAACAAGAACTCCATAATGAGGCACATGCACAGACCAGAATCATAATAGAGCATGTGTTTGGGATGCTCAAGTCATGGTTCTGTCATCTGGACATATCCGGTGGAGCCTTGCAGTACTCACCAGCTACATGTACCCAAATTGGCATCGTATCTGCCATGCTACACAATATGATCCTGTAGAAACAGCTGCAGCAGGAACAGCATGGGGCAGGGACACACAGCCCCCTACCATTGCCAAGGTCTGTACAGGCACAGAGTGACTTGGAGGAAGAACAACCTGACCCTGGCTCAGTAGGCAGAAGGAGGCATGCCCAGTATGCCCAGGCACATACACTGACAAGGGAGGAACCCTCAGAATAACACCTCTTTCTGACTTGCACATAGAGTAAAAGGGATGCCAAACATCACACTACCTGTGCTTAACCATGTATAGGGGTGTACTATGTGCATCCAACATAGTCAGCCTTCCAGTACCATGCACAATACTGGTACAGCCTCAAGGTAAATCACTCTCCCTATCATTTGCTGAATGGAGTAGTATGTGTTGTTACTTGTATCTATGGTATGGATGTGAGCATGCAAGGGAGTCGGGTGGCTGAATGGGATGCGAGCAGATAGCAGACACCTATATCGGCAGCATGAAATCTGTAACAAATACTGGTGTCACCATAGTAGCCAGTACTAGACAAGGTGACAAAACCCACTGCAGGAAATGTGGTGGGCCAAATGTGTGTCTATAGGACACGCACACATGCCAGTCAGGGAGGCTTACATACCCAACAGTCTCAGCCACTAGGACATGCATAGACAAACACAAAGAAAGGCTGTGCTAAGGCCTCTGATTGATGGCTATGGAGAACAGGCCCCCTCCAGACCTACACAGACAGACTACAAATTGGTCAGGCAGTGGGATGTTAGTTCTGAAGGGTAAGAAGTCTGAAACTGAAATGTAGGTCAATAAAACCTAAGAACTGTAGTACACTGATATGCCTCTAGTCTGCATGATAGGTCAGAATACAGAATGAAATTGAGTACCTGAAATACCAGTACAGCCATAGCACATGCATAGAGTTGTCAGGAGTGCCCCCAACAATCCTATGTAGAAATGTAGTAACATGTATGTGTAGGTATAATAACAGTGGAGCACAGATTACCTGAGCCGGCCAAAGTAGCAGGATAGATTGTAGCACGTGTACAATATGCAGAGCTGTGTGTGTTAGGTTGGTGTGTGTTGTATGTTGTGTGAGAGTGATCATCATGTAGGCATGGTGGGTTTTGTCCTGGTGGCCATTGGCCAGTACTGCCGATGACAGAGTCAAGTTCTCACAACTGCAGTGCCAAACACAAATGCATCCCAGCAAGACACATTCCAGCAGTAAGCCATAGTAATTGTTTGGATGTAACATCTGTCACCATCTGAAAGACAGACATGGCATGAATGTGGGCCCAGACATACAAACAGTACACAGGTGGAAGTACCCTAGACATACAGTGTATAAAATGTTACTGTCAAATGGACATACCTTTGGAATTGTACATGCAGGTTAGCAGCACATTAGTTGGGTTTGTAGAATGGAATACCAATGTCATCTGGCCAAACGCTGGCAGATGACAAAGGTCACAGGTATGAAGTATTTAGAAACTGCTGTCACTGCACAAGCCAGCATAAGTGGAATGCCCCACATATATT
This sequence comes from Protopterus annectens, assembly GCF_019279795.1. NCBI lineage: Eukaryota > Metazoa > Chordata > Ceratodontiformes > Protopteridae > Protopterus > Protopterus annectens. Next base: position 192,882,363 of record NC_056744.1, read on the forward strand.
TGTGAGTCAGCTGCAAGTAGCATCCATAGCACACATGCACCCAGCTCACCCCACCATCACCCACAGGTACTTCACAGGTCTTATCCCTGCTGTTGGGAATGAGTACAATATGACCCCCACTTCCATATGGAAATAGCCACAGAATGTAGCATGCTGAAGAGATGTCCCATGGAGGTCTGTCCCTAGCTCTAAGTAGCACACTGCCAGCATCCACACCACTGGATCAATAATGACAGAAAGTATTGACATTAACACCTTGCACACCTACCCTGTCACCCCAGGGGAATATAGTAGCTTGCAGTCTGGGACTGTAGGAGTGACACAATGCAACGACCTGCTACAGGTGGCCTGCATCACTACCAAATGCCCTACAGTTCTCTGCCAAAGGCCTGTGTCTCACCCGTACTGCCAATGTATGTTATGTCATGGACTCCCAAATAACAACATAACACAGTCCACAGAACCCAAATGCAAGGTCATGTTGACAAATCCCAGTAATATGTCCACCATGTCCTACTGCATTAACTGTGGACCAACACCAAAATACTGCTGGGATGAAGTGATAACTACAGGGAACTTATCAGATAATGTTTGCATAATGTTTGGAAGAGGATAGAATAACGGGGGGAGGGTAGGAGCATGGACACTATGGAGTGTGTGAAGTCTGAAACTCAGCCGTGTGCACATACTGTCCCTCCCTGCAAACATAGGAATGGGTGGCTACATACCTGCTTGTAAACCACAATGTGAAGGGGTAATGGCCAGAAATATGACCCCTTCCTCTGGGTAACCTGTGTGAATCTGTACAGCTGTGAGGTATGGCCATACTGTCACGTCGATGGATGTACAAGCATGGGATCCTCAGCCACCACTATACCAAGGTGCTAAATCATTTACACAGACCCATCAGCAAGTGTCTGCAGCTTCCCCTCCAGAATGACATGATTGTGCACAAATATGTAGGCTGCAAACCACAATACTGGACACAGCTTCATTCATCCTCTGTTCCCCAGGAAATTACTGCAGGCAAATATGTATACCTGACAGTAGCTGATGACATAAAAATTCACAGTGTAAAACAATACATATGTCTGAATATTTCTGCTAACACCAAAACCATGTAGCAAAAGCAGCACAGACACAATTACCTACAGTAACCCACTATCCTTTGTTCATTTTGACCCCATATTGTCAACTGATCAACAGATATCCTGCAGAAATAGGTTGCTAGTTGTAGGTGTAGAACACAAAAGCCTGCACTGGAGTACAGCCTACCTGGAATGGATTCACACATTCAATACAGATGGTCCTACTGGGCATGCTCCCACACTTAGAGAAATGAAGCCCATGTCTGGCAACAACAGTGAACTATAAATATCTGACGGTCACAGATGTTTGTGCACATACTCCACATTGCACACCAGTCATGCTTTGCACACACTGGATAGGAATATGCACATATATCCAAGGACAACACACTATAATAGGCTAAACTTGCACATACATGGATGTGTGCAAGAGAGTGACAGACAGTGACAAACAGCCTCCCATCATGAGGCCTGTCCCACCCAGCACACATCCAATTGGCTAAAACCACATGATGTGTAAATGTCAATCACTGTAGACATTTGCCCCTCATGTCCCTCAGCATGTAGTGTCTGTGGTGCTTGTGATAAATGTGTAACATGACTATACAAGTCATTATTCATCTAGCAGTTGTATACATGTACCTGTGAAATATAAACCTGCGTGTGCCTAAGTGTTGTGTGTCTGCTTCCAGATGAATGCTTTACGGCCCATTCACACACACTGCACTCCCCATTGCCCTACTTTGGCAAGCCTGCTGATGTCATTCACCTTGAAATACACCTTTGGTAAAGAAGTAGCCCTATAAGCTCTGTGGTGTGTGCTATAACTACATAATGCTATAGTGTGATATACTAATTAGGTAGGAGTTTTTATCCCAGACATGGCAACTGTGAGACTGTGTGTGTGCGTGTAGGGATCAATGCTTTTTTGGCCATTCACAGTCACTACACTCCCCATTGCCCTACTTGGGCAAGCCTGTTGATGTCATTCAACTTGAAATACACCTTTGGGGTAGGAGTAGCTCAGTAAGCTCCATTGCATGTGCTACAACTGTGTAATGCTGAAGTGTGATGTGCTAGTTAGGTAGGAGTTCTCCTCCCCAATATGGCAACTGTCAAACTTGGTGTGTGTGTTTGTCTGTGTAGGGATCAATGCTTTTGAGGCCATTCACAGTCACTACAATTTCCATTACTCTACTTTGGCAGGGCTGATGTCATTCACTTTGAAATACACATTTGGGGAAGGAGTAGTCGAGTATGTTCCATGGCGCATCCTATAACTGCATAATGCTTTAGTGTGATGTACTAATTAGGTAGGAGTTCTAGTCCCAGGTATAGCAACTGTAAAACTTTGTGTGTGTGTTTGTCTGTGTAAGGATCAATGCTTTTGAGGGCCATTCACAGTCACCACAATTTCCATTGCCTTACTTTGGCAGGGCAGCTGTTGTCATTCACTTTGAAATACACCTATGGGGAAAAGCCCAGTAAGCTCTGTGGTGCATGCTATAACTGCCTAATGCTGTAGTGTGATGTGCTAGTTAGGTAGGAGTTTTAATCCCAGACATGGCAACTTTGAAACTCTATGGGTGTGTTTGGTTGTGTGTGTGTGTAGGGATCAATGCTTTTGTGGCCATTCACAGTCACTAAGCACTCCCACAAATGGAGAACATCGATATCTGTGCAGTAACAGAGAACTGATCCAAGTCTCCAGCGAGCACCTCTGCAATACCAGATACAGCTCTTACCACACCTATCGGCCACCAAACCAGGACCAAAACACTAAAGTTGGAGGAGTGTTCATATTCACCAATGATATTCACACCACTAGGCTACTTTCCCAACGTAATGCATCTGAAATACTCCCGGTGCAACTAACACTAGGTAAGACTGCAATCCAAACTGTTTAGCTTGCTACAGATCCCCCACCATGCCCCAAGATTCCCATTACACCTTTCTAAACATACTGGAAAATATTATGATAGAACCAAACACCCTAATACTGGGTGACTTCAACTACCCTGCCATTAACTGGGAAAACTACTTGTGTACCACCCAGGGTTGCCAGATGTCCCTATTTGGGCGGGACTGTCCCGAGATCAGCAGCCTGATCCCGAGTCCCGCCCTGCCAGTTTAAATTCCGGCCAGCCTCCGCTTTGTTTGTTTTTTTTGTTTTTTTTTTTTTATTGTCCTGTATACCTGGCATACAGGCCAATCAAAAATTGCTAAACACGGAGCTTTTTGTGTTCCGCATTAAACACGAAAAACTACATGTTTAGCGATTTTTGATTGGCCCATATGCCGGTATACGGGCCAATCAAAAATCGCTAAACACGGAGCTACTTGTGTTGAATGCGGAACTGCAATGCATTAAACATGAGAAGCACCATGTTTAGTGCAGAGCTACTCTGTTCCCTACCTGGGGGGCTGGAAATCTGGCAACCCTGGTAGCATCTTACCCTCACCAAGAATGATGCCACAATATGAAGACAAGATGATCAATTTCAACAATTGGCTTAAGTATTGGTGTCATTCAAAGGGGATCCAATGCCTGTCAGCCTGGGATGACATGCTCGACAAGCCACGATGCTTCACTAGGGACAGCTTGCACCTGTCACCCCTGGGCTTTCGGATATTGGCAAAGGCTCTTGCTACCCCCATAGTGCCTTTTTTAGGCAAGGCTCAAAAGACAAACCCACCTCCATAGGTATCACAAGGGATAAGAAACTAAGAGTAATGCTACTCAACGCCAGAAGTCTAAACCTCAAGATGCACACACTCAAAACTCTCCTTAGCATGGAGAACATCGATATCTGTGCAGTAACAGAAACCTGGTTCAAGGCTCCCGAGAGCACCCCAGCACTACCAGGTTATACCTCATACCATGCTTTTCGGCCCCAAAACTTGGACCGAACCACAAAAGGAGGGGGAGTATCAATATTCGTCAAAGATACCCACACTTCCATGTTGGTGGCACAGCACGAAGCATCAGAGACTATCCATGTGCAACTAACAGTGGGTAAAACTGCCGTCCAGTTTATAGCCTGCTACAGACCACCCTCCCAAACCCAGGAACCCCATTCGGCATTCCTGAGAACACTGGAAAATATGAAGGTCTCTCCAAACACCATTATATTGGGCGACTTCAACTACCCAAACATAGACTGGGAGCATTACTCTAGCTCCAACACCCCAGCCCAAAGGTTCCTAGAATTTACAAACTCAAATGCTATGGAACAACTTGTTACCACTCCCACAAGAGGGGAAAACATACTGGACCTGATCATCACCAACATGGGGACTCTATGCTCCAGACCAGAAGTGTATCCCTCACTGGTAAAATCAGACCATAAACTAATCTCACTGGATATTCACATCCCGACTCCACCCCCTGCCCTGAAATCCACAGTGAAAAACTTCTCTAAAGCAAATTTCACACTCCTCAAAACTGAGGTGGAATCCTTCAAAGCTCCCGGGCCTGTGGAAAATACGGCCCAGACCGCAGAATCCTTTATAAACACATTCTATGAACACCTTCAGGAATGCATGGATCATGCAATCCCAAATAAAACCAAGACCCAATCCTCCAAAGGCAGACGTCCTGTCTGGTGGACCCCAGCCATAAACAAACTATACAATAGAAGGAGGAAGCTACTACATGATAGAGCAAAATCCCAAAAAGGGAAGGCATCTCTGATCAGTATTAGCAAAAAACTACGGGCACTCATAAAATCGTCTAAGGCCAGCTTCGAGAGAAAAATTGCACAGGACACTAAGGATAATCACAAGGCTTTCTTTAGTTATGTTAGGAACCTGGGTGGGAATTCCCAGATATGCTCAGAATTAGTCCAAAATGACAAAAAATACACCGAACCCACACACATTGCCAACATCCTAGCTGACAGGTTCAGCGCAAACTTCTCCCCCCCCCACCAGAAGGGCAAATATCTATCCCAGCAGAGTGCTGCCCCCATGACATCTCAGATGCTCAGGTAAGAGCTGCCCTCTCCAAAGCAAAAAACACAGCATCAGTGGGACCAGATGGTTTCCCGGGCTGCATCCTACATGAACTCCAAGAAGAGCTAAACCCAAACATAAAACTACTGTTCAATCTCAGCCTTACTACAGGATATGTACCCAAAGAGTGGCATACAGCAACAGTGGTCCCTCTCCACAAAGGTGGTGCCTCAACGGATCCTGGAAACTATCGCCTCATAAGCCTGACTAGCTTGGTCTGCAAAGCTATGGAAAGGATCATCATGGACCTCATAAATAAAGATTTTGGGGACCTACAGACACTGGATCCTACCCAGTTTGGCTTTAAGGGCAGATCCTGCCTCTTAAACCTGGTTGATTTCTTTGAAACAGTCACCAATGCCATTGACGAGGGGAAGGTGGTCCACACAGCCTACCTGGACCTCACAAAAGCCTTCGATACAATACCCCACTCGGGCATTATAGATAAGCTCATCAGCTTAAATATAAACCCCTATGTCACTAGATGGGTTGCAAACTGGCTCAAGGGCAGAACCCACATGGTTAGAATTGCTGGAGCCATGTCAGACCCCAAACCAGTTACAAGTGGCATCCCACAAGGCTCAGTCCTGGGACCTCTCTTGTTCGGTATATATTTCTCGGAGGTATAGGCCAACATGGAAGGACTGTGGCTGACCAAGTTCACAGATGACTGCAAACTGGGTGCCATAATCAACTCTCCAGCTGACACAAGCATCCTCCAAAAGGGCCTCATAGAAACAGACAAGTGGTGCCAGAGCCATGGCCTCAAGCTAACCGCCAAAAAGTGTATTGTCATCCCCTTTGGCAAAAACAAAGTGCCCACAAATTACCACATAGGTGGTAATCCATTAAGTACAGAATAAGTAATTAGGGACCTGGGGACCCAAGTTGATAGCAATCTCTCATTTGACAACCACGTGGACAAAGTGGCTAGAAAAACATTTTATATAGCCCACCTAATCATGAAGGGATTCACATCTAGATCTGGGGAGGTCATCGTGCCTCTTTACTCATCCCTCATCAGGCCCATAATTGAGTACAATGCCCCTTTTTGGATGTACCTTACCAGACACGTGCAGCAACTGGAAAGACCCCAAAAGTACCTCACCAAGAGGATCAAAGGGCTCAAACAGATGCCATATGCTGCCCGGTTACAGAAACTCCAGCTCTACTTAGTGGCATACTGCCTGCTCAGAGGCGATCTGTGCCTCACGTATAAAGCCATGTCCAACCCGGAATTAATGGACATGCTGCACCTCAGAAAATCCAAATCCCATCGAGCTACGCGCTGGAGTGACTTGAACCTCAGCACTGAAATAAATAGGACATGCTGGAGGGACAGATTCATAACCCAGAGGCTCCCTTCACTCTGGAATAAAATCCCAGTCCAGGTTAGGCAGAGTCCCTCATTGACTCTCTTCAAGAGGAATCTTGATGAGTGGATGGGAGATTGTAGGTTTACCCCAGGTATCACTTCTATGTCACTGTTAGACAGAGGCACAGTATACCAACCTTGAAAAAGGGCATAGCAAAATTAATTTAAAATGGGTGGCAAAAGCCAAACACACTCTGGCTAGGCTTATAAATGCCCTAGGGCAGATAGCCTAGTATGAACCTATGAACCTATAAAGAATGTGCACAAAGCCATAAGGGACAATCATCCCACAAAGCAGAAAGTTGATAGAATAACAGGTTCAGCATTAGCATGGATATTCTGAAGGGTAAAAATAACAAAACACAGCAAATACATTTTTTTATACATGCAATAAAGTTTAAGCATAGCTGCGCGGGTGTGACCATTGCTTAGCTACGCTTAGTCCAGCTTAAACAGCCCAAGAAATTAAATAGCAACACACATCCAACATAAGCAGTACTACAACAGTGTAGTGTAGTGTAGTGGTTAGAATGTACACTTTACAAGCAGTCATTCTCGGTTCGATACCCACTCTTACCAGTTTGCATTTTACATGTGAAAGAAGTACATAAACATTTTCTTTTATATGTAGCTACTAAATAACATACATTTGTTAACCAGAATACTGTAGTAGGTCCAGATGGTAGGTGTAAGTTTAATAAAGTTGTGAAACCCCCCTATAAGCACAAGTGCCTTATACGGTATAGTTACGCATGAATAAATGTAATAAAAGCACATTGGGGATGTCAGGGACAGTAAACAATTGTATAATATATAATGAATGATGAATCAATCCCATACAGCAGATAGTCTATAAAATAAAAAAAAACAATGCTAAGCATTGCACAGCTTTGCTTACTGTGTGTAAGTATTGTGTACATATGAATACTAAGCAATTAATAGCCCAGATAAGTGGATTTACTCTATTGGTAAGCAATGCTGGACCTGCCCCTTTAAGCACTGCCAACCTTAGCTAAGCAGGTTTGCCCGTAGTTTAGCTTAGCTCAGCATATTCAAAACTGTCCAATCACGGCAAAGGGCAGGACATTGGCCATATTTAAACTCCACAGGTGGGAATACATCTCATAACTGGTTGCAGCTTCACAGTGTAGGCAGTATGGCATGTTTTGGTGAGGGCATGTACTTCCGGGTGCAGCACTGGGGCATACAGGAGTCCAAGGTCATGGTAGGACTCCTGGTAAAAAAAAAAACATGATGAGAGACTGCTGCAGGGCCAGTACCAGGGCTCCCAATATAAAGTGGAAGCCTGGGACCATCTCTCCTGTGATCTCACCAGTGCCACTGTTTTCCCTTGGACTGGTAAGCTAGTCCAGCACCACTATGCCGACTTGAAGCAGAGGACTAGGGAGCTCTTGGATGAGTGGGTCCTAGAAGCAAGGCTGAGGGGTGATGTCCCAGCAGTGTGTAAGTATTCATATCAATAACTGTTTACCAAAGTCCAGCCTGTGTATGTGATGGATAGGTATGCCTAAGTATTTCTCTATTCCCTTTACAGCTGCAGCTGAGTGAGGTGTGAATCAGGACACCCATGCCAATAGGTTGCAAAGGCTGTGTTGCGAGGCTGGACAGTAAAAATCCTGCTTGTAGTAGTCATACTAAATAAATATAAAGTAGTAGAAAGTCACCTGGCAGTATAAAAACTGTGTATGGGCTGTACTGAATAAACCAGACAATTTGACAGTAATAGTCCCATGTAGGTGATATTTAAACAAAAACATAACTGCCTGGCAATAAAGTTCTAAATCCTGGACTGGTTGTGCTTACTCTGGTATTGTATGGCATTTAGTGATGCATTTTCTGAATAGTAATGTTGTGTTAACCACTGTTACTCACACTGTGCTACATAATAAACATGTCTAGGAATGTATAAGACTGTTGTAAGTACAAGGTTAGATTGTACAACCAAGAGAGACTTAGACAGAAAACTCTAAAGGAATATATAGCAGTTTCTAAAAAAACTCACTCTAATGAAACACAAATTGTATTTTTAGCACACACAGCCATGGTTCGAATCCAGTGAGTGGTAGTAAGCTGTATGCATAATCATACCTCTCAACTGTATAGATTTTTGCAGAATGTCCAGATAATTGTCTCATATTTTTGGCCTGTTTCTCTTTCTCCTTGGCAAATCACTGAGATGATCTCAGAACTGTAGTCACTAAATAATGGCATACATTTGAATTTCAGACTTCTAATCCTTCAGAAAACGTATATTAAAGCAAATCATGTAACTCTAGCAACTAGTTTAAAAGAGCAATATTCAACATATGTCCCTATTTGTACCCCCATGTTGCCAAGCTTTGTCCAGAGTTTGCGCATTAAGAGATTGAGAGGTATGTACATATTTTAATCAGGAATCTGGGAATATGTATAGAAACAGTCAGGTCATGTCACCAAACATTCTCTCCACAGGTCTTTCAGATAAGAAAACTGTAACTGCCTGGCAATAAAGTTTTAAATCCTGGACTGGTTGTGTTTACTTTGGTATTGTATGGCCTGACATGTAGCATTCACCAAGATCTGATATCAGAATAGTATTGTTGTGTCAAACACTGTTTTTCATACTGTGTTACATAAAAATATCTCTAGGAATATCTGTACAAGACTGTTGTAATTACAAGGTCATATTGTACAACCAAGAGAGACATAGAAAACATTGAGAGCACAGACAGTTGTTTCTAGATAGCTCACTCTGACAAAACAGACATGGTTCGAATCCTGAGAGTGGTAGTAAGCTGTATGCATATTCATACCTCTCAACTGTACAGATTTTCCCTGAATGTCCAGATATTTGGCTTATATTTTTGGCCTGTTCCTCTGTTTTCCTGGAAAATCACTGGGATGATCTCAGGATTGTAGTCACCAAATAATGACATACATTTGAGTGTCAGACTTCAAATCCTTCAAAAATGTATATTAAAACAAATCATGTTACTCTAGCAACTGTCTATAAGTTTATAAGGGCAATATTCAAAATATGTCCTTATTTATACCCACATGTTGTCAAGCTTTGTACAGAGTTTGTGCATTAAGGGACTGAGAGGTATGTGCCTAAATTTAATTAGGAATCTGGGAATATGTGTAGAAACAGTCAGGTAGAGTTAATAAACATTGCCTCCACAGGTCTACCAGGTAAGAGAAGTAGAATTTAGCTATAAGACAGTTGAAGTATACACTTGTGTACAAACATACCACTGCCCAAACCAAGGTCATAGGGTACTGTAATAATACCTGTAGAGTAATGATTATAGCAGTGATCATTAAAGTTGTGAGTACTGCAAGGATATACATGTTGTTAACTGACATCCCCCCCCCCACCATATCTGCAGCAATAATCTAAACACACAAATCAATGGGTATGTTTACACCAAATCTACTGTTGGGACATATGTCCTATTGTTCAACAAATACTGAAATGTGTTTCTATTAATGGTCCATGTTGAAATACTATTATTGGTGGTCTGTTGATATCAATGTAACTAACCTGCATGATGCTGTAATGGTCACTGTGGTTCCATATATGCATGTGTTCTATTTGCTATGCAACTGTTCTAAATCTGTTGTTGTGGGTTAATGGGAATATCTATGCATGCTGTTATAACTAATCCTGGATTGTGTTGACTATTACTAACCCACATGTGTTCTAAAACTGTAACACCATAGCACGTTTGGAAAGGCCGGTCCCAGCGGACCCACCTCTCCCACCTCATCTGGCCATGGCACCAGGCCCCAGCATGAAACCACTTCAGGGAATGGGCCACATCCCCCCTGAGAGTGGGCATGGACTGGCTCCTGTCACCTGAAGCCAGGTCTGGGGTTTGGTGTGTAGCAAGCTCTGAAAGGAGTTTGGAGATCTGCTATGCCAGCTTGAGGGCCATGTGGCACAATTAGAGGGTCAGTCTGCCCCTGCTGCTCAGCCCCCAGCACAGCCACCTTTGGGGCCATGAGGGTGTAGTGGTGACTGCCCATGGGTGGGGACCTCGGTCCCACTGTTTCTATTTGGGGGCTCATGGGCTTCTGATTTCCAAAGACCCCTCCCGTCCAAGGTGTTTACCCCCCGACATATGTCATATACCGCCCCTGTATGCTGTCTTGTCTGTCTTCCTACCCAACCTACCTCCCCAAATATACCTACTATCCTTCTCCAACATCCCACTCTCACCTTAAAAAAAAGGGGCAATTTGTTCCCAAAAAATATTTTGTCCCATGCATAGCTGTCCATTTCACACATGTGTCCACTGGACACAAGTAATCTGGTCTAACTGGCTTC
>NC_056744.1:192898169-192903169 GCF_019279795.1 Protopterus annectens
TGATACCTAACTGGAATGATATTACAGATGATGTCACTAAGTAATGATATACCACATCTCTATGCTTCTGACTGGATGATATATGGACAAAGATTGACAAACTCGTGGACAGTGGCCTAAACACAAGTCCTGATGAAGCGCATTTGTATGCGTGAAAGCGCTTGTTTTTTACAAAAATAAATTGGATCTTTATTTTATCGTGGTGGTTCCCAGCAGTATTTCTTCACCTAAACACAAGTCCAGGATGGAGATACTGCTTTTATAAACTGAGAAAGTATCTGGTGCAAGTCTAATAATACCCCCCTGCCACACAGAGTGCAAATGTGAACATCCCACACTCTGCTGTGTACAGCCCTGAATCCTGCCTTTCTGTACAATCCCACTGTCTGCAACCAATATAATGTAGCCAGTCACACTACCCTTCTGTAGACTTTACATATCACTCTTAATGGTACTTGTCTGCCTGACTCCCCTCCCCACCACACACAACTTGCCTGTAATTTCTCGTACACCTGTCCCCCACACTGCCCATGACTCTGAACTGGTGTTCCCAAGTAGTTAGACCTATCTACCTTCCAAACTGTACGCCCTGCATTGTCACCATTCCTCTATCCCCCACCCCATTCACACACATATATTCTTTCTTAGTCCTGCTGACCATCATTCCTACCCTCTCTACAACATAACCCCACCTCCCCAGGGTCTCCCCAACCTGTCCCCTAATCTCACTACAGACCACAATGTCATCTGCAAACTGCACAGCCAACAGGGGACCCTCCCTGATCATGTCTGCCAACCTCTCCCTCACCACTGCAAAGGTGAAAGGACACACAGCTGACCCTTGATGTACTTCCACCTCTATCTTAAATCCACCTGTCATGTCAAAACCAGAAATCACTGTGTCCCTCTGTAGGTGCACATAAACACAATGCAGCTACATCTCAGCCTCAGTGCAGTGCCCTATCAACACTTGTGGATCAACATTTGCATCTGTACCGCTCCTACCTGGCATGAAACCATATTGCAAATCATCAATCATCACCATGTTCTCAATCTAGATGCCACTGGCTTTTACCATTACCTCATCCTGTGACCGATCAGTGTTATCCCTCACTTGTTACTACAGCTCTGCAGACCACCCTTGCTCAGATAAGCAGTACCCATACATATTTGCCAACATCTCACACATCCTCTCATTTTCCAAGATTACAGTAAACAATCCAGTTAAAAATACCACTGCCAGGTCTCAGAAACACCTCCAGGCATCCACAGGTATGTCACCTGGAACAACAGCTTTTCCACTGTTAAACCCCCCCCATAGCTATTATTACACTCTCCTTGATAATCTGTTGCACCTCCTGATTAACCATACCCACCTCAGCCAACCTTCCCTCCTTCCCCATTTTCCTCATGGAACAGGCCATCAAAGTGATGTTTCCATATGTTCTAAACACACTTCTAGCTTGTATGTTTCAGCCATATTCCTTTATCACCCTTTTGTACTGCACATCCCTCCTAGACATAGCCAATAACTACAGACCCTATACACCATCTGTGCTGTCCAACCTTACATACAACCCCAGACTCCACATCTGTATGACAGACTCCACATCCATAGTCATGTCCAACACTCTCTTTGCCATACACCCTATCTCTTTATACTCATGTATACGCTCTACATCTGTCTGTCAGTCCCATTTCTCCTTTGCCAACACCTTTCTCTGCATACTCCCCTGTACTTCTTCATTCCACCACCATGTGTGTAGGAACAGTCACCATCTGGGCAGCATGCCAGCCTGTGTCTGATTGAGCATACTAGGTCACAGGTGCATTAATGTAATGCTGAGTATGAGTACAAATTTGACACATCCACTGAGGGCAATTGAAAAGCCATCCCCCACATATGTCTGTGGTCTCACAGGCAATTATCCAACCCACCCTGTAATGGAGGTCAGCCACAGCACATGCACACACACACCATACTACAGACAACCAGCTTTGGACATGTTTAGGATAAACATCACCCCCCTGGCTCAACATCAGTATAGAAGGATATGCACACTGCATGCACCCCTACGCTCACCATTAATCAGGTGCAAACTGCCTACTTACACATAATGCTATGCATGTCTGTATAATTCTGCTAGGTACTGGAGTATTATTTGATGTAATGTTGTGGCTACTGATACTCATTACTAATGAGCTGTCTCTGTAGAGAAGTATGGACAATGATGTCCTGTTATGTGTTTTCCTTGTTTATGTCTTTCAAGTGTGATGCAGAGGCCTCCAGCCAATGATGTCCAGGAGACAGCAGCCATAACTGAGGCCATCCTGGAACACTACCACATCCTCTTCAGTCGGGGTCGCAAACATCAGTGGGAGAGGACAGCCCTCTGGGAAGAACTCACACAGAGAGAGAAATCCTTGGGGAACCATGGCCACTTGTACGAACAGGTCAGGCAAAGAGCAACTGACCCGATTCAGAGTGAATAGCAATGGGCTGCTGCAGTGGTGAGGGACCGTTCCACTAAAGGTGGGGGCCAGCCAGAAAGGCCCCACTTACAGCAATGGAGGAGCTCCTTGCCAACATGTATATATGTATGGAGATGCATATATGTGGACAAATCTATACATAATACATTTTATATATATAATATATATATATATATATATATATATATATTTTTTTTTTTTTTTTATTTTATTTTATAGAGATATACATCCACATGCATATCCACATATATACATATATATATATATATATATATATATATATATATATATAGATATATATATATATATATATATATATATATATATATATATATATATATATATATATATATATATACAGAAATATACAGAATTATATGACAGCCACAAACATATGCAATCTATGCTGCTGCACACTAGACATCTGCATCTGAAAATGCACTCAATGGACGTATTCCTTAAAATGGGGAATTATGACATCTATGCTGCAACAGAGACCTGATTAAAGGCAGCAGGAAGCACCCCTGCACTACCAGCCTATTACCCATTCCACATCTCTTGGATGCAGAACTGTGAATGAAGCTCCAAAGGTGATGGTGTTTCCATATTCATTAAGGAGGCACACACCTCCAGAGTGTTGACCAACTTAGGCATTACAGATCCTGCAGACATAGCTAATATTGGGTAGGGCAGTGGTTCAGGTTGTAGCCAGCTATAGGTCCCCAAACATGTCCCAACACTCACACTCCATCTCCCTAAACACCCTAGAGGATAATATTGTCCAACCTAACACTCACATACTGGTTGACTTCAACTACCCCATCATTAACTGGGAAATCTACTCATGTACCAATGCACATGCCCATCGCATTGACCTGGTCCTTCCTAACATGGGAAACTGTTGGTCGACACCAATAAACAACTCCCCCTTGTTATATCTGAACACAAATTAATCACCTTTGGAAATCCATGGCCCTTCCATGACCCTCTGCACTGGTAACCACCACGAAAAGCCTTTCCAATGCTGAATATGGCCTCATGACAACAGAGGTGGCTAACCTCATGGCAGCCACGCAAATAGAACCTAGGTGCATGACAGCTGAATCAAACAACAATCCACTATGAGCATGTACAGAAATGCATGGGTACTGCCATACTCACTACAACCAGGACGCTCACCTCCAAAAAAAGGAAGTTGATGTGTTGGTCACCTACCATACAGGCACTGTACAACAGAAGGAGGGAATCAATATGGAATAATGTGAAGTACCAAGACTGGAAATCAACCGCTTATCAGCCTCAATTGAAAGCTGAGATTTTTCAACAAATACTACAAAGTTAGCTGTGAGAACAGAATTGGAGCACATAGTGAAGACAACCACAAGGTCTCATGCAGTTATGTTAAGAATCTCCATGGCAATAGCAAGATTTGTTCTGAGCTACTAGACAATGCAACCTCCAAGCCTGATCCAACAATTACTGCCAATATACTGGTTGGCATCTTGAGTGCAAACATTACCCCTCACTCCCTCCCCAAAGGACCAATCACAATACCAGTAAACTGCCAGGCACCCAGTATTACTGCAGCACAGGTTAAAACACAAGAATACAGCTTCTATAGGACCTGAGAATATCCCTGGCTGTGTTCTACATGACCTACAGAGTGACCTGGCACCTAACCTGTGTGCCCTGTTCAAGCACAGCCTCACCTCAGGCTTTGTCCCTACTGAATTGTACACTGTTACAGTCACCCCTCTCCACAAATGAGGTGTAACTACAGACCCTGTGAAATATTGCCCCAACTACCTGACAAGTCTGTTATGCAATGCTATGGAATGCATCATCATGCACCTAATAAACAGGAATATGGGAATCTGCAGACTCATGATCCCACACAGGTTACCTTTGTGAAGGGTAGGTCATACCTGCTGATTCCACCTGGTCAACTTCTTGGTGTCAGTCACCTGAGCTGTGGATGAGGGCAAGGTGACACATACAGCCTACATTGATCTAGCCAAAGCCTTTGATAACATTTCCACACTCACTAACTAGGTGGGAACAGAGGCACAAACACAGGGGTAGATTGGACATACTGCTATCAAACATTGAAACAGTTGCAGATGTCACTGGGTTTGTTGTAACATCCTTTATGAGGAATATGGCATCAGTAATACCCATAGATGTGAGTATTTACTGACTACAATTCCCAGAGTCCACAACTGATTTAACAAGGACATCAACTGTTTGGTGAACACACAAAACATAACATGTGGCCAGTTTGTGGACAGCGTGCTGTGAAGAGGCATTTCAGAGACATATCACTATGAGTCATGATAACACACACGAAATGCATGTCCTCAAAAACCCTGTCAATCTATCAATCCATCATGTGTATAACAGCACTGATGACATAGAAGCTGTTAACAAATCTGGGGATATGTCCCCCATGTTGGTTGGCTGTCTCCACATGTCCTGTCCTGTGACATATTGTCACCAACTGCATCTGA
>NC_056744.1:192908169-193018169 GCF_019279795.1 Protopterus annectens
ATAAGGCCTTTTTAGCTATGTTAGAAACCTGGGAGGAAACTCCCAGATATGCTCAGAACTAGTTCAAAATGATGTGAAGATTACTGATCCTACAGACATTGCCAACATACTGGCTGACAGGTTCAGTGCAAACTTCTCCCAAAGGAGAGATATCTATACCAAGCGATTGCAGCCCCCAAACATCTCCAACACCCAAGTGAGAACTGCTCTCTCCAAAGCAAAAACACAGCATCCATGGGACCTGATGGTGTCCCGGCTGTGTGCTCCACGAACTCAACGAGGAATTAAACCCACAGCTAGGACAGCTGTTTAATCATAGTCTTACCTCTGGATACATACCCAGGAATGGCACTGCAACTGTGGTCCCACTTCACAAAGGCGGTGCCTCCACCGACCCTGGAAATTACCGCCCATTAGCTTGACAAGCCTTATCTGCAAAGCCATGGAGAGGATCATAATGGACCTCATAAATAAAGACATAGGGAATTTGCAGACTTTGGATCCATCCCAGTTTGGCTTTGTCAAAGGCAGATCATGCCTTCTAAACTTGGTTGACTTTTTCGAAACAGTCACCAAAGCCATTGATGAGGAAAAGGCAGTCCATACAGCCTACCTCGATCTGGTGAAGGCCTTCGATACAATACCCCACTCGGGTATCATTGAAAAACTCGTCAGCTTAAATGTTAACCCATACATCACAAGATGGGTTGCAAACTGGCTGAGTGACAGAACCCACAGGGTCAGAGTTGCTGGCGCCATGTCAGACTCAAAGCCTGTCACAAGTGGTGTACCACAGGGCTCAGTCCTGGGCCCACTCTTGTTTGGCATCTACTTTTCCGAAGTACAAGCAAACACAGGAGGGTTATGGCTGACAAAGTTTGCAGATGACTGCAAACTGGGCGCCATAGTAGAAAACACATCTGACACAGATATCCTTCAGAAGGGTCTCACAGAAACGGATAACTGGTGCCAGAGCCATGGCCTAAAGTTAAATGCCAAAAAATGCATAGTCATACCCTTCGGGAAAACAAGGTTACCCCTAGCTACCAAATAGGTGGCAATCCACTGAGCACAGAAGAAGTTATCAGGGACCTGGGGACCCAGGTTGATAGTAGTCTGTCATTCGACACCCATGTAGCTAAAGTAGTTAGGAAGACCTTCTACATTGCCCACCTTATCATGAAGGGATTCTCATCTAGATCAAGGGAGGTCATAGTCTCCCTATACTCATCACTCATCAGACCAATGATTGAGTACAATGCCCCATTCGAATGTATCTGACCCGACACTTGCAGCAGCTGGAGAGGCCACAAAAGTTCCTCACCAAAAGGATAAAGGGTCTCAAACATCTGTCCTATGCTGCCCGACTGAAAGAACTCCAGCTCTATTCAGTCGCTTACTGCTTGCTCAGAGGTGACCTTTGCCTAACATACAAGGCCATGTCAAACCCAGATTTGATGAATATGCTTCACCTCAAAAAATCTAGATCCATCAGAGCCACAAGGGCGGGAGACTTAAACCTCGACACGGCTATTAATAGGACGTGCTGGAGGGATAGATTCATCACCCAAAGACTCCCTATACTGTGCAATAAAATCCCAGTATATGTGAGGCAGAGCACCTCGCTGGCCTTGTTCAAGAGAAATCTTGACCAATGGATGGGAGATCGCAGATATACCCCAGGGATTACCTCAGTGTCACTGCTCGACAGAGGCACAGCAAAATAATGGGTATAGTTCCCCATACTAAAGGGGTGGCGTAAGCCACAAAACTATGGGCTAGGCTTGTAAATGCCCTCGGGCAGATAGCCTAGTATGAACCTATGAACCTATGAACCTACTTAGTGCAAGAAATGTGGAACATGCCTGACAAAGGGGATGTTTAAAGCCATGAAAATGGGGATATATCACACATACTGGGTTAGATATGCTCACACAGTTGATGCATTCACACCCTCCTGTCAGTCATAACACATATTAACTAGAAGAGCAGAGGTCCCAAGCCACATACTTCCCACTAGTTAGTGCCATACATCTTCACAGCACCCACTGCTTTGTCAGAAATACACAACACGTATGGTGGCCAGGCAACAGTACATCTGGCAAATATCTGGACATAACATCACACTAGGTAATACACTGACCTGCTAGGCATGTCACCAAGCACTGTCTACATTACAGGCAGACTGCCACAACACTAACCCAATTTAGCTATGGGGGAATACACATGTAATTGCAAATATAGCAGGCACTAAAGGCATGTAACACCACAGAGTAACAGACACCAGTTTGAAAGTGCATACCCACAACCAATATCAACACAGTCACAGTCACATAATGGTAAGCCTAAGTAAAAATACAATATATGGACTGTGTGAATAACAGTCATCATCATGTGCACCACTCACACACTAACCCTACATATACTGGCCCAATTCACAGTATAGTTTGATGCCTGATTGTGGTATGGGACAGGTCTCAGTCTGGCCCTACAAACATATAGGCTGATAGGGTATCAGAAACTGGAGGAGCATGCAATGTCGGATAGAACAGGACCAAGAAAACTGACATCTACCCCAGTCCGTATACAGGCCAAATAACATAATCACAATACTTGGCTACATAATATAGACACTCTGTCAACAATCACCATAAGTACACAGGCATCACTACTGTACAGGCTACAACAGAATGTCCAGGTTTTGTCCTCAAATATTAGGCCTCCTATACATTACATGTCTGGCAGTCTGATATATCACAGGCTTGATATCAGGAAATATGTCAGTAAATAATGGTACACTGTACATATCCACCTCTTACTGCATGACATATGAACAAAGGGTGACAGACTTGGGGGACAGAGGTAAAAACACAGGGCCAATATTGACATATTGCAGTTATAAACTGAGAACATTGCTGGTGTGACAGGGTTTGTTGTGACATATCTCTTCTGAGGGATATGAAGTCAGTAACAAACATGGATGTTACCATTTGCTGACTACAATCATCAAAGTATGCTACTGCATTTATAAAGACAGAAAATGTCTGAGTGACACACCAAATCTAAGACTGCAAACTCTGGCCAGCCTGCAGATAGCCCTACAGGTGAGAGTTTTCTCAACCACATAACACTGTCATGCCAGACTTTAAATCATGTAGAACAGCCATATCCACACAAACCCTGTTAAACCAACATTACTTCAAATGTAGAACAGCAATACTTACATTCTGTCCCCATGTCTGGAACATCCCCCTCCAGTTTGTTGGCCTGTCTCCACAGTGTTTGCTGTAAGAGGTATTTCCAACTACCCTCTGTGATGCTGTTTGTCACACACCCACATGAAGTCCTGCTCACAGTGAAGAAGAATGGCCAACACCCATTTGCAGTGCTTACTTATAGGAGTGTGCTTCTATGCAATTGGCTATAGGAATGATTCCACAGCTGTTCCACATGCAATTAGCAGGTGAAGGACTCCAATGTGTGCACAGGTCATCAGCTGATCATGAGCATTACCTACCAATGTCAAGCTCCTGCCGATGCAAAACAGATGCATTTTTCCACATCTACCAGAGAGCAAGAGAGAGAGAGAGAGAGAGAGAGAGAGAGAGGGAAAGAAAGAAAGGATGAGAGAAAGAGACAAGCGTGTTTGTGTATGATCCATGGATGGAGAGAGGTTTCTGGGCATTATAATGGTTGCCTATATATAGATGTATGGCTCTGGGTTGTCTACAACAACCTCTATGGTGTTTGGCAACTGTTGGCCTTGTAATATGACATTGAGAAATATGGGTCCTGAATATGAAAATGTAGCAAAACCCACCCTGCAATGGATCCTGTTTTACACAATCACACCATCACCCACACAGGATATGACTGACACACACACTCATATGTCAGTACTGTGTTTCAAACCCCTACTTAGATATGGTATTAGTACTACAGTGTTACACAGTTATTGCAGGCACCACAGAGCTGATATGTTAGGAAGCTGTCCAAAGGTATCTTTGAAGGAGAGTGACATCAGCTGCAGTGCTAAAGGAGGGAGATGGAAGTATAGGAAGTGTAAATGACCACAATATCAGGTGGTAACAAAGACACACACACATTATCACAGTTGCCAGGACCAGGATTAAAACTCCTACCTAACTAGTTTGCTACACTGTGGTATTACGCAGTTATCGTGAGCGCCACAGAGCTTATATGTTGAAAAGTTGTCCAAAGGTATCTTTGAAGGTGAGTGCCATCAGCTGCCATGCTAAAGGAGGGGACAGGGAATTGTGAATGACCACAAAATCAGGTGTCAACAAAGATATACATGCACTCAAACACAAACACACACTTTACCACAGTTGCCAGGACCAGGATTAGCATTCGTACCTAACTAGTTTACAACATTACTGTATTATGCAGTTCTCTCAAATGCCACAGAGCTTATATATTGAACAGCTGTACAAAGGTATCTCTGAAAGTGAGTGACATCAGCTGCAGTGCTAAAGGAGGGAAGAGGGAAGTGTAGGAAGTGTGAATGACCACAAAATTAGGTGTCAACAAAGGCACACACAAACACGTACATTATCACAGTTACCAGGACCAGGATTAGAACACCTACCTAACTAGCTTGGTACACTACAGTATTACACTGTTATCACAAGTGCCACAGAGCTTATAGGGCTGAGACTTTGGCAAATGGTTATTTCAAGGTGACTGAGATCAGCATGCATGCTAAAGTAGGCCAGTGGCAGGTGTAGTGGTGTGAATAGCCTCAAAATCATTCATCTCCACACACACACACACACACACACACACACACACACACACACACACACACACACACACACACACACACACACACACACACACACACACACACACACACACACACACACACACACACACACACACACACACACACACACACACACACACACACACACACAGGCACACATACACACATTATCAGAGCTGCCAGGACTAGGATTAGAACTCTTACCTAACTAGTTTGCTACATTACAGTGGTGCACAGTTATTGCAAGTTCCACAGAGCTTATTGGGCTAAGACTTGGCCAAAGGGTTATTTCAAGGTGACTGATATCAGCAGGCATGCTAAAGTAGGCACTGGCAGGTGTAGTGGTGTGAATGGCCTCAAAAGCATTTATCTCCACACACACATTGTCACAGTTACCAGGACCAGGATTAGAACTCCAACATAGCTAGTTTGCTACACCACACTATTACACAGTTATGATGAGTATCACAGAGCTTGTAGGGCTGAATTTTGGCCTATAGTTTATTTCAAGGTGTCTGACATCAGCAGGAGTCATGGGCAATGGGAAGTGCAGTGTGTGTGAATGGGCCATATATCATCCCCCTGGAAACACACATACGCACAGTTACACACAACTTTACATTTGACAGGACTGAGTATACAAATGCTACATGAATACTGATTTGTACTATCGTGTTACACAGTTATCACAAGCATCACAGACACTATAGGGCCAAGGGCTACCAAAAGGAATGTGTACAGTGATTGACATCAGCACATCATGTGATATCAGCCAATTGAATGTGTAGTGGATGGGACAAGCCTCATAATGGAATTCTCTGTCACTGTCTGTCTCTCTCTTCCCCACATCTCTTTGTGTGCATGTTTGACATACTATAGTGTGTTGGCCCTGGATATGTGTGAGTATTTCTATCCAATGTGTGTGTGAAGGATGAATGGTGTACAATTTGGTGTATGTGCACATACATCTGCGAATGACAGATATGTGTAGTCCACTGTGTTGTCAGACATGGACTTCATTTCTCTAAGTATAGGAGCATACCCAGTATGACCTCCTGTATTGAGTGTGTGAATCCATTCCAGGTAGGGTTGTACTCTAGTCCAGGGTTTGGTGTTCTACACATACAGCTAGCAACCTGTTTCTGCAGGATATCTGTAGATAGGTTGACAATATGGAGTCACAATGGGTGACAGATAGGAGGATACTGTAACTATTGCTGTCTGTGCTGCTTGTGTTACATGGTTGGTGTTAGCAAAGATATTCAGACATATGTACTGTTTTACACTGTGATGTATTATGTCATCAACTACTGACAGATATAATTATTTGCTCACAGTTATTTACTGGGAAATACAAGATGAATGATGCTGAGTCCAGTATTATGGTCCACAGCCTACACATTCTTGCACACTCCTGCCATTCTTGAGGGGTAGCTACAGACACTTGCTGATGGGTCTGTGTAAATGGTCCAGCAACTTGATACTATGCTGTCTGAGGATCCCCTTCTTGTACATGTATCGACTTAACAGACTGGCCATATCCTGCTGTGACCATACCTCTTAGCTGTACAGAATCACCCAGGTTACCCAGCGGCAGGGCTCATATATCTGGTCATTTACCCTTCACATTGTGATTTACAAGCAGGTTTGTAGCCACCCATTACTGGGTTTGCAGGCAGGGGTAGTATGGGCACACATCACAGTTTCAGACTTCACACACTCTATGACATCCATGCGTCTACACCCCCCACACACTCTATTATTCTATCCTCTTCCTAACATTATGCGAGTGATATCTGAGAAGTATCCCTATAGCTGACACTTCATCCCTGCCGTATTTATAGATTGGTCCACAGTTCATGCAGTGAGACATGTGGGGCATGCTACTAAGATTTGTCAACATGGCCTTCCATTTGTGTTCTTTTGACTGTGTTAGGTTGTTAGCTGTAATCTCATGAGATACCATACATTAGCACTACGGGTGAGGCACAAGCCTTTGACAGAGGACTGTAGGCCAGCTGGTAGTGATGCAGGCCATCTGTAGCTGGCCACTGCATTCTGTTACTCCTACATTCCCAGGCTGCGAGCCAGTGGATTCCCCTGGGGTAACAGGGTAAGTGTGCGAGGTGTTAATGGCAATAGGTCCTGTCCATATTGATGCATTGGTCTGGATGCAGGCAAGATGCTGCTTACAGCTAAGGACACACCTGCATGGGACAGCTCTTCAGCATGCTGCATTCTGTGGGTATTCCCATACAGAAGTGGGGTCATACTGTACTCATTCCCAACAGCAAGGATACAACCTGTGATAAACCTGTGGCTGATAGTGGGGTGAGCTGAGTGCATGTGTGATATAGAATCTACTTGCAGCTGACTCACAGATATACCGGGGACATTCCCCTTATGCTGCCTTGTGCAGGGACATACACAGTCTCTCATTACTTCATAACTGTGCCTTTTGTGGTCTGCCAGTGATTGGCCAGACTACATCAGTATTCCATACTACACAGACAACCAGTGTGCTGCTAACCTGTCTGTACAATTCCAATGTTGTGTGCAGCTGACAGTTAAATTGTATGCACTCTGTCTAGGGTACTTCCACCTGTGTACTGCTGACAAGGGTATTGATTAAGAAGCATTGTGTTTGGCACTGCAGTTGTCGGAGCATGGCCCTGTCAACCACAGTACTGCCCATAGATAACTGAGACACAACCCTCCATGCCTACATGATGACCACTTCCAGACAATATTGAATACACAACAACATATCACACAGACCCCTGCATATTGTACACATGCAACAATATATCCTGTAGATTGGGCCAGCTCAGGTAATCTGTGCTCCACTGATACTTCTCCTCACACTTACATGCTAGTGCATTTCTACATAGGATTGAGGGGGGGGCACACCTGGCAGCTTTAAACTGTGCTATGACTGTACTGGTATGTCAGGTACTCTGTTGGCTTCTACATCATTTTGTATTCTGACCTATCATGCAGACTGGAGGCATATCAGTGGAGTACAGATCTTAGGTTATATTGACCTACAGACTTCTTACCCTTCAGAATCAACGAACAACTGCCTGACCTGTTGTAGTCTGTCTGTGTAGGTCTGGAGGGGGGCTGTTATCCATTGCCATTAATTGGAGAACTTAGCACAGCCTTTCTTTATGGTCATCTACACCTGTCCTGATGGCTGAGGCTGTTGTTGGGTATGTGAACCTCACTGACATGCATGTGTGTGTCTAGTACTGCCTAGTGTGTTGACACCAGTATTTGTTATGGATTTCATGCTGTCCATATAGGTGTCCACTATCTGCTGCCATCCCATTCATCCACCCGATTCTCTTGCATGCACGCATCCATACCATGGCTACAACTAGCAGAACATACTACTCCATTCAGTAATTATTTATTTATTTTTATTTATTTGCTTTTGTTAACCATGAACATCCACTGGTCTGAAATGAGCCCATTTTCAGTGGAGGCCCGGGGAGAAAAGCTCACAAACAAAAAAAAAAAACAATGTACATAATTAAGAGATTATTTAGAGAGTTAATAACAGCATTTAACAATATGCAAGAGTAATAACAGCATTTAACAATATACAATGGAATAATATAGGAGTCAGAAGTGGCACAGTAACATAGGCAATGTATAGCAACATTCTGTGGAAGACTCGGGTGCTTGGCAGGTATTCAATAGATCAGACAGATAATGATAATCTGCACTTACCCAATTTTTGCACACCATGTGAGGCAGGGTGTGGCACACAGTGCACAATAGGGAGAGTGAAGAAGAGTGTGGGTATCTGAGAGATGAGCCAGGTTAGTAATCAGGTGACTGAGGAATTGGGGATGGTGCAAGGGCATAGCCAATGAGAGGAGAGATGTTGGTAGAGTGATTTTTTGAATGATGGGCATTATTTATAGTCCATAGAGAAGGTGGAAGGGCATTCCAGAGTTTAGCTTCAGTAAAAGAGTAAAGGTATTGGCCTACAGGGAGTACTTGGATAAGTGATTAATTTTCAGATCTTAGCTAACAGTTTGGTTGATAAAGAATCAGACGTGAAGCCAGGGCTGGGCATTTGGAGGAATTATAGATGAATTTGTGTGCTGTGGCTAGTTGTATGTAAGTTAGGTGTTGTGGGAGCTCTAGCCAGTTCAGGGATTGTAATGAGTGACAGTGGTGGGAGGATTATTTTGCTCTAGTAACTTATAGGAAGTAATTGATAGGAAGAGTGACTTACCTTGTGGCTGGGCCAGTGTTGAGGATGGTGCTGGAGTGCTGACTATTTCAGATGCACATAGTATACTCCCTATACATGGTAAAGCACAGGTAGTGTCATGCTTAGCATTCCTTTTGCTGTATGTGTGAGTCAGAAAGAGGTATCATTCCTTGAGTCCCTGCCGTGTCACTGTATGTGCTATGCATTGCCTCTTTGCCAAGACCTGGGCATACTGGGCATGCCTCCTTCTGCCTACATGGGCAGGCTCAGGTGGCTCCTCCTCCGAGTCCCTCTGTGGCTGTGCTGGCCTTGGCAATGGTGGGGGACTTTGTGATCTTGCCCCATGCTGTTCCAGCTGCAGCTGTTTCTGCAAGATCATATTGTGTAGCAAGACACATACTATAACATTTATGTACACATAGCTGGAGAGTACTGCAAGGCTCCACTGATTATGTCCAGGCAGCGGAACCGTGCCTTGAGCATCCCAGCACATACTCTATTATGATTCTGGTTTGTGCATGTGCCTCATTATGGAGTTCTTGTTCAGGTGTGTGTGCATTTCTGAGGGGTGTCATCAGCCACAGCTCCAGTGCATAGTGAGCATCCCCCACTAGGTGGCCATATGGGATGTCCCCACTGACAAATGACTGGTACAGCTGTGTCATATCCCAGATGTGGGAGTCGTGATAGCTTCCAGGGCTGCCAGCACACACATTCAAGATAATGCCCTGGGCATCGCACATGATCTGGCGATTGATGGAGGAAAAGCCCTTGCGGTTTATGTAGACCCTATCCTGCTCAGCGGGTGGTGCTTTCATGTGTATGTGTGTGAAGTCTATAGCACCCACTACCTCAGGGTATTTTACTATTTGGTGGAAGAGATGCATACTTCTGGTCAACGCCTCATGGGTGATGGGGAAATATATGTACTCACCGGTATGTGCTGACATGGCATTCAGGAACTGGTGGAGTACCCTGGATATTGATGCCTGTGAGATTCCCATGATATCCCCAGTTGCCCTTTGGAAGGTACCGGTGGCTAGTATTTTTAAACCTGCACATACCTTGGTATCCACTGGGATAGGTTCCCCTCTGTTGGTTCTGTGTGTGAGGTGCAGCCAGCACAGCTCATGTCCCTGTACAATCTATAGTGCTCCACTATCTCCAGCTCATGTAGGCCCTGGTAGGCTACCCTGGGTCTGTACACTCTTCTCCTCCTCCTCACTGTGGGATGGTCATGAGCATTCACATCCTCACCATCCTCAGCCTCTTGCACATATTGGTGTATGAGAGCGACAGCAGCCCCTATAATTTTGTTAGCTTTGTCAGGTAAAATTTCCCTGTCTGTGTACACCGGTGGTGTAGAGTTTGTGGGAAAAACCAGAGTGAATGGGGTTTGCATAGTTTATAGTACTGTGCTGGGCTGGGCTGCTGCCTGTGTAATCAGCTGATTCTGATACATTTCACCTGCCAGCTATACTAGTTCACCTTGATTGCTTCCTACTGCTGTTTTCCATTCCCATTGCCTTCCCGTTTAAGCCCCGAGGCAGTCCGCGAATATCCAGTGCTCACATGTGAACTGAGCTGCTATTTCCTGTTTTCCTTTTTTTTTTTTTTTTTTGCTTAAAACACACACATTTAAGCAGGGAAAACAGTGCTAAACAATGTGAGACACACCCCTTCCTTAGCTCTGCTTAGCTAACAGCAAACACGGGCCGCAGGGCTCCAATAAGTTTACACTAAGCATGACACACCCCCTACTGAAGTCATCTTCTTGTCCTGCCTACATGGCTCCCTATTCCTGCACCTGCATGATTAGGTGCATTCTTCTAGTAGGTAGAAATCTGTGATTCAGTATAGGTCCTTTCAATTGCATACCCAAGTGTGCAGGTCCATAGTTACAATTCCCAAGCACAGCCTTTCCCCTTGGCAACCAGTGCTCCCTTGTCTTGTTTACATTCTGCCTGCCATTGACTATAATGGCAGAATGCATATTTATGTTAAATGGCAGTTTTTCCCTTTTTTTTGATTTTTGGCACCTCCTGTTTTTGGACGCCAATGCCCTTAGTTTAAATGGCCAAGATCGGCCAAAAAAAATAAAAGTTTTATTTTTATAATAATTATGTGGCTTTTAATGCCAATGGCCTTATATTTAGCCATTGGCTTGTCTGTTCTACATAATACATGTTTTCCATGAGCTGTCATGCCTCTGTTTTGTCAGATGCAAAAATGTATACGGCTACTAGCCGAATACATTTTTGCATTGACACTGTTCCTATACGGAGTTCATTCAGCTTGCTGGATCACAAATCAACTCATTTGCTTGGTTTTCACCAGCAAATGAGGTGGTTTGCATACTGAATGGAATTCTGTGCAGGAACAGTATAGGGCGGCTCATGCACGTGTAAACAGCCCTATCCTGGATCGCACGGTGGCTATATTTCATGCATGAGCTGCTGTACTGTTCCTGCACAGAATTTGGCTATTCATGAATCTGGCCCAATATTGTGTAAGTTCTTAAAAATAATACAAAATAGAAACTACAAAATTAAAACAATACTAATTTAACATTTGAAAATGTAATCAGAATAGCAAAGTAACAATAACTTAAAGAGTAAATCTACAGATATTAATAATCTAATTACAGGCCTGGGGGATTCAATAAACTCTGTGTAGGCTTAGTGTGAAGCCTACATGGAGTTTATGTTTTTGTGCAATGAGCAGCAGTGCTAATTGCATACACATGCCATGCATTGCACTTCCATGGATACAAACAAGGTTTTGTGGCCAGCAACAGTGTTGCAGTCCAGGAAACAGTGTAAGCAGCATGAAGACATATGGCACAAACAGACAAGTTTAGCTATGGCCAAACTTCTGCAATATTGAATGGACAGCCACAGTGACTATCAGGGCTAAATTTAATGTAATGAATTCAGTAATAACATATTAAAGAAAAGTGAACTTAGAGCAATGTACATTGCAACATGTTTTTGGCATACTGAAATAAAGGTTTTATAGCGATCATCAATGGTACATAGAATGCAGTATAAATGCACTAGTCCGGGGAAGTGTGTGTATTGAAAAGAGTCACAGACATGAATTGTAGGAATGAAGAAAGAGGAAGAAATCAAATGAAACATGGTAATGTATCAGGTAAGAGCATGGCATTGTAAATATACCCCTAAGACAAGTTAGTAGCATGAAAAGTAATCACATATGTACACATTACTGTACATACTGCTGTTTATACCTTCTCTGCAGGTACAGTGGATATAAAAAGTGTACACACCCCTGTTAAAATGACAGGTTTTTGTGATATAAAAAAATGAGACCACAATAAATCATTTCAAAACTTTTCCCACTGTCAATGTGACCTATAACCTGTACAATTCAATTGAAAAACAAACAAATCTGTTAGGGAAAAATATAAAAAATAAAAAACGTTCAATAAGCTGGTTGCATAAGTGTGAACACCCTTAAACTAATACTTTGATTTAATTGCAACATTCAGTCTTCTTGGATACACAGCTGCCATCATTTAAAGTGACTCTGATTAACCCCAAATAACATTCAGCTGCCCTAGTAGGATTTTGCTGACATTTACTCAGTTGCCTGCTACAGTAAAAACCATGGTTTTCAGAGAACTTACAAAGCATGAAAGGGATCTCATTGTTGAAAAGTATCAGTCAGAAGAAGGGTACAAAAAAATGTCCACGCATTGGACATACCATGGAACACAGTGAAGACAGTCATCAAAAAATAGAGAAAATATGGGACAACATTGACATTGCAAAGAACTGGGCATCCCTCCAAAATTTATGAAAAGACGAGACAAAAACTGGTCAAGCAGGCTGCCAAGAGACCTACAGCCAGACTGGAGGAGTTGCAGGAATTTCTGACAAGTACTGGTTGTGTACTACATGTGACAACAATCTCCTACATTCTCCAGATGTCTGGATTGTGGGGTAGGGTTGCAAGACGGAAGCCTTTTCTTAAACAGGAAAACATTCAGGCCTGGCAAAAATTTGCAAAACAATACATCAAATCTCCCAAAAGCATGTGGGAAAATATGTTATGGTCTGATGAGACCAAGGTTGAACTTTTTGGCCACAATTCCAAAAGGTACGTTTGGCACAAAAACAACACTTTGCATCAGAAAAAGAACACCATCACCACTGTGAAGCATGGTGGTGGCAGTATCATGCTTTCTGTGACATTGACATAAAATATGTGATTGTGAGTTATTATACATGTTCTGCAAGAACTCACTTGTTCAACTGTAATGATTTGTCATTAATCTATAAGGGGTATCAAGCATATCTTCCTCAAAAATGGCCACATTTTGGAGGTGTTAAGAGGGACACATGCTTGTAGTTTTTATTAGAAGCAATTCTGGCTAGTTGAGAGGTTTGCATGACACATATACCACAATCCACACTTGCAAGAATGTAACCCATTCCATCAATGTTGTCAATGAGCTGTGTATTTACTGTGTGCATCACAGGAAGACATATCACACATGCATCTTGTATGACACCTTGAAGGGAAGTCTGCACTCTCAATTTCTAATGGTTATGCATCACAAATAATACTTATGTATGAACAAAAAATGTGTGGAAGCTCACTGTGGCAAAAGTGATACATTTGAGTAAATCATCCTTGGAAGACAAAAGTACTGGCCATATGGATAACAACACTTAAAAACAACACACTATTATCAGTAGATTTCCTGTATGTATTGCATTCATCTGCCACAGGTAAAATAAATGGATATTGTCTGCAGCATCTGCAATTAATGTGTGAATTAAGAAGTGATCCATTATAATGAATGGTACAGCAATATGTGAGACAGATGGTAATGCAACAGTATGCCCATGTACACAGAAATTACAGCACTGCAAAGAGTAGCTGAGCAAGGATGCTGTCACTATGATATTGTTCACAATCCAAACGATACATGGAGCACACTTTCTATCAGCACATGTCAAACCCGGGACATGTGCCACATGATCACTGCTACCCTGACATTGCCATGGGAACCCTTATACCACCATGAAATCCTGACATGCATACACAACTGTTCATGCAAACTACTGACTGGTAATACTGATGTGATGTACTAGTACATCTGTGATGCTGTACAGTCACACTATAGCTGTACTTAGGATACAATTGTACATCATATGTTTATAGGTGCATATGAGATTACTAGGCTAAAGTCCCAAGATCCCATAAAAAGCCTAGCAACGTGTAATATGTGTTTCACAATTTTAAATAACTAAGTGAATGATTTTAACACAGGTATGAGTCTATGCAATGTTATGTAATACCAATTGCCTTTATCGATGAGGGATAATGGCTGCAACAACAGGAGTACAATCACGATTAACCATCCATTGATCTAGGCTTCACTTGAAGAGGGTCAGATGACTGGGAAGCCTATTCCAAAGAAGAAGTAGTGTCTGAGAGTTGTATCAACCACTACAATATGATTTATTATGTCAGAGGCTCAGTTAACATCCTTGAAACAATTGACCCTCATCCAGTTTGCATTAACAAAGTGTAACATTTCCCTCATGGCCAGATTGGAGACTGCCCTGTAGCCCAGACACAGATTGGCTCTCAGTAGTCTGTAGGAGATCTAATGCAATGAGAGGGTTTTCAATCTTTCTGCATAGGACTTGTTTTTGTCATGTATTTTCTTTGTGCAATAACTCTGGGGTTGTTCCAGCTGTTACAGATGTGTGGTGAGGTACATGCAAAAGGGTGTATTATACTTAATTATTAGTGTGATGAGGGATGAAAACAATGAAATTATAATGTCCTTTGATGTGGATGACCTGCTCGTACTTAGGAGTTGTGCTACATATAAGGGATTTGTCACCACTGTTGCCACATGCTGGTTAAAGTTCCACTTACTATCTACTTGAGTACCCAGCTCACATAGCACTTGGTCTGATAATAGGGGTTTGCTGCCTATATTGTAATTAGCTTTTGTATTTGCTTTCAAAAAGGGAATAATTATGCCTTTTATTCATTTAATGTGTCTCCATGGCTCTGGCAACAATCATTTGTGTGCCTTAATGCTTTCTGCAGTATATCAATAGCATTCTTGGATTCAATGATTGTCCACTATTTGCAGTTGTCCACAAAGTTGGGCAGACAAAGACTGTCTAAGTTTGTCTTGACCTCTGAGAATGACCTACAGAACAGGAAAGGACCTAGTTGAGAACCCTGAAGTACGGCCCTGGACAATGCTCTCATGCTATAGGTGAATTCATACACTTTGACGGTACATGCCCTGTATGTGATCCATTTGTTTTACCCAGTAGGTGATGTAGGTGTTTATGCTCACTTGAAACAGTTTTTCTATAATACCTGAGTGTGGATTTGTATCAAAAGCCTTGGCCAGGTCAAGTTAAGTGGGGTGCACAGTTTTTTCCTCATCCATGCTCTTGATGACCTTCTTGAAGAAGTCAATCAGATTTAACAGACATGATGCACCATTAATGAATTAAAAAAGGGTTGAGTACACAGTCATGAAATTACCTGTGTCCTTTTTAATAAGGTCCATGATGATTCTTTAGTCTGCTTCATAGATGAGGGAAGTCAGACTTATGGGTCTAGAATTTTCTAAATCAGGTGATGCCCCCCCCCCCCCCATTCAGATGGATGACTGTTGCTGTACACCATTCTGCCAGAATATAGGCTGTCTGGAGGCTGTGTTTAAGTAGGGAATCAACTGTGTCTGTTAGGTCAGGTTTTAAGTTTTTGAAAAGGAAACCTGGGATGTCGTCAGGTTTCATTGATACCATGTTTTTAGTCTTAGAGAGCACAAAGATTACCTGTTCTCCCGAGAAAATAAGCTGAGTAATATTTGCATGTATACTTTGGCTGATGGCCACTGGAGACGGGGGGGGGGGGGGCAAAGGTTATCCAAACTGTCAGCTTGCAGATTGTATATTTTCTCTGGCTGAGTAAAGCTGGTGGCATCCACAAACAGCTTTGCACTTTTTTTGTGTATCCCCTTAACATTTCATACTTATTTAAAAAAATGATTTGTTGCAGCTCCAAATACAACATTGTGTATGCATCATATACCACACAATGGTATTGTTTAGACAGTCATACATCTCTCCCTATATCAAATAATTACATCAATTACACATCATATGTCTGTATGTTTTTTTGTTAGAAAGTTGTGTGTGATTGCTAAGATGCCATATATGGACACATTACAAATGAGTTGGTTGTGGATCACTCAGAACAGTTACTGACACAAATGGTGATAGTCACACAATGCTGCTGCAGACCACCTCAATAATCCTTGTGTATAGCAACACAATTGTACATACAATGGATTCCCCAAGACTGCAACTGAATCAAAACTTGATATATGTTTGTGTATATAAGAGCATTAGAACATGTGGATGAAACAAGATGTATGTGCCGATGTAATCAATATGATGTTATACTGATATAGGTCACAGAGTATTTAATGATGGTAGGTATACTCCTGCAGACCTGTGCTATACTGCAAGTGTCACTGTGATGGTTGAATGAGAGCTGCCGACAATATACATAGTATCAGCCAATGTCAACAGTTCTCACGAGACAAATTACTGCACCTGTTATGGAAGGAACATGTAATCAAATGGTAGCAGAAGCCATCAATATATTACTTTGCATCAAAATTTGTAATACCTTCTTGTAGGGCTACCATACATCCACACCTCAACATTGCACACGTGGATGACAGAAACATTGACATGTGAAATGTTGATAGGGTCATAGGACATTACTAGTTTAATAGCCAACATCACATAAAATTTTAGCCATTATTACACCATTTAAACCAAAATCTCTATATCTATATGATTAAAGATAGTAAAGGTATGTGTGAATGTGATATTTGATTGCATTGCATACTGCCTCTTTCCATACATGACATGTGCACCACCCTATGACAGCAATAGCAATCACACATCCAGCTGTCTG
This sequence comes from Protopterus annectens, assembly GCF_019279795.1. Taxonomy (NCBI): domain Eukaryota; kingdom Metazoa; phylum Chordata; order Ceratodontiformes; family Protopteridae; genus Protopterus; species Protopterus annectens. The sequence continues at coordinate 192,925,182 of NC_056744.1, forward strand.
GAAATGGCTTGCAGAAGCTCATGGAAATACTCTGCTTCATAAAGTGTGTATGCATCTTTGAGATGAGTAAATTTTTCAGCCCTCTGCAGGAAGGATGTTATGTGGCCAGAGTGAATAATGGGATGTTGAATTCATAGGGCTGTGTTAAAAGTTCTCCTGACTGGAAATTAAATGAAAAGAGGTTGAAAAGATCATACAACGGCCATAATACACCACCAACTACACACACACAACAGTTGACTGGGTCTGATTTGAGCATTAAACCTGTGTAGGTATACACACTGGATTCCATACAATGTTAGATTAGAAACATCACATTTGTCTGACATTAACATTGTCAAATTGCACTTTATAGAGGATGATGACATCATTGTATACTGAGAAGAAGATGTTGGAAGGACTGTCTGACATAGAAGTGGAGTCACATCTCAGTGTAAAATTTTCTCAGAGGTATTATTTTAATAAACACGCACTCAAGTTGACTGCTGTCGGATTAGAATCCCTAATTATCAAGTTACAGTAGCTAGAGAGCACAGTGCTTAACATTAGTGCCACAGCCCAAGTTTGACTTAAATAGTCTTAGAGTGTGTTTTATAAAGGATGACATAATCTGTGCATGTAAAGAAGAAGATGTTTGGAGGAGTGTCTGTCATAGCTGTGGACTTACATGCTGTTCTAAAATTGCCACCAGACACATTGTTGAGTGAACACACACACACACACACACACACACACACACACACACACACACACACACACACACACACACACACACACACACACACACTAACTAGAACTCCTACCTAACTCCCTACAAAACACAATACTTAATGAAAGCACCACAGAACAACTCTGGCTTTCATAGTGTTAGGCAACACTTTACAGTTGATGACACCAACAGTGTCTGGTGAGAAGAAGATGTTAGTAGGAATGTCTCATATACTGTTCTAAAATAGTCTCCAGAATGTGAACTAACTGAAAACACACACATAAGTTCACCACCATGAGGCTAGAATCCCTACCTATCTACAGAACACGGTACTTAACACAAGCACCACTGCATAAGTCTGACCTTTATAGTGACATCAGCAGTTTGTGTTTGAAAGAAGATCTTGAGAGGTCTGTATGAAATAGCTGTGTAGGTATGTACAACTATAAATATTGTTCTCCATGGGACTGGATTGCTGACAGTAGAATACCTACTCAATATTTTCTGACTATGCATTTACATCGTTAAACTGCAGTGAGATTAGAACTCCAAGTTACACAAGCTAAAAAAAATGTACTTAATGCAAGCATTACAGCACGTCTGACTTCTATACTGTTGCTGGGAATGTTATAGTGGATGATATCATCATTGTATGTTTGGGAGAAAATGTTGGAAGGTTTTTAGGAAACAGCTGTGTAGGCATGTACAATTATAAACGTTTTTTTTTTCTCCTTGGGCCTGAATTGCGGACAGTAGAATACAAACTCAGGAACTTCTGAATAGACACACACGCGCGCACGTATAGGCACACACACACACACACACACACACACACACACACACACACACACACACACACACACACACACACACACACACACACAAGTTGACTACAGTGAGATTAGAATCCCAACCAAATTAGTAATACAAGCTAGGGAACCTAGTATATAATGCATGCACCATGGCACAAGTCTGACTTTTACACTGTTGCTGGACTCTTTAAAGCAGATGACATCATTATTGTATATTTGGGAGAAGATGTTGGGAGGCCTGTATGAAATGGCTGTGTAGCATGTACATGTGTGATTGCCTCCACTGTGTGGCAATTCAATGGATTGGGTGAATGCCATGATGGAACAGGAAGTGCCTGCAATGGGATGTCTGTTGTGAGGGGGACATCATCCACATGGGGATCTACTTTTAAATACCGAACTACCAAAATTCCAAAGACCAAAACACTGAGATTGGAATGCCAAAATCTTAAAGTACTGAAAGTTTAAAACACTGACTCCCAAACTCCAAATACGGAAACCTTACAGATAACTCTGTACAAAAAAAGCAGCACTATACAAAATCAAAACAACACTGTATACAACTAAAAACAAGCAAGAACTATTTGTAAAAATGAAATAACTACTTATTACCTTCCCTCTGCAAACTGGACTATCTAAAAACCCATGTAAGTGGGGGGGGAGGCTACACCCCCACACTCCTCATTGTGGGGGGGATGTGCCCCCACCCTTCCCAACTAGATATGCCAACTCTGGGATTGCACTACAGTGGGGAAAAGGGCATATGCCTTTTTCTTACCTTATAGTATGATATTCACATCCACAACATGCAGGGAGCATACAAAGCATCCACCCTGTTTGTTCACATACTTCCTATATCAATTTAAAAAGGTACATACCACACTTATAAACTCTAAATAAGGATTTCCAATAGTACAATCAGTATTCCAAAATCATCACTTTAACTTTCAGTCTTGTGATACTTCACAGTCTGAATTTCAGACTTTTGAGTGTTGCTGTTTTCAGCTTTCAACATTTTAATATTTCATCATTCCAGTGTTATTATTTTGGGCTTTAGTATTCTGGAAGTTTAGTATTTAAGAGTAGATCCCCACATGGATGTAGGTCAGCATCATCATCTGCTGTCAGCCAACATGGCCATGCCCAATCATGCTCCCATAGTGGCACTACTTCCACTGCTCCATCAGTGGTTGAAGTGTTCACACCCAGGTGTGGTAGGCCATGGTTCTTCATCCTTGGCATACTCATGAAGACAGCTCGTCCAGCGACATTAGTCACATTTAAACAGCAGGAGCACACCTGACCATGGGCATGGATCTGCCAGTGCAACTCCTAGTAGAACCAGTTCTAGTGGTCAGGGTGACAACAATGAATTGTAACCTCTACCATTCATGGCTTACACCTGTTCAGCATGCACAGGACTTGTCTGTTTTCTTGCAGACACTCACACACACATCACCTTGAATGCCCAGACAGAAACACACATAACAGGTACATGGGACATATCTGAGGCTTGCAGCTCATTCTGTCTCATTGACCATTTGATAATTCATCTAAATTTCTGCCTGCATGTTGTTCTTATTTAAGTAAACAGTAACAGAAAAATCATGCCCCACCAAAGGGTGAAGATTATTTAAGTACACTCACTACCTTTTGTGTCAGCCTTGGCCTCCTGCTTCCCCAAACAACACTACATGCAAATGTTGACAACTGTGCCATCTTCATGATTCTATCTTTTGGATTCAGGGATAAATAAGTCTTTTGTTTGATGCCCAGGGTGTATAGCTGACTGAGTACTAAGTATATATGTATTTGTGATGTTCTTTTGAAAATTGCACATCTTTCTTACCGTTTTGTTTGTATTGTGTGTATCTTTGATGCATAAGGCATCTTAGCTGATAAAGAGCTCAAATCTATTGACATAAGTCACACATTGATGTCATTACTGTAAAACTAACATATCTTCTACTTAGGTATATTAGCAAGTAAAAGTATGCATGTGTCTGCCATTCATCTGTGTTCTTAGCTATTTACTTTCCTGTTCCAGGTTTAACACTTACCTTCGTAGCCCGGTAGTTACAACTGTGTTAATTCGGGGCTGACTCTGTGTGTTGCTATCAGTACACAGCAATTACATGGGTAAATGTGTACCCTTCTCCTTGGTGCTCCTATTGAAGCTGTTTTCTCAGGATAATACTGTGAAGGATAGCATAGACAGTGAAAATTTCAGCTCAAGTATTGAGACAGTACTGCAGAGCTCCCCTGATGTACTTAGGCACTAAAACCGTGACTTCAGCAGCCCAAACACATGCTCTTTCACATTTCTTGATTGAGCATGTGCATCATTATAGCAGTCTTCAGTGAGTGGGTATGCATTTCTGATGGGCACCATCACCCATCTTTCAAGTGCATACGCGTCATCACCCAATAAATAAACCTGTGGGATGTTCTCCCTAAAAAACTTCTGGTAGATTTGAGTTGTCCCAGACATGGAAGTCATGGTAACTGCTGGTGTTATCAACACACACATTCAGAACTATTCCCTTAGAATTACACATAATCTGTCAGTTAATGGAGTGGAAGCCCTTTCTGTTTATGTACACCCTTGTTCCCTGGGTGGTGCTTTGATTTCAATGTGAGTGCAGTCTATGCCACTTAGGACTTAAGGGATGAGTACTATGCGGTTGAAATCATGCGTATTGTACCTCTGTTCTCTGGTGTACAGGGAAAATGTTTGCAGTCACTGGCATGCTGTAGCATAGCATTCAGGAATTGATGTGGGATCCTGGATGCTGATGCCTATGACACCCCCAACATATGCTCTGTTGGTTTCTGGAAGGTTCCTGTAACTAATATTCTAAGTGCTACACATACCTTAGTTTCCACAGGTATCATACCTCTCAACCTGCAAAAATAAAAAATCTGAGCAATGGCACTTAAAAAGTAGGTACATCTAGCCAGAAATCTGGACAACTAATTAGCATGTCATTTGCACATCAAATAACTCATCCCATTTCCAGTAGGATTACAGGTTATCTCCAGTTAGAAACACAAGTCTACAAAATGAGAGTGACAAAACAATGCAAAATAGAAAGACTGTCACACTCACTGTTCTTAAAAGTCTTTCCTTGTAGATACTTTACTTTATAAAATTAACACTGAAATCACTGCACAACAAGGAATGGGGAATTCCTCATACTGAAATCAATATGTAATTCTGATAACACAGGTGGACAGTTCAGAATATTGCTATAAACTAGTTATTGAGGAAGAAATACTATAGCCACATAATTCCTAGACTTATTCTGAAACTCAAACTTGGACACTTTACCAAAGGTGAAAACAAGGCAATGCAATTTTATCTTATAGCTAGGGGGTTTGATTCTAGCAGTTTCCAAAGCTTTATAACTATATCCTTTAACCAGACACTGCACCATGATTCCACCAGTAAATAAGCAGTTGTGCCTAACAGACTTACCCAAGGTTAACAAATGAATAAAATCATAAAAGAAAAAAAAATGAGATGCATTACATTTCACTTCAACAGAAATTGCCTGTACTGGATTGTAGTTGATGCATCACTTACACATAATAAATTTAAAAATGATAATGAAGAACCACAACTCACCAACTATGAATTATGCACAAAAGAAAGAGACCAAGTCTCACGATCCACTCCAAGGGTATTTATTAGTGCTTTCGTCACATGAATAGAGACTTCTTTAGATCAACACTACAAAAACAGAAATAATGCACTTTTACCTAACAGTCTTATATATACCACCCTGACACAGCACAATTACCGTCTTAAAGTTGTAGCCACAATTATATACAAAAAGATACACACATTTCTCCCAATAAATACTAAAAATACAAAAAAAAACCCATTAAAAAACATAATTCTAATGTACAATAAAATCAGCTCTAAACCTTCAAATGGAGCTGATAGATATAAAATCATTTAATCCTGGATAAACTGTTGCTTGTGAGATAAGCTGCCATTTTAATTCTTTTGCTTCTAAAAAGTCATTCAAAAATCCCCCTTTCACCTACTGTACAATTTTCTATAATGTGTTTTGCCAAGGCATTGTTGATGTTCTTTTTTGTAATGTCATAATAGTGCTGGTAAACATGGGTCCTAAGTGAGTTGATAGTTTTTCCTATATAGAACACTAGACATTCTGTGCATAGGGCTAAATAACCCCCCCCCCGCTATTAAAATTATATTTCTTATCTAATACGTGTTTACCATAATTTGGAATGGAACCTCCTAGGTTTCTAACACATATTTTCATTGTGCACAGTATCCACACATTCATTCTACCCTTGGTTCTTGTATAATTTTCTCTAACATATTTTTTATGTTAACATCTTTTTTATAAGTAATCCGATAGCGTGTACCTACAACATTTGAGTATTCAGACTCAATCATAAACACCCCCCAGTGCCTTTTAACGATTTCATCTATTTCTACAAACTGTTTATTATAATTCAACACATATTCTTACTAAAGTCAATGGTGTTACTATTTTCCGCCTGCATATTATGGCCCATAATATTACTTGTTATTCCCATCAGGGGGCAAAAATGTCCACTAATCCGCTTCCTTATTACTTCTCCCACCATATCACTAAGAAATTCAAATATTCAATAGAATTGAGATGGCAGCTTAGGTCACAAGCAACAGTTTATCCAGGATTAAATTATTTTATATCTATCTTGCATACATGTATGTATGTATCTTTTTGTATATAATTGTGTCTACAACTTTAAGAGGGTAATTGTGCTGTGTTAGGGGTGGTATATATAAGACTGTTGGGTAAAAGTGCATTATTTCTGTTTCTGTTTTTGTAGTGTTTATCTGAAGAAGTCTCTATTTATGTGACGAAAGCACTAATAAATACCCTTGGAGTGGATTGTGAGACTTGGTTTCTTTCTTTTGTGCATAATTCTTAGTTGGTGAGCTGTGGTTCTTCAGTACTAGTTTGTGTGGGTATGGAAGGAGCCGAGGTGAACAATTCGCCCACTTTACTGACTTTGGCAACATTGGTTGAGAATTTGGAATGTTTGGTAGGGAATTTGACATTACTAGTCGAGCAACTAACCCAACAGTGTCTACAGTGAAGAAATAATAGTGGTAAGATGGAAGAACAGTTTTTAAACAGCCAGGAACAGGACAATATCTACTGTGGTATTACACCAGCACAGAGACAGCTTGCTTCCACTAGTACCCAATTGGGCACTTAGAACTCAGGCCAGGGGATCAGTCAGATGAATCATGGAGGCGGGTCTTCTTATAATGGCAGCGATTCATTTGAATCATGACTTGAGGGAGAAAAGGAATGGCAAAGAGAGCTGGCAGTATCGGTCAATGAGTGGAGAACTGTTAAAGAACAACTTTTACAACTAGAGAATCTGTTATTCCGTTATCAGAAACTACTATTAGAAAACAGCTATTTGAAGGAATGTATCAGGACTGAGCAGATTCCCAAAGGACTGAGAATGTGGAAATATCCAACAGGGTTGGTAAGGGACTCTGCCTTATATGGCAAACTGATACAAATGTTTAATAGACATGGGTGTGAATTACTGGAGTGTTTGATAGAAGATAATATTAGACAAATGCATGGTTTACTTGAATCCACTCATAGTTTAGATTGTAGTGTTCAGTCCAACTTGCTATTTGAAGTGAAAAAACAAGACTATTTTAACATTTTTTTGCAAAATTGATGACAGTATTAAGGAACTTAAAAACAAGAAAAATAAAAAAATAAACCGGGATAAAAAAAGACTATGAATCAGGTAAAGTATACTCCCACCCCCCAGGGACTACAAAGGGCCCACACTGTGGAAACACCTCGAGTGAACTTTGATGAAGGTAGTACACAGGACAGGGTGAATGATGGGGAAAACCCTTTAGAATATCCCACTCTGAGGAGGTCCAAGAGGCTGAAGAACCAGAGAAGGGAAACCTACAACAATCAGTACACCTACCAAGCGATATACAGAGGGAGTGTGGGGGGGGGGGGCAAGGCAAGAATTACAACCACAATTACAATACCAACAACCACTACCAGTAGAAAGAGCTGATACCTCTACATATGTAGTCCTTATGAATAATGGTGGGGACTTTAACATTTATAATTATAGTGATGTGGAGCTTGAAAATGCATTTGCAGATTTATTTGAAAAAGGCTTGTCCTATATGCTTACTAGAAACGCATTGATTGATGAGGTACTTATAAACTTAAATTGTTTACAAGAAAATTAAATTTTGTTTTTTATGTCAAGGACTTCACTGGAGTAGTGGAAATTAATAAGAAAAAGGCAAGTATATTTAACCCTATACTTCACCTGGTTGTACAGATTTTTGAGAAACTATGTGAACATGACATCCGAAAAATGTTATCGAAGAAAAGACATAGAAGTGGCAACGTGTCTAACCAAACTAAAGATGAGCAAAAGATGTTAGTATATGTAATAATAAAGAATTAAGGGTGATGAAGCTGATAAAGCTGGAGGCCTTGTTATTATGAATATTAATGATTACAATAATAAAATATTAACCAGGCTTTTTTACAGACACCTATATGGAAATAAGTCTAAATGAGATTAATATTGCCTATCAAAAAGTGGATTTAACACTGGAAGAGATAGTACTAAATGACCACATCACTGTGGATAAATACAACTACTTAGTGGTAAAACATCCTAGAACATCTACTATTTCTGGAGTCCCCAAGATATATAAGAACTTAGGAGACCCCCCTTTAAGACCCACAGTGGATGCCAGAGCCTCCAAAACCTATTTCATAGCAAAATTTATAGATCAGCATCTTAAAGAAGTATTAAAAGACCATATCTGGGTGCTCAAGGATTCATGGGATTTTTTTGGGAGAATTAACAATGAATTGTATGTGGAAGATTTACTATTTGTTACGACTGATATTAGAGATTTGTACTCTGTCATACCACATGATATTGGCATTGAATGTTTTTACTCCTATTTATGTCAATAAACACAGTTAAGCCATGATAGAATATTAACTCTTAGACTGCTTATGGAGTTAGTACTGGACAAAATTTTATAACTTTTGAACACCAACTTTTCAAACAATGTAAAGGGGTGGCCATGGGTACCATTAGTCAAAGCAGTTTCTACTACGACATCATCTAAATTTTTTGGTGCTTGCTGATTGGAAAGCACCAGTGGATGAGGGTCTATGATCACTTCTTGATTAGATGATTGATGGTCTGAAATTAAAGGGCCAACATCAGAACATTTTTCTTTTATTATATATTTTTTTATTTTTCTTTAACAGTCTTACTATTTCTATTTACATTATTATTTCTTGTTTCATTCCTAGGCCATGAAAAGATTTGGCCATTTTTGAAACTGGCAACAACACGTTGTATCTTGTGTTTCTTTTTTGATTCAAGCTTTACATCCAACAAATGCAAACGGTCTAACATATTCTGATACAAACTCAGTGCTTTGGAATGAGAGGACATGGTTAAAAGTTTACTTTCTAACCTTACTATTTCCTCTTCCAATTGACTCTCAATAGGTTTGAAAAAAATGATTCATTAGCTGCATATAGTCCGCACTTAACTTTAAATTTAATTGTTGCCACTGTCCAAGTAAATCTGGATATGTCTTGGCATATGAAGTCATTTTCTCTATTCTAAGTCCTCGCGGTATAATCCACAGCTCTAGATAGGCTTGGAAGCATAACTGCTGCCATTGAAATTGCTTATATGTTTGTATTTTTTTTTCTAGGACTTCCAATGCCTTCTCATATTCTTCCATATCTTGGCCCACATTTGTTAGCATTGTCATCTAATCAATAAGTGATCATAGAGCCACATCCACTGGTGCTTTCCAATCAGCAAGCACCAAAAAATTTAGATGATGTCATAATAGAAACTGCTTTGACTATAGGCAATAAAGAGAGCATTAATGAAAGTGACTCAGTATGTCCAAACTTTTCCAAGGAGCAACAGTTGAATCGTAAAACCTCAATGAATAGTGGAGGCACTTTGAATTTAGCTATAACCCCTTTTTCCCCTTTCCAATTAAAGCTGCTGGAAAAGGTACCTATACAGCAATTAGCTCAATGGAAAGGTTGCTTGATGCAAAGGGAAGAGCAACAAGCAACTTTACACGCATGAAAAGGAAAAGCAACAGTCCAGCATACTTCAACAAACTAGTACAATGATGATACAAATGGGGAAAGGTACTGTTAATTTGTCTTCAGTAACACTAACTGCAATGCAAATAGAAGTCCTTAGTAAAGGACTTAAATTCATCCCTACAGCAGGAGATAATATTGTACAAGCGATAACTGATTTGAAACTGTTTGTTTGAACAGTAAGTTTGAAACTCATTTTTAAAGATGTCAATGCGCAAACTCCTGTTTGTAGAAAACTAAGTACTTTTACCCAGAAGTATGTCCTGTACTGACAGCCTTTATGAATGTAATTGAAAATGAGTTAAGAATATATTATTCTAAGGTTGAAAGGAATAAGAAATATGATATGACGTTTGATGAATAAATCTGTTGATAACCCCCCCTTGAGGCCTATTGTCTCAGGGGGTGGTTGGTCTACACAACCAATTTCAAAGTATTTGCAAATAGTATTGGCAAAGTATTTAGCTAGAAGTTCTAGCATCATAGGTTCATAGATTTGTACTAAGCTAGCTGCCCTTGTGAGCCATTTTAAGCTTAGCCAATTATCCCTTGTGAGACTCAAACCCTGCACCTTGTGTTTGTAAGGCAAACACCTTAGCTATTAGGCCACGCTCCCTCCCTAAACAACCATGCAGGTCTCGAACCCAGGACCCTATACATCATAGTCACAGTAGTTAACCACCAAGCCATCACAGAAGTCTTTAAAGATACTGATGGTTTTTTGGTTGATTTGTTTGAATGGCATGAAAGTTATATAGGAGACAAAAACTTTTTATTTGTCACTCTGGATATTACTTCACTCTTTACGGTGATACCAAATGAGTAATGGATAGAAGCCATATGCAACTTTCTTAATATGGAGATAAAACTGCAAGCGAGGGAGATAGAGAATATTTGCACACTATTGGAAGTAGTGTTGACACAGAATGTATTTGTTTTTGATAGTATACCCTACTTGCAACTAACTGGAGTGGCAATGGGAACACCGCTGGCAAATACATATGCGAACCTAGTACTATATGAATTGGAAAAGAAGTATATCCTTAGTGAATTTAATAACCTTAATAGTAATGTCGCTCTTTATAAAAGATTTGTAGATGATTGTTTTCTTGTGTGGCAGGGGGACAAAATAGAATTGGATACATATCTGAACTATTTGAACTCTACAACAGAATTCTTGAGGTTCAAAATGACAGCATCAGAAGAGAAAAGATCATTTCTAGATGTTCAGTTATATAAAAAAGGAAATAGGGTCGAAACAACTATACATAAAAAGGAAGTAGCTGTCTGTAGATATATAAATAGACATAGTATGCATACACAACATACGTTTAAAGGAACTCTGAAAGCTCAGTTAAATAGAGTAAGCAAACTCAATACTGAGGAATCAAATTTTGAAATGCAAGCTAATAGCATCATGCAAGAATTTATTAGTAATGGTTATTCAGCATCATTAGTAGATGAAATCTATAGAAATGTAGTAAAAGGTTAACTGGATGAGTACAAGACAAAATTTGGTCCTATACAGCAGGTTAGTCCCCATAGGAAGAAGAAGAAACAAGTGATTAGATATGTCACTACATTTAATAAAAACACTGAGCAAGTAAAAAACATACCCCTGTATTCATGAAACCTCCGTGTAAGACTAAATAAGTCTTACTCGGAAACTGCAGTTGAACGGTCTGACATCAGCATGCCATGCATATTCATGAGGGCATGCTGACTCCACTCCAAGTCTAACATGGACCGTGCAGGAAGGGAGGGGGAGTGTCTGACTGCCGAGCAGTCCTAAGATCCACGCCCCTGCAAGTGTCTGAATTGTGAAATTTCAACACACATGAGCGAGTCCGCTCAAATGTCAACATACCCAACACTACACTCCCTCACAATGTAAGCCCCCAGTAGAGTTATAAAATGTAAAATAAAATTTTTTTTTCTAATTCCTGATATAGCTGGCCGTATTTGCGCATGTTTGCGCGAGTGTGCACATAGCTTAGCTAGAGTAAGCAATGTCGACATTGAAGAACATAATAAATGTTTATGCAAATCAATCCAAATAGCAATAGCGTAGTGGTAGAGCCATCACACAAAAAGGAGACATTCACAGTTCGAGTCCCACCACTCCCCTCTCAATTTTATGTTTTAAATTAGCATATGAAATAATTCCTGACATATATATGACTAAAATATTACTAAAAAGCATTGAAATGGCCTAAGTATCCGTGAACAAAATGTATATATAAGAAGGATCTTGACTGATAAATGCCCGTAGCTAAGCAGCGCTATACCCAGAGCAATCTAGTTGCCCAAAGCTAAGCAGCGCTTTACCCAGCACAATGTAGTTGCCCAGAGCTAAGCAGCGCTTTACCCAGTGCAATGTAGTTGCCCACAGCTAAGCAGCACTTTACCCAGCGCAATAAGTTTGCGTGGAGCTGCGCACTGTAGGGCAATGTGGAGCAACATCAGGCAACGTCGGGCAACGTGGAGCAATGTGGAGCAACATTGAGCAAAGTTGCCTAAACACAGCCACACCCCCTAGCCTGTCTGGACAGTAGTAAAATAAAATTCAATGACAATTGTCGAACCCGGGACACTGTCCACCATAATCAAAGTACTGAACCACTAAGCCATGACAGCTTAGGATAAACATCCACTGTTAACATACATATACTTATAAATGTTAGAGTAACCATTGCTAAGCAGGTCTGCAGTCAGCTGAGAATTTCAAAAAACGGCCAATCACAAAAAAGTGTGGGAAATGCGGCATATTTAAGCTGCATAGGCAGGAATACTCGCCATAAGTGATTGTAGCCCACATCTGCAGTTAGAATGTCTGGTGCTGGAGAGGGTACTCGCTTTCGAGTGCAACGCTGGGGCATCGAGGAGTCAAAATACATGGTTTGACTCCTAGTCCATCATCATGAGTCTCGACTCCTGCAGGGCCAGTTTCAATGGACGGAGTATAAGGCAGAGGCTTGGAACCGGTTGGCTCATGAACTCACCAGTGCCACAGGTGTCCCCCGGACTGGTTGAGCAAGTCCGTCACCACCATGCAGACCTGAAGATACAGAAGCAGAACCTACTGAACCAATGGATCCAGGAGGCCCATCATATGCAGGATGCCCCACTGCTGAGTAGGTAGCCATGGAATGCAGTATGTAAGACATGCTAATATAGTCTAAATAATGGCTAGGTATGTTTCAATATCTCTTTATTTACTTCACAGCTGCAGGTGTCTATGCATTGAATCAGCAAGCCTATGGAGATAGGCTGCTAAGGCTGCGGCAACAGGCAGGTTAGTAATTATTCTGCATGTATTGTTATATAATATATGTGAGAGAGCATGAAAAAAGTGTTGTAGCCCAATAATACAGCTATTAAATGGCCGGAATAAATTCTCTGCATGTACTGTTATATAACATAAGTCAGAGAGCCAGAAATAGAGTGTAGTAACCCATTAATAAAGGTAATATAAGTCTGGAATACTATCTCTGCATGTACTGTCATATAAAATAAGTGAGCGAGCCTGAAAAAGAGTGTTGTAACCTATCAATAAAGGTATAATATGTCCTGAATAGGTCTTACGTATGCACTGTAATATCAAATAAAGCAGAGAGCCTGTAGAAAAGAGTGTTTGATGTAATTAATAAAGGTATAATACTTGGAGTGTGTCTGTGTCACTTACTTTGAAATGTTGTTGTACCCTTGCATTAAATAAATAGTACTGTTGTATTAAGTGCAGTCAACCCACAGTTGTGCAGTCCCATATAAAGTGAATGAAGGAAGTGCCAGTAGCTGTGAAGCATATAACAGTCCTCAACAGTTGGTAAATGGCTGTCATGAATAGGTAAATCTGGCACACGAGTAGCCTGTCAAGGTGTTCCCCAGAAATGTGAGTGTGCTACATAAAATGTAGGGTTCTGTAGAAATTTAAATGAAAATGTCACGTGAACACATTCAGATATGCAGATACATAAATATAAAAATAAAATATAACAATGTAGCAGTAACATCTGCATCTTGGACAGTTAGTATGTCAGATATAGGTCAGATATATAATGAACTAGCCAAACCCATTACACAATCTAATGCATGTTGCCTAGTGGAATAATACATGTAGGGGATATACACCTGCAGTCAATAGGAATGTAGTGTAGAGTAAAAGTACTAATAAGATGTTAATGGATGTTTCTTTTTACCCCCTACTCCATGTGCATAAACAATGCAATTCCACAACTCAATCGGTATGTGTAATCTCATAACATTTATTGAGACATGTGTCCTATTGTTTATCAAAATCTGCATTTTCTCTGATGCATGTGCCCTGTTCAAACACCACAATCTTGGTGGTCTTTTGCCACCAATCATTCCTGCATGCTGTTGTAATGTCCACTGTCGTTCAATATATGCATGTGTTATGCTTGCTGTTCAACTGTTGTAACCCTGGTGTGTTGAGTTAATGGGAATATTACTGCATGCTGTTGCAACTAATTTGGAATGCTGTTGTCTATGTTGTAATTAAACACACCTAATCACAGAATGTATGGGAAGGCAGGTCCCAGTGGACCCACCTGTCCCTACTCAGCTGGCGATTGCACCTGGCACCAGCATGTCTGGTGCCCAGCCCGGGCTACCCTCCTCCATTGGTCCTCTGCCACCTTCGGGAAGAAGAGCTGCAGGGGATGGGTCTTGTCCCCCCCTGCAAGTGTGGGCAGAGAAGGGCCACCTGTCACCCTGTGAAGGGTCCGGGTTGTGGTGCATAGGGAGATCCAGCGTTTAGTCGATGATCCCCTATGCCAGCTCGAGCCGAGAGTGGCGTGACTCATGGGTGAGCCTGCCCCTCCTACGCAGCCTACAGCACAGCCACCCTTGGGTCTGTGAAGGTTCAGTGGTGACTGCCCCTGGGTGGGGATCTCAGTCCCACTGTTACCATCTGTGGGCTCATGGGCTTGCGATTTCCAAACATCCAGCCCCATCAATTGTGTTCACCCACCCCATGTGCTGTACTCCGCCCCTGTATGCGTCTTGTTTGTCTTCTCTGTTTACCTCCCCAACCTACCTCCCCAAATATACCTACTTCTTCTACCTCACATTCCACTCTCACCTGAAAAAAAAAATTAAAAAAAAGGGCAGTCTGTATCCACAAAAAAATTACACCCCATACATAGCTGCCCATTTCGCACACATGTCTGCTGGACATGTAAACTGATAATTAGAATTGGCAGTACAACATACTTTGTTGTCCACACCCCTCTCTCAGGGGTGGAAGGTATCAAATTTCACTCCAAATTTGTAACATATGCACAGCTGTTGCTGGTAAAGAAATAGGCAGCTATGGACATTCCCTACACCCGTCCTGCACATCCCAAGCTGGTTTCCCTACTGTCTTTCCCTCTTTGTGCCCCCTTTTTCACTACTTTCCTATCTCTCCATTTTCTTTTCTTTCAAAGAAATGAGCACGGGTGTTAGTGGGAGTAAGCACTTTTAAGCAGTAGTTAGTGGGTTTGAGTGAGTGTGCACATGTGTGCGTTTAGCTAAGCATCACAAAGCGTCGCTCAAACTCGCGCAAACCCGCTTACAACTGCTTAAAAGTGCCTTAATCACTCTGTATGTCAGGGACCTTGTTCTGCTTAGCAGCAAAATAAAACACCTCTGTCAGTCTCAAACCCCAGACCGTGGACATACTTGACTGCATGAAGTTCCACTACACCACAGCAGATATACAATAACTTGGTGCTGAAATAAATATATCATGCAATACAATGAGTGAATGTAAAGGAAAAATAGGAAGGCCATAACACAAAGCTTGTTCTGTGGATCTTTGCCAGCAATTGTTGTGGAATTGCATTACATGACTGTGATAAGAGAAGCAGCCATTCTAGCAGCAAATAATGTTATACAGGCACTTTACAACCCCCACACAGTATCATAGCAGGACAAACACTGGCATATCTGATTAGGGCAGAGGCCATACTTCCTAACTGTGACTACTTTTTAGGGATGTCCCCGATTGTGAAACATATTTTAGCTGTGTCCCTCTGAATCCCTCTGAAAGGTACTGATGTTAGTCAGAGAGGTGGTGTATTACACAATGAATAATGACAATAATAACAGTAGACACCGCTTGTACTTCATAAAAGGAGTACTAATCCATATGCACTGCCTCACTCAAGTCTACACTTACTGTCTCTATTATTTGGAAGGTGTACCTCACTTTTAATTACCTATCCCTGACTCCAAGCAAATATGTATCTGAGTGTTTCATAGGCCTGGCAGAGGCACAAACACACAGGCATATCAGCTTATCTGCTGTTACACACTCTGCAAATAGCTTTGGGAGGACTTCCACAAGCATACCCTTATGTAGGAGTACAACACAGAAATACCAAAGGATGTAGCCATGTACTGGTAGCAACTGACTGTAACAATGCCAATGTACCAGTGCTAAAAACACCTGTGGGTTGCAGAGACAAAGAATAACAGGCTAACATCTGCCTACCATCTGGATAGGTTCACAGTTGGGAACTATGCAGACAGACCACCTGCCTTGATAAACTAACAGGTACACACCAATCCTTTATGTCCAGTAAGATAACACTCACACAATAAGACGTAGTGCTCTCTGTATGCCAAATTTGAAATATACGTGTGTGTTTAGGGTCTACCAAGGATATAGGTAGGCATACTCAGTAGTGGAATTGTCCAGTTTACCTGAGAATCCTGTGCTAATGTCAACAATAAAAGTACACAAATCCTGCAGAAGTGAGTACATTAATATGCACAGTATAACAGTTCACAAACAGTTCATGTGCCAAAAGAATACTTTTCAATAACTACTATTGTATGGCAGTTAATTACATAAGTAGAAAAGAAACTACATACTCACATATATCTTGTGTAAGCATTTGTAGGGGTGAGTTAAACTCTACACTGATAGCTCTGTACTGGAACTGGCAACCGTAAGTCTGAGTACAACATGTACATCACTGTCTACACCTCTAGCTTCAGATATAAGAAGTACACCAACCTGCTGACTTAAACAACAGTGTCCACAGCAAACAAGCATGGGCCCCACTCTGGAAATCTGAAAGGGCTACGCCTACAAAACTTACCAATTTATAGCATTGGGTTGCTATGACAGTGAGTACTGCAATTACCACACAGCAGGCTGTATGCATTTACCAAATGCTGTGCACCAATTGGTACAGAGGACATCACATGCACATGTGCAGATACCTATAAAAGCAGACTGTACTTGCTATCCCCACATGCAATCATTACATTGCATGTGTTAAAGCATCAGTGAACCTGGGAAGGAGTAAAAAAGAATTATTACTTAATAACACAAAAGTTTAATTAAGTAAAAAGAGTTGACTGACTTACTAACCAAATATATTCATTAAGTAAAAAAGGAATTAATAACCAAAAGAAAATAAGTAAAAGCAATCTTTACTTAAGTAATGCCAAAAAAAAAAAACTTTGTCAAAACATACACAGACGGACCTG
Organism: Protopterus annectens; assembly: GCF_019279795.1. Classification (NCBI taxonomy): domain Eukaryota; kingdom Metazoa; phylum Chordata; order Ceratodontiformes; family Protopteridae; genus Protopterus; species Protopterus annectens. The sequence continues at coordinate 192,942,401 of NC_056744.1, forward strand.
AAAGTGACAAACAGGTATGTGACAGATATGTGGTTACCGGCAAGTAGTAGATGTTTATGAAGAGTACTGTAAATACTTTGAAACATGCATATGTGGCAGCAGTAGGTATGTATGCACTGATGCCATGCATGACTACTGTCATGGACAAATTAGTGTGTAGTTGTGTGCAGTGGGACATAACTGTGACATATGTAGCTCAGCATTAAATGTCAAACATCTGATCATGTCATCTATGTTCCGTACAGTACTGTGTATAATGGCTATTTGGGGGAGTAGTGCAAACAGCTATATAAACCTGGATGTGACAGAGTAACACATGCATGATAGTCATATAATGTTTAGCTTAGCATTGGCAACTGCTGTACCAGGCTTGTATAGTAATGTAGCATTAGCAGCTATAAATACTCCCTGTAATATTACGGTTATGCACACATGTGACAACTGTTTAAGTTGTAGCAAGGCCCAACAGGTCATCCGTGAGGTCTACGGACTTACAACAGTGTGGACCTTGTGTGTGTATGGCACACACATATGGAGAGATATTTATGTGTCAGATATCTTAGCATCTTAACATGTGCATAGAGCAAGGGACATACTGCAACTGTTTGTGAAGGGTGGACATATATATGTTGGTGAAGGTTGTTATGTGCATATTGTCATGTAGGTTGTAGTGTGTGGCAAACAAGACAGCATACAGTGCTGGTATATCACATGTGGTGTTTAAACACTGTGGGTATGATTTGTTAAGTTTTTAGTCTTCCAGACCAGGAGTCCTGCTAATGATACATGGGCTGAGAATACCCTCAGTGCATTCTGCACAAGACTGTGCAAAATTATTACATAACTGTATCCCTCTCAACCTTTGCATAATGGATATTCCCACCATGAAAGGTGGACTGTATATGTGCCTACATGTAAATCTATATGTACACCAATGGATGTTTATATGTACGCTCAAGCTCAATGTTGTAAATGTATTGACATCCCTTTTGTTAAAAACCCTGTACACATGAACTACCACATAGGTGGTAGTCTACTCAACACCAAAAGTTTGATAAGAGACCATGGGACACAGGTGGACAGTAGTGTCCCTTTTGATAATAACAGTGCCACACTAGTCATGTAAACTGTGTACGGTCCACATGTCATCAGAAAAGGTGTGTCATCCATGGAATAAGAGGTCAGTGTTCCACTCTACTCATCAGTCATAAAACCCATCATAGAGTACAATGGCCCTTTTGGTATGTACCTCAGAAGACAACTACAGGAACTGTAGACGACAGGCACAAACCTCACAAAGAGTATTACCAGACTCAAACAGATGCCCTGTGCAGACTGTCTTACAAAACCACAGCTACACTGTGTCGCATACAGCCTAACCAGAGTCAACCTCTGCCTAACATACAAAGCTATGCCAAACACACAGGTGTTGGACATGCTCCATGTAAACAGATCAAAATCCCTACAAGCTACACACTGTACTGATCTAAACCCTGTAACGTCAAAAAGCAGAACATGCTGGAGTGGTACATTCTCATCTCAGACACATACCATACTCTGGAACTAACTACGTATCAATAGCAAAGAAAGGTCCTCATTAGCAGTTGTCATGAATAATCATGATGAATGGATGTGAGATAGGAAATAGAACCCGGGAATCACCTCTGTGGCTCTGCATGACATGGGCACATGAACTTAAATTACATGGGTGTTGAAGGGCAGGGAACCGTATGGCTAGACTTCTATAGGCCCTACGGCTAATAGCGTATGAGCTACCTAGGACCTGATACAGACATGCATGTACATGTTGCATTAATTGCTATGTGAGGTTGACTGAGTGTGATGGTGAATGTGTAGGTGAATGTGACACCGTTGTGTATATGTGTGATAGCCTAGTGGGAAACTGTTTATATCATGGTATGTAGTGTTTTAGCTCTGATCCCTGCAAATGATATGTATGCTATTGCTAGGCAGGAAAAGCAGTATGGCATATAGTGTGTCATAGTCCCATGGTGTTGACTGGAGTGTGCCATTGTAGGCTAAAGCAGTACATGTATGCTTATTGATTGTTAACACTAGTGAATACAAATCCCGTATGAACTGTAGTACTACCTGAAGCTGTAGGCCTAAACAGCACAGTATGGTGTATATCCACATTGCTTGGAAACACTGTTTTGTTTGTTACCTGTTGTCCTCACATATTACATACCTCAGGCATAAGGTTTAGTAAGTGCTGACACACAGTACTGTATGGTACACAGGTAAAGCTCATCTGGGTTGCCATACCTTTATGTCTTGTAGGTATGTCTGATGTGTGTGTGAGTATGCCTGTAACATGGCCTCGGTTGTATATGTGTTATAGAATATAAGTGCATATCTAGCAACATGTATAGTGTAGTGCAGCAGTATGCCACCCATATTGATGAATGTGCACATATGTTGCTTATGGGTTTGCTATCAACAAGTAGTGTGGTGTACTAGTAGTACTGTAACTGTACTTTACAATCATTGCAATTGATGACATATCTCTGTATGCATTAGCTTCATATATACCTCCTGTGGCTAGGTGGTGCATTGTGTCACATACAGTGTGCCATGTGCTGTTGTATAGTCTTACATACTGGTTCCACTTTGTTTCTCTGTAGAACATGGTTTAATATATAGAACATGGCAGGCACTGTCAGGCAGTTGTGGGCTGAGCACTGATGTGTGGTATTAAAAGTGTGTATCTACTGACAGCCAATAGGTTGCTATATATGGCATTTCATTGATATCTGTACTTTAGAATGTTAAGTGTGCCACATGATTTTCTCACAATAATTGTTTTATTGTCTTCCAGGGACATGTCTCACCATCACAACCCTGCATATTCCCCTGAAGAGGAGGAAATCATTATATCCACCCTAGTACAACATCACACCCTGCTGTTCTCCAGAACCAGCCAGGACCTGCATGAGCGCACTGCACTGTGGCAAGATGTTGTCCATCAGGTTAATAATGTAGGCATGCATAACCAGACTTATGAGCAGGTACGCCATCACTGCTGTGATTTAATTAGACATGTCCAGCAGCATGCCTCCAATGTCCGCAGACAACAGCTTGCCACAGGTGCTGGTGGAGCATTACATCCACCCCTCACCAGAGTGGAAGAGCTGCTCCTCAGCGTGGTGGTTCCTGGACAACCACTACAACAGACATGTGTCATCATGGAGGCCGGAGTCACCCAGCAAGTTGACTCAGAGCATGCAGGTAACATGGCATATCTGTAGACTACTGTTAGCTCGATTGTTAGAACATGTATATGGCAGATGTGTACTGTGTATTTGGAAGATGTGGAGCCTGATGTTGTGCAATACTGATAATTTGGAACATAATCTGTATGCCTGTGACTGTCAACCGTTGTACTACTGTAAAACTGCAAACTCACAGCAGCAATGCCATAGTTGTTAACACTGACAAACTGTCTCATATCCTTGTAGGTCCCTCCGGTGTGACAGTAAATCAGCAGACCCATGCTGGTGAGTGTTCTACATTTAATATGGCAAATAACATGTGCATGTCATAGGTGGGTTGTAGGCCATATACCCATGTAAAACACCTACACATAATGCATGCTCTGCATGTTTTCTGTGGAACTATGCACATCCCAGTAACATGAGTAGCTGCCTCAAACACATGTTATACACAGATCATCCCAAACAATTGTGGCACACTGTAGTGGACATTGTATAGGCAGAGTCAATACACATGCAAACAACATACACCACCTTGTCATACGCAGTACGTGTTAATATGATACACATGGCGTATTTAGACACCTGCTGTAAGGTCAGACTCCAGTATCCCAAATGTCATCCACACAGCACACATACTATACCTGAGGGGTAGAGGCCTATCATGGGGCGGTGCAAAACTCTTCAACAAACAACACATTCATGTTAGGCAATGCTCCCTATTGAACACCTTACATACCCATGTAACAACTGCTTGTGAAATGGTTAATGTAGCCACAGTGCTGCAGTTCAGGTACAGCAAGATAGTTGCCAGTGTGGCACACATTAGTGGCCTTGAGTGACCACATGATGCTGCCTGATGATGGTTCATGGTACTACACTAGATCCAGTTACAGTAACTACAGTACTACACATAGCATTTATTGCTATACATCCGACAGTTGTGTGCATCCAGCCATGGTATGTATACCTGTGTGTGATGGTGCACAGGACATTGAAAAGCATTTAATACTTGCACAGCAATGTTGTGTCCATGTACACATTGTGTTCCAGGGTGAGGCCAATCATTGAACAACACACATGCATCAAAAACATGTATACTGTTATTAACAAGGACTCTCTACACTCACACTGCATGCTGTTGAGCAACACGCATCCTGCATGCTGGCACATGTGATAGGACTCTTTGGCTTGTGATACTTTACTCCACCATCAACCACTAATGGGTATGTTCTGGATTGCTGTTGGTGTGTGTGTGTGTGTGTGTGTGTGTGTGTGTGTGTGTGTGTGTGTGTGTGTGTGTGTGTGTGTGTGTGTCTACTTTAGTGAGTAGTGTATTTGTGTTCATGTTTTTATGTGTGCATGTGTTCATGTGTGCATGTGTTCATGTGTGAATGTCTGCATGTGTTCATGTGCGCATGTGTGCATGTGTTCATGTGTGCATGTGTTCATGGGTTCATGTGTGCATGTGTTCATGTGTGCATGTGTGCATGTGTTCATGTGTGCATGTGTTCATGTGTGCATTTGTGCATGTGTGCATATGTGCATGTGTGCATGTGTTCGTGTGCATGTGTTCATGTGTGTATGCGTTCATGTGTGCATGTGTGCATGTGTTCATGAGTGCATGTGTGCATGTGTTCATGTGTTCATGTGTGCATGTGTGCATGTGTGCATGTGTGCTAACATCATGTACAGATTGTAAAGTGTGTTTCCTGTCTTCCTCTCACAGGTGCTGAGGTTGTGTTGGTTGAGTGCAGCAGGGAACCTGAAGACACTGCCAAAAATAGTGGAAATGATGATACATGTGTTGTGGCACAGGCAGGTTTGACAGGTTCTGTCGTTGGTCCGCCAATCGACAGTACACAGCTTTCCACACCATCTATACGCACATTCCTACTGCCAATACATCCTTCATCACCAATGGCCTTAGCTAAGGGACAGCATACAGTAGGCATTGACCAGGATAGTGTGGTATCTATGGCACATGCATCCCCTCACAGCAGCCATACCCAGATTCCTGGAACGGTAGCACATAGGCGGATGTCCAGGGGTTCTCGTGGGAGTACTGCTGGTCGTAATGCCCCTGGCAGATGTGCCCCCACAGGTCTTACAACCTCAGGTATGTTCCAGGCTGTAATGCAGGCACAGGCACATATGGAACGGTACACCAGGCAGGGACTGAGGGCACAGAGGGCCCATAACACCGCTATCAATGACAGTATCTGTGACCTTGCGGGTGCAGTGCGTCACTACACCGAGGTCATTGATAGACATTGGGAGGAGACATTAGATGTCCTCTGCAATGTGATGTCCATGTGCCAGGACAGTGCAGGATGGCCAAGACATCGATGTATGCCAGCAACATCATCAGCTGGCAGTCATCGCGGATGACACACAAGTCAAAGCCACTCCCATAGTGGCAGTACCAGCCCCAGCAATGTTGGAGCAGGGCTGTCTGTAGACTGTCATAGAAGACCATGTGCATGTGGCTCTGGCCAGTCCCAGCAGGGACACGGTTCCAGTCGACATCCCACTGCCTCTGATGATAGTACCCAGTCTGGCTTAGTACCCGATACTGTCCTTTGCACCAGTGTCAGGCACAGGTACCATGACCGTGGACAGAGACGGTGATCTGTACAGCCTGGCAGGTACAGTCTGTGGCTGTCCCACAACCTCCCGTATATGGCAGCCACATGGTGGAATTGTGTGCATGCAGACACACACACATAATCCAAACACATAGGGCTAACACATACACACACACATTACATCAACATTGACCCATGCTGTACTGTTGTCCCTCACACACACACACACACACACACACACACACACACACACACACACACACACACACACACACACACACACACACATATACACACATACATGTTGATTGGATGGGTCAATATCGGGCTCTGGCAAACCAACAACACACCCTGTGCATATGATGAAACTGTGCCACCTCCTGTCATCTGTAACACTGATGCAGGAACAGGCTAACATGGTGCTGATGCACAGGGTGACTTTATAACAGTGTAGCAATGTTAGCATGTTGCCAACAGTACAGTGTAATGATATCCCTGTAGGTATATCTGAGCAGGCATGATGCATTAAAGCTATGATTATCAATGTAGTATTGTTTACAACAGTGTAAATTCCAATAATGTATTGTCCGCCCATGTGCCACTTGGCTGATGTGTGTAGTTTTGGCAGGATGTGTCGCTGAGTGGACAGTATGTGTGTGATGTGTGCAGTACAGATTTGCAGGTGTACATTGGTGACCATGGTGGAGGTGCTCTGTCTTCATGTACATGCATAGTGAACACATGGGAAGGGTGACATGCCCTGTATTACACAGTGTCAAGACTTCATTGTTTCTATTGGTGGCCAGTATGCATTTTAATACACATATGTTTTAACTTGGGTACACGTTTGTATGACATGGTTTGACACTATGCTGTGGGTGATCCTGTTACTATTTGTCATTGGTTTGCATTCTGGTAGTGTACACAACCTCAACAGCCTGACTATGATCAATCGTTAGATGATGTCTTGACAACTGACACACAGATGTAGGTAACTCAGTAGCATTTGTATCCGTCCGGTACTATATAATACCAGTAACCAGTGGTATTGACCACCACCCATTCCTGGGACCACTCCTGTTTGGCATATAGCCCTCTTAGGTACAAGCAAACACACTAGGGATATGTCCGTCCACATCTGGAAATGCATACAGTGGCCTACAATGCATTCTCCGGATGAGGCACTTATCCTCCACAAGGGTATCATACAGACAGATACCTGTTGTCCAACCCATGCTGTAAATCTGTAAGCCAAATATAGCATAGTCATCCACATTTATTGAACATTGTATCCCGACAGTACCACATAGGTAGTAGCCCCAAACATGTAAAACGGGTACCAAGTGTTATGTCATCTGTCCTTTGGTATTCACATTTCCATAGGTATTCTGAAGTCCACCAGTGTATCACATACCCAATAAGGGGTCTGTATGCATATCCACAGTTATTGTACACCTATAATGAATGCCCATTATTGACAGACTTTGTTGTGTTTGAGCATGTCTGAAATATACCCAAGGCATGAACCCTTACTCACATTATTCTATAGAAACTGTCATGAGTGTGTGTGACACAGATTACCTGGGCCACAGATCACTACAGTGGCTGGCCTTGTCACAAACATACATATGTGACCGAAGTTCTGAGAAGCAGCAGCACTATCTGTCATAGGTAACAGATGTATTCATGTAGAAAGCAGGCTTCACACCTTTGATCTAATCGAGGTCACATGTACATATATGTATTTGCCACAGATACCTGAAGTGTGCAATGCACATACTGTTATTATACTGATATGTCATACGGTAGTAAAAGCTAAACACACAACACATTGACCAACAGTATCACACACTCAGCAATTCCAGGATTCAAACCCCTACCTAATTATGTTATGATACTAGAGAGATAAGCATTAACACGACGTGCTATATGCTTTACTGGGAGTTTTCATTTCCAATGCTATATTTGTAGGATGCTGGCATCTTCAGACTTGCCAAACAGGAATATAACACTTTTAAGGTGTTTGACTAGTCTCCAAAAAGGGCAATACTCTCAAAGGAATTCACACAGAAACATACACACACCCCCACACACTCAACAATTGCAGGATTCAAACCCCTACCTAACTATGTTATGATACTGGAGAGATACACATTAACACGATGCACTACATGCATTACTGGGAGTTTTCATTTCCACTGCTATATTTGTAGGATGCTGACATCATCACACCTGCCAAACAGGAATATAACACTTTTAAGGTGTTTGACTAGTCTCCAAAAAGGGCAATACTCTCAAAGGAATTCACACAGAAACATACACACACACCCCCCAACCACACACACTCAGCAATTGCAGGATTCAAACCCCTACCTATGTTATGATACTAGAGAGATACACATTAACACGACATGCTATATGCATTACTGGGAGTTTTCATTTCCACTGCTATATTTGTGGGATGCTGACATCATCAGACTAGACATGGTACTGTGTGTGCACTTAATTTTATGCAATACAAGGACTGAGATATGGGGGACAGCAGGTGTTACCAGCTTGAACAGGGTTCCACAATTCCTACCTTGTGTGATCTATCTGTTGCACAGTTGCCAATCCATCTGATGACAATACATATTTATGCACAGGTTGTTGATTTTGTGGATACGACATGTGTCTGGGATGTTGGGAAAGGCCTATTCAAAGTGTATGTGGGACATGTGTAGCTCATTTCATTGATGTATGTCCTGGGTGGCTGCCTTGCAAACAGTCTAGCAGGTTTGGGAAACATGATCTGCCCATGAACAGTCTGAAGTTGGTAGGGTTGTGTGTTTATAGGCTTCCAATAGTTCTGTTTCTGACTTCAATCGTGATGGACTCCATGGCCTTGCAGATCAGACTTCATCGGCTTATGAGACTATAGTTCCCATGGTCTGTTGTGCACCAATACCTGTGTAGTGTGCCATATGTTGCTGTAACCCATTCAACAGTTTCATATCCTGTAGAGAGGGTGAGGCTCAACAAACTGTTCAGGTGCAGGGTCTATTTGTTCTGCAGTTCACTTATGACACATATGGGGCACAATGTAATCCAACTTATGCCATGTTTTCAGCTTTGGAAGGTGCTGTTTACCCATTCTACATGTGATATCTCCTGGTATGATGAGTGGGCCTTTTGTCAGTGGGAGGTGGGTATGTATGTATTGGCCTGTCTGACAGGATGTTGGCATTGTCAGTCATTTACAGTTGGCCCTGACTCAGGACATATATGATTGTACATTGCTATTTATGACATAGATGAAAGAAGTGTCATGGTTCTGTATGGACTCCTTAGCAGATAATCTTCCCATGACCTGGATTGGATAGTGTTTGGAGTGCACATTGTTTATTGATTATACTGATTTTGGTTTTCTTTTTTTATTTGCTTTTCAACTTTCTATGACCAGCCTAAGTATCTGTAGTGCATATTTGATTATGACAGGGTTCCAATATATTATATATGTGTCTGTTGTCATATCACTGTGTGCACAAGTCAGGATTGGTGAATTGTGAGAGGTTCCTGGGTTAACACATGCAGCTGCCTGATATGTGTGGCCCACTGCTGTACTCAGACATGGCCTAAGCATGTGAGCTTGCCCAGTTTGGACTTTCAGTATGTTGTTGGCTGACATTTGCCTCATTTATTCAAGTGTGTGAGAATGCCCAGTGTGAACTTTCAGTATGTTGCTGTGTTAAGTCCACTACATTTGTTGACGTGTGTGAACACACCCAATATTAACATTTATACCATATGTGTGTTGTAATTCGAGTTGTATTTTTACTGCAGGGCTCACCTTTGTGTCATAACTCTATAGGGATTACGCTGTGCCTGCGGGGTTTCCAGGAGACACTTTGCATAGACTTATCAACATTTCTTCATACAGGCTGACCAATGAAATACTGCGATGGTTTAGTGGTTCTGTACTGTGACTATAGTGCACAGTATCCTGGATTTGAGGACTGTCACTGCTTCATATTTTCATACTGGGCAGACCAGACTGCTAAAGGAACAGTAAAGCAAATATGATCATGTTTACCTGATTTTGCTCAACTGTGCCCAAATTTGACCAAATCTGCACAACATTGCTCAACGTTAACCAACATTGATGAACGCTGCCCAATATTGCTCAACATTGGCCAAAGTTGTGTTACTTAGTGTGCGCAATTTTGTTTGTATATACTAAATAGGGGTTAAAGCTGTTTAGCACTGCTTTATATTGTTTATAACATGGCGATCATGCCTCAGGTGGTGTTGCAGGGCTGCCTATGTTGGATGCACATATTACACTCCCTATACATGTTTGACAGCAGGTAGTGTCAAGTTGGTCATCCTTTTTACTATATGTGCGAGTCGGAGAGAGGTATAATTTCCAGGGTTCCTACTGAGCCAGTGTATATGCTATGCATTGCCTCTTTGCCAAGGCCAAAGCATACTGGGCACGCCTCCTTCTGCCTACTGGGGCAGGCTCAGGTTGTTCCTCCTCTGAGTCACGCTCTGTCTGTGATGGCCTTGGCAATAGTGGGGGGCTGTTTGGCCCGGCCCTATGCTGCTCCTGCTGCAGCTGTTTTCGCCGGATCATATTATGTAGCATAGCACATACCATGACTATTTGAGTACATGCAGTTGGTGAGTACTGCAAGTCTCCACTAGATGTGTCCAGGCACCGGAACCATGACTTGAGCAGCCCAAACACACGCTTGATTACATTTCGTGTTTGTGCGTGTGCCTCATTATGGCATTCCTGTTCAGGTGTGTGTGTATTTCTGATGGGTGTCATCAGCCACGGCTCCAGTGCATATCCAGCATCCCCCACTAGATGGCCATGAGGGATGTCCCCATTGCCAAATGTCTGGTACAGCTGTGTCAGATCCCAGATATGGGAATTATGGTAGCTTCCAGGGCAGCCAGGACACACATTTATTATTATGCCCTGGGCATCACACATGACCTGGCAGTTGATGGAGGGGAAACCCTTGTGATTACAGGAGACCGCACCCTGCTCACCGGCTGGTGCTTTGATGCGTATGTGCGTGCAGTCTATTGCACCCACTACCTCAGGGTATTCCGCTATTTGCAGGAAAAGACGCATATTGCTGGCCAATACCTCATGGGAACTGGAGAAATAGACATGATCACCGACATGTGCTGACATGGCATTCAGGAACTGGTGCAGTACCTTGGATGCTGATGCCTGTGAAATCCCCATCATATCACCAGTTGGTCTCTAGAAGGTACCTGTTGCTAGTATTCTTAGGCCAACACATACCTTGGTTTCCATTGGAATGGGTTCTCCTCTGTTGGTTCTGTGTGTGAGGTGTGGCCTGCACATCTCAACAATTTGCTGCATGAGGTCTCTGTCCACTTTATAGTGCTCCACTATCTCCAGCTCATGTAGCCCCTGTTAGGTTACCCTGGGCCTGTACACTCTTCTCCTCACTATGGGTTGCTCAGCAGCATTCGCATTGTCACCACCCTCAGCATGTTGCATATGTCACCTTATAACAGCAATGGCAGCCCCTAACATTTCTTTGTCTCAGTAAAGCTTTTTCAGTTTTCACTTCTATTAGCTTACTGCAGTGTTGCAGTGTCTCTGAGAATAACATAGTGGAAAGTTGTTTGCAGTGTTTTAAATGCTGGGCTGGGCTGGGCTAGTGTACTGCCTGTGTAATTGGCTGATTCTGATTTGTTTCACCTGCTAGCTGTGCTACTTCTCCATGGTTAACTTCCTACTATTTGTTGTGCTTCCTTTTCCCTTTCTGTTTCCACAGGGGGCAGCGCCGCACAAACAAGTGCAAACACGCGCAAACCAGCTCACACGCATTCACACATGCTTACACGGCCTAACACTTGCTGACTCTGGCTTAGACGCGCACACACAGGCGCAAACGCGCTTACAGACATTTCAACAACCTTACACTTGCTTACTCTGGCTTAAACGCATGCACACAGGCGCACATGCACGCACACAGGCTTACTTGGTTTTACAGGCGTGCACATGTGCGCATACACATTGCAGGCATTTATACAAGAAACTTTAGTGTTGTCCATGGCATACACCTTCAGTTTCTTGCCTTTAGCTAGGATACCTGTTGACACGCCTCTTCCAGTGATGGGTAACTGACAGCAAACACATGCCACTCTGCTCCGATGAGCTTACATTCTTCCACACATACCCCCCTCATGATGTCACTTATCTTCTACTCTGATATTCCCCTTATCCTACTCTTACACTCCATGGACTTTGCTCATATGCCATGTGGAATTGGGATTCACTATCCTTACCCTCATTTGCATAGGATTGCCTACTAATGCTTGGTTACATCTCTTAAACTGTGTTCCCCCCCTTAGCAACCTCTACTCAGTAGCCATGTTGTCTACAGCCTGCCATTCACTTGCATGGCAGATGTATATTTATTATATAATGCCTATTTTTGGCTTTTAATTTTTTTTTTTTTGATTTTTACAGCGCAGCACTTTTGCGCGACGCTGAGCTACACTTAAACTTTGGAGATTGAGGAAAAAAATATATTAAATTTTTTCTTTTGCAACATGTAGAATTGCCAATGGCCGTATATTTGGCCATTGGCATGCTTCCTCGACTGGATGCATACTTTATTTGGAGCTGTCACGGCTCGGTTTTGCTATTTGCAGAACGGTACTCAGTTGATAACCGAGTACATTTCTACAAATAACACTACTCTTACTCGGACAGGTTAGGGTTTCCTGGATCGCAAATTTACCTCATTTGCATAACTTTCAGCAGCAAATGAGGTAATTTTCATATCCTAGCCCTGTCCATGTAAGAGGAGTTTTAGGAGCTCTCTTGCACGCCCCTGCCGGCTGTTCCAGGATCGCTCGGCAGATATGTTGGCTGCATGGAGTCTTACTCTACTATTAGACTCCGTGCAAGCCTTCGTAAATCCGGCCCATTATTGGAAAAAACTGGATTATCCTAATGGCTATGCCAGATATAAAGAATATAGTTGGAGAAAAAACACTTTTTTCTTATAGAAACTCAGAAACATTGAAAATTAAATTATGCTATAAAGATTTTAAAGGGGAATGGAAAAAGGATAGAATAGGTAAAGCAGGAACAAAGAAATGTTATAATTGCATTTTTTGTAATGACATTTATGAAGGAATGGATATTTCTAAACACCCAACAACAGGTAAAGAATATTTATTTAATATTTCTCCAACTTGCAACACAACTCAAGTGGTTTACTTAGCAATATGGTTTGCATGTCCTGGATTTTATGTAGGTAAAACCATCGGAATATTGAAGGAGCATATAGGGGAACACAAGTCAGAAATCAGAAGGAAAATATTGACGAATGCTCTAAGTAAGCATATTTCTGACTGTGGCCCGGAACACCAATTCAAGTTTAGAGTAATTGATTTGGTAGTAATGGGAAATAGGGGTGGTGATATGAACAATGCTTTACAACTAAAGGGATATGAGTGGATTATTAGGCTGCAAGCTGACAAAAATCCAGGTTTAAATAATGCAGTAAGTCTGAAACCAGTATTGGTGAAAAGACAGAGAGAAATCTACCTCTGCCTTTAAAAGTTTTGTTTATCTGTTGTGGTTGATTTTTATAATATAATATATATTTTTATGCTATCTGTTATATTGTTATTGTACTGCTGATATAATTCATGTTCTATATAATGTAGTTATTATACGTTTTTACTTTTTATGAGAGTTTTTTAAAGAAGTTTTTTGTAAGGGAAAATTTTAGATAGGCTGGCTGGATCATGTGATGTTAAATATCTCCTATTTAAAAAGAATGAAAGTCTTATTTTAATTGTACTGATGAAGGGTGGTTAGCCCGAAAGATTTATCGTATTAAATTTCTTAGCTCTATATTTTGTGTGAGTTCTGTGAAGAATGCTGGGTACACACTGGCACCGTGGCTGACACCCATCAGAAATTCACACACACGGCGTGGCCAAGGATGAACACAGGATAGCAGCAGATTTCTTCAGCTCCACCAATTTCATTACACTGACAGGAATTAATTACTTAAAAAAATAATTTTTGAAGTAATTTTCTTTCTAAATATGTTTGTTTTATATAGTTCTTGAACTATATCTAAAAAAGAAAGGAAATCTTAACAATATTCCTGTCAGAAATCACTTTGGAAATTTTCCTGTCAGTTTATCAGTCTGAAATGAGTTCCAGTAAGACAAATTCTCAAGACTCCAGCATCAAGAAAGAACTTCAGTCTCTGATAATTATAATCCAGCAACTTACTGCTAAGATGGATAAAATGGATACTAAAATAGACACCTTCATAGAAAAAACTACAAAACAAATAGACTTGTGACATATAGACCTGCAACAACAGAAGATCCAGATGACAGGCATAGAAGAAGCTGTGAATGACATGGAAAATAGAATACAAGAAGAGGAAATCAACATTGAGTTTCTGCTGAAACAAAATACACATTTACAAACAAAGCTGGATGACCTGGAAAATAGATCTAGGCGCAATAACATTAGGATTTTTGGACTGCCAGAAAATATTGAAGGTAACAATATTACTTCTTTTTAACAACATGGCTCCCTAAAACTTTAGACTTACCAGAAGCATTCTCTTTGGTATCGAAAGAGCACATAGATCTATAGCTAATACTAACTCTAACAAAAACTATCCTAGATCAGTTATAGTTAGATTTTTATCATCTTTTGATAAAGAGATGGTTCTTAAATCTGCTTGGGCTAAAGCTCCTGTTAAGATTAATGAGACAACTGTGCATTTTGACAATGACTATTCTTCCATGGTAATAGCTAAAAGAAAAGTTTTTCTGCCACTAATAAGGGAGCTTAAAAAAGCACAGTTTAAAACATACCTTCTGTTTCCTGCCAAGCTTAAAATCTTCCTTCCTGATGGTCCTAAAATGTTCGATGACTTAGACTCTGCTTTACTGTTTATCAAAAAAAATAAGATTTTGGATAAAATAGAAGAAATGGAATGGGCTAGTCCTTCATTAAAGAGACTAGCAACTGAAACTTCGTGGAAGACTTCAGAGAAGAAGAATAGACTAAAAAACAAATGATTTGTCCTAGTTTTTTTTTTCTCTCATCATTTTATTTCATTATTAATCTTTTTAAATATAGTTCCTGCATTTCCAAGAAGCAACAAATATTTTGAAAAAGATTTAATCAAAGTTATTCTCTGTGTGCAAAGAAATGTTTTGTTTCATAACTAGTCAAAATATCTGGAGATTTAATGGCAAGTTGTGATCCAACTTGTTTCTCTTTCTGAAAAGGAGAAGTAAGGTTAGTAATTTGATACATTTTTTTTCTTTATATTTTTATTTTTTCTTCTCCTTTTCTTCTTTTCTTTGTTTAAACAATGACATTCTATTTAGATTATGTAGTGGGTGAAGGGTGGGGGAAGGCAGGGAGAGAAGAGTAATGAAAATATGATTAATAGAATAATAACATATTTATTCCTTGTAAAAAGTTTATATGTTCTTCAAATGCTATTCCTAATAATACTTTCTTGATTACACTGCTTATGCTTGTTTGTAAATAATCTGTCATGCTTTAACTAATAATAATTAGAACTAAATAATAGTAAATAATATGTTTTATTTTTAACTCTATTAATATAAACAGTAAGTAATATTTCATTGTATATACTTCTTATAGCTTTCTCTTACATTTTTTTATTTCTGCCTTACACCCTTTTACTTTCTACTCTCTTTTTCTTTTCTTTATTAATATATAGAAATGCTTTTGATCATATAGACACAGTAAATAATAAGATTTGCATAAAAATTGAGTTGGGACAAAAATATTGAGTTGTATTACTTATTAATAATTTTGGGCTTAATTTCACTTACATAGAGGCTGTAATAACCTGTAAAATACATTGTGAAGGTTTTGTCATGTTTAGATGCATTTACACTGCTAAATGAATGTTTGTCACTAGTTTTTAATAAGTTTCCCACCAAAATGTTAAGAGAGACAATCTGGGATGTGGGCTGTCTCATGCACAGTGTCCATGAGCTACTTCAAAAGCTTCAACTCTCAGAATTCTCACAGAGAAGCTGAAAGCAGCTAGTCTCACCTTTGACCTAGATATCACACTGACACATCACAGATTCATCAATGACACTCTACCAGGAAATAGAAATGATACAAATGTGACTATGTGAAGGAAAATGAACTCTTTAACATCTAAATGTGAGTTATTTTATATAATTACTTAAATATCTATGTTATAATTCATAAAATATGTCAGTTATAATGAGTTTAAATGATACAGTTTCTTGTAGTAAGTAAATGTCTTATTTTAGAAGGCATAGAAAATGAAACATTTATTCAAGTGTTTTTGAAAATCTACTTAACAGCAGCTTAATAATCTGTGTTAAAAACTTATGTTCCAAACATATACATTACTATAACTCATTTAATTCATCTGATTGACAAGCATAAATAATTTTATAACTCTATACTGGAAGAAATTGTCATGTGATATATTTTAAAGCAGTAGTATAGCATGGTTGTAAAATCTGGTTACTAAAATGTGTTTGCTGTGCATTATTTTGTATAAAGAAGACAGATTTATTGTAGGGAGAGCAAGTAAGATAGTGCTCAGTAAGGACATAACTCAGTGAGATCAGATATATATATATATATATATGTGTGTGTGTGTGTGTGTGTGTGTGTGTGTGTGTGTGTGTGTGTGTGTGTGTGTGTGTGTGTGTGTGTGTGTGTGTGTGTGTGTGTGTGTGTGTGTGTGTGTGTGTATGTGTGTGTGTGTGTATACATATGTATATATATATATATATATATATATATATATATATATATATATATATATATATATATATATGTGTGTGTGTGTGTATGTTCATAGGTTTAGGTATGTATATATATATATATATATATATATATATGTGTGTGTGTGTGTGTGTGTGTGTGTGTATGTGTGTATATATGTGTGTGTGTGTGTGTGTGTGTGTGTGTGTGTGTGTGTGTGTGTGTGTGTGTGTATGTATATATATATATATATATATATATATATATATGTGTGTGTGTGTGTGTGTGTGTGTGTGTGTGTGTGTGTGTGTGTGTATGTGTATATATGTATAAGTGTTTCTGAGAATCTGCATAACTATGCAGTATGATTTATAACAATTTCTATGAATATAATACTTTATTCTATTGACAATAATGAGTTTGAGTAAATGTTCATATACAAGCAATTCAAGGTTTTTTTTTGGAAGCTGTTAATTGCATTTACATGACAGAAAATAGATGCATCTTAATATATGTAATGTCTGAATCATATTAGCCAAAGTTTTTGATTTAAATGAATGTTAGAACCTATTTTTCTCTCCTCTTGATTTCTAACATCAAGATTATTTGAATGCTATTTGAATACAAGTGTTTTATATTACATGGATGTAAATAGTAGTATGAACAGTTTAAAAAAAAAAAGGTTTATTTTAGTTTATATGATGCTGTTTTACCAAATGTGTAGTCTTGTCTTGCTAGATAATTGAACTGAAAACTGTTAACCTCAGTTAAATATAACTAGTATTAAATTGATAAGGTGGTAGCTGAGGTACTGCTGCTTAGGGTAGGGGTTAACTTGAGTGGTAAATACTACTCTAAGTTGGAGTTTATAACTCCAGGCTGGATGCAAGGTTTAATCCTTACATTATTTTCACTTGTTCATTGTTATTTGTATATAGTTTTGACATCCACAATATATTTTGTACATTCATTGTCACTACAAACAAAATTGAATCCTATACAAAATCCCATAAGAGATTCAATAAATACAGCTATATTTAAAGGTACACCTAAAGGAGGAGATGTAACATTACTTAACTTGTTATTTGTTATTTTGATCATAAGATTCTTAAGTTTTAAAAATGCCAAATGACATCTTTAAAAGGAATTTCTTTAAACATTAATGGATTGAATAATCCATGCAAAAGGGCAAGCCTAATACGATACATTAATTTACATAAGGCCAACTTAGTCTTCCTGCAAGAAACCCATCTCTTGAAAAAAGATATTGCTAAACTAGCCACAAACAAATATACAGTATTGGTTAGTTCAGAGCACACTCAGAAAAAAAGAGGAGTGGCTATTTTATGGAATAAAAGTATGCCCATTCCTAAAACCATTAAGTCTTATCAGGATGACAAAGGAATGTTTTGTATGGTTACAATACAAATTAATGGGAAGACTTACACTTTAATTAATGTATATTGGATACCTGGAATTGGTATTAATACAGTGAAACATCATCTTGATAAGATCATATCATTCTCTATAGGAGATATTATTTTAGCTGGTGACTTTAATTGTATACTACATGAAAGTGATACTACCACAATAGGAAAAGAAGAATTACATCTAATGCAAAACATTTAAATGATTTTGCTAATTCTTATCATTTGAATGATATTAATAATCAGATAGATTCAAAGTCATTACCATACACCTTTTTTCTAACAGATACAAAACTTATTCAAAAATAGATAGGGTCTTTATTTCTAACCAGATGGTAACAGATTTAATTAATTCCAAAATCATTTCATGTCCTATATCTGATCATAATTCAATTGTTTTTGAATTCATGATAAAAAATACTTATAATGTTCAGATCAAAAGGATACCAGCATGCTTAACTCAACTAAAAGACTATAAAGAATATATACTTTCAGAAGTAAAACATTTTTTAGACATAAATAATACTCCTGAAGTCTCCATTGTTTATGTTTGGGATGCCTTAAAATCATATCTATATGGACAAAGTATCAGATGGTATAATAATAAAAGGAAATCTTGGGATAAGGAATTGTTAGATATTCAAAGTAAATTAGACTCTTATAAACATAATAATAAAGAAAATATTATGGACAAGAAAGTTATTGAAGAAATAAACAAACTAAATGAGAAATACAAAGAAATTTTAACTCATAAAGTTAAAATAACTTTAGAGAAATACAAGTTTTTGTCTTATTCAATAAGCCCCAAATACTTACATAGACTTAAAAATAAAACAAAAAGGTTGAATAAACAAAACCATATCAAAGAAATCTTTTCTCTAAGGAAAAGAAGAATGTTTCTAGTATACCAGAAATACTAGATGAATTTAGAAATCACTTTCACAAAATTAACCATAATAACATTAACATGGAACCTAAAGATAAAATAAAGGAGTTTATAACCACAAACATGAATAAAAAGCTTAATAAACAACAGATTAAACTATTGGACAAGAGTATTTCATATACAGAAGTTATTACACAAATAAATAAGCTTAAATCAAACAAAGCACTGGGTAATGATGGTATTATAACAGAGATATATAAAATCCTTTCTAAAAGTACATATTCATTAATACATAAGATTTTTATTTTGGCCCAATCTGAGTTAATAACCCCCCCATCTTGGCAATATACATTTATTTCGCCAATTTTGAAACCTAATAAAGATCCAACTAGATGTTCTTCATATCGGCCCATCTCATTACTTAATGTTGATTATAAAATGTTTATGAGTATCTTTGCTGATAGATTGAAGACAATCATTCCCGGCATTATAGATATAGATCAGACAGGCTTCATTGTAAATAGAAATACTTTTGATAATATAAGAAGAACTTTAACATTAATAGATTTTGCAAATAGGAAAAAGAAAGATTTAACACTTATTAGTATTGATATAAGTTCAGCATTCGATTCAGTAAGTTGGGACTATCTGTTTACCTTAATGAAGTGCACAAACTTCTCAGATGCATTTGTATATCTAATTGAGCATTTATACAAAGGAACGTTGGCTTATATTAAGGTAGGAACATATGTTTCACAAAAAATACCTATTCTTAAAGGTACAAAACAAGGATGTCCACTTTCTCCACTATTATTCACTTTAGTAATGGAGCCTTGGGCTAATTTGATCAGAAACAGTACTGACATAGAGGGTTTTGAAATAGATGAAAATACAACATCCAAAATTCAACTTTTTGCAGATGATGTTCTAATTACATCAGCAGGATCTAATTCTTCTATGCAGTCTCTATTTGATAAAATGATGAATTTTAAAAGTATTTCTGGTTTAATATTCAATGAAGAAAAACTAAAATACTACCTATATATACACGAAAAATATTCTCATTAGTGATTTTACTAAATATGTACCCAATTCAGGTCAGATAACTTATTTAGGTATAATACTATCTAAAGATATTAAATCTATTATATATAATAATTATAATACCTGTTTTCTTAATATACAAAATCTTTTTAATACCTGGAATAATATGTTTTTACTATGGAGGAGAGACTTACAATTATTAAAATGATAATATTCCCCAAGATTTTATACTTAATACAATCAATAATACTTCCACCTACAAAAATAATTATCAAGAAACTGAATACACTAATGTTAAATTTCCTATGGGCACCTAATAGACCTAGGTTTGCATTAAAGAAACATACTAATAGCTGGTCTCAAGGGGGTATTTCTTTTCCAGACTTTAATTTATATACTATCTCTTCTATTGTAAAAGTTATTACTTGATTAATAGATCAGTCATATGTCACAAAATGGAAAGATTATTGGGAGCTAATTAGTATGCACTTCATGAAAATCTCCTTAACACATAAAAATATGATTGTAAATAACTCCATGTTATGGTTACTAAAGGAATTTTGTACTTCACCTATTACACCTAAACATATGGTTTGTTACCCATTAAATATTATTATTAGTTATCGTAACTTTATATTCATGCACCCTGAGTATAGGGAATGGAATTTTATTGTATTCCCTATAATGTATACTCAGGGTATGCTTTTGTCATCTACTTCTGAAGGAACTCATTTAACTATAGATAATGATCTAAAGTACTGGTATCAGTTGATATCTGATAATAAAGTTAAAAATCTAGATTTCTTAAAACAAGAATTTGATCTAAGAGAAACTTGCTGGTTAGAGGTTCAGACCTTTAGACAGCATCTCATTAATAAAATAGATCTAATGTCTATAACAGTTAAAGAATCTATTCCAACACTGATTGATTACTTGATATTAAATTTACAACATAAAGTTTCTGATAAAGGTAAACTTTCATACATACATAAAATTATCAGACAAGAAACTTTTTACAGTGTAGATTCATACTGGAATTATTTCACTTCTATTAATGGGGACCCACCAAATCAACAAGATAAACAATATATATTGGAATCTGCTTATAGAACTACGTCTTCCATTGTCTGGAGACTTTATACATGGAAATTTTTACATAGATCTTTTTATACACCTTTGATGATGAATAAAATAAATAATAAAGATAATTTATGTAAGATATGTAATGTAGAAATTAATGCTGACTGGGCTCATATGTTTTATGACTGTATAAAATTGAAAGAATACTGGAAGTCAATTAATGAATTTTTGCAGGCTCTTTTACAGATAATTTCATTATTTCTAAATCTCTTATATTATTCAACACACCTGTACCTCAAAGTGTTAAAAAGGTTAAGCTTCCCTTGTTATGGTCTATTCTAGCAGTGGCTAGGAAAATAATAACTAGAAATTGGATTTCAGATACACCTCCTTCATTCAATGAATTTAAAAATGTTATGAATATAGTGTGCCATATGGAAATAAACACAATTAGGACAAGAACAAATAGAAAAACATCTTATTATATTGTATGGGATAATTTACAAAATTTGTTAAAAAAATTTTAATTTCAATAACATGGTATTTTAGTTTAATTAATTGATCTGATTGTAGTGGATGTCTTTGTAAATACTTTAGTTGTTTTGTTGAATATTATAATAATACCTATTTTTAATTACTTGTATAAAATTGTTATGATATTTCTCTTATATGTTAAAACAATAAACCTGTTTTGAAAAAAAAAAGAAATTCACACACACCTGAACAACTATGCCATAATGAGGCACACGCTCAGGCCAGACATATAATAGAGCATGTGTTTGGGATGCTCAGGTCATGGTTACGGTGTCTGGACACATCTGGTGGACTCCTGCAGTATTCACCAGCTACATGTACCCAAATTCTTATGGTATGTGCTATGCTACACAATATGATCCTGCGGAAACAGCTGCAGCAGGAACAGCTTGGGGCAGGGCTACACAGCCCCCCACCAATGCTAAGGCCTGCACAGGCACAGAGTGACTCGGAGGAGGAACAACCTAAGCCTGCCCCAGTAGGCAGAAGGAGGCATGCCCAGTATGCCCTGGCCTTGGCAAAGAGGCAATGCATAGCACATGCACTGACACAGTAGGGACCCAGGGAATGACACCTCTCTCTCTGACTCGCACTGACAGTAAAATGGATCCAAACATGACACTACCTGTGCTCAATATTCAAAAACCAATGAACAGTACTGTGTAACAATAAAATTCCAATACACAAACTAAGCCAAAATATAAAAATTTAATGCAAAGCTTTCGGGCTAACCACCCTTCATCAGTACATAGAATAATGCATTGTCATCTCCACTTTTAAATGGGGAATAATTAAAAACACATGATACAGCCAGCCTATCATCACCGAACAACAATTACAACATTTAAAACAACAGTATGTAAAATTTATAATATTTAAAATCATCTTTTATATATTAAAAATACTTCAACACTAAAGAAGAGACTATATGTACTTGCTATATATTTTCTCGTTGTCTTTTTACCAATATAGGTTTCAGGCTGACAGCATTATTTAAACCTGATTCAGTGTCTGCCTGAAGCCTAATAATCCATTCATATTCTTTTAATTCTAATATATTATTTATGTCACCTCCCCTGCTTCCCATAACTACTGTGTCTATTCCTCTAAATTTAAACATATGTCTATAGTCATTCTCAGAAATTTGCTTACTCTGAGCATTAGTGGCCACACCTCTTCTAATCTCTGATTTATGTTCCACTATCCACTCTCTTAAGTTCCTGGTGGTCTTACCTACATAAAATGATGTGCATGCGACACAGGTAGCTAGGTATACCACTTGAATTGTGTTACAGGTTGCAGAGGTTGTGAAGGTATACATTTTACCAGTTATAGGATGCTTAAATGTATCTGTTTCATCATAAATATCATTACAGCGACTACAATTATAACATTTTCTTGTCCTTGTCTTTTTTAGGACCTCTTTCTTAACTTCTCTAAAGTCCTTATAACATAATTTTCTTTTTAGTGTTTCAGAATTTCTATAAGAGAAGTATGGTCTCTCACCTACTATATTCTTAATCTCAGACATTGCCATTAGTATCGTCCAATTTTTTTCTATTATATATTGTACATCCTTAGTATTGGTATTAAATGTAGTAACATATCAAACTACATATTTTTTTCTTTTCTTGCTATTAACTGTGTTGTTTGTACCATATTTACACTAAAAACTGGTTTATACTTGTATCGCCTTCCTTTAACAACATCTTCATATATCTCATTTACTATCTCACTAGGATATCCATTTTGTTCAAATTCCTGTACCATCTCTTTGGCCTGAATGACAAAATTATTTTCCTCAGTATTAAGCTTGTTTGCTTTTATTAATTGTGCCCTAAAAGTTCCTTTAAAAGTATGCAGTGCATGCATACTATTCCTATTAATATATCTACAGATGTTTACAGTTTTCTTATGTATGGTAGATTCTATCTTACCTTCTTTTTTATATATTTGAACATCTAAAAATACTATGCTTTCATCTGATACTGACATTTTAAATTTTAAGAAGTTTGTGGAATTATTCAGATATGTAACATCATTTTCCAATTCTTCCTTGTTACTTCCCCAAATCAAAAAACAATCATCCACAAATCTTCTATAAAAGATGACTTTACTATTCATTACGTTCTCTTCACTATAAATATATGGTTTCTCCCACTCATATAGTACCAGATAAGCATACGTATTTGCTACTGGGGTTCCCATTGCTACCCCAGTCAGCTGCAGATAGGGCTTATTATCAAAGATAAAGACATTTTTTGTTAGTATTACTTCTAGCAATGCACATATATTCTCTATTTCCCTAGCCTGTAAATTTATTTCAGTATTTAGAAAATTACGTATGGCCTCCACTCCATAATCGTTCGGAATCACCGTAAACAGAGACATAATGTCGAATGTTACAAACAGAAGCCCTCCACCAACATATTTTTCATACAAAGAGGGACGTAATGTCTAATGTTACAAACATAAACCCTCCACCAACATATTTTTCATACCACTCATATAAATTGGACAATATCTGCGGTGGTGCAGCGGTAGCGTTGTTGCCTCACAGGAAGAGGTTCTCCCGTTCGATTCTCGGCTGGAGTGTTGGGAGTGCCTTCTGTGTGGAGTCTGTATGTCCTCCCCGTGGTTGGGTGGGCATTCAAAAGACATGCATAAATGGGCGTGCCTTCGTTGAAGGTTGAACGTCGAGCTGGCACCTCGGTGTTCGTCAAAATCTACTGCCAATCATTAGCGGACCGGAGTTCCACTGTGGCGACCCGTAACCGGAAAAAGCCGAAAGACAACAACAACTCATATAAATTGGACAAAAAGCTGTTTCTATCTTTCAATATACTTGGACATTTACATAAAGATTTCCCTAATATCATTTGTAAGTATTTTGAGATTGGTTCAGTCGACCATCCACCCCCTGAGACAATAGGGCTCAGGGGTGGATTGTCCAAACATTTATGTATCTTTGTAATCCCATATATGTGTGGGATCCTAGGACATGGTACAGAAAAATAATTAAATAAATCAAGTGTTATATCATTAGAGAGTTGTAAATCATATATTGCCATATTTATATCTGAAATACATTTCCTAACTTCACCATAATTTATTTCTTTAAACATCATTACGTCACACAATATAGACCTAAAACTTTCTATATATTTTTTCCTGATCCATTATTACTACTGCACCTCCTTTATCTGCTTGTTTCACTATTAGCCTGTCATCTTTTTCCAACATCCTTAGTGCTTTATATTCATCATAAGTCAGATTATACAATTTCTTCCTATTCCCTTTAGAATAGAGGGCTCTTAATTCCTTTTCGACAACATTTGCTAAAGCAGTCAGAATTGGGCAAGTCAAAGGTGTAAATGTATTTAATTTTTTACAAATAGATGTTTCAGAATTCACATCTTTAAAGATTAATTTAAGACTTACACTTCTCACAAATAGTTTTAAATCTGTAATTGCCTTTACTATATTGTCACATGAGTTAGGTATGAATTTAAGTCCCTTACTCAAAAGTTCAATTTGAGACGCCGTTAAATATATTGTTGATAAATTTACAGTACCTTTTATTATTTTAATCAGCGTCGAACCACCTTGCTGAAAAGTGCAGGACCATTGCTGTTCCTCTTCACCCCGGCTGTTGTTGCTGAATTTGTCGTTGTTGCGAGTGACCTCTCAACAGTGTTTTCTGTTGTAATGCTACCTTCTCTGGGAGCTTCAGCTGAAAGGGCAAAAAAGGAATTATCTCACCTTGTGGAGCTTTATCCTTATCCATAGGTGGACATTGATGGAATTGATGTTGCTTCATTTTAGAACACACATTATCTCCAGTACCACCTTCTTGGTTCAACAGAAAGATTTCCTCCCTACTCGTGATGTCTGTTGAGGTTGTTACTGGATGTTGATTGGATGTTGTAGACAGCTGAATTTCCATATCTGCATTTTGACTGGGCAATAACCCTTCCATTGACTGTGTTGTTTGGAAGGTGTCCAGCTGATCTAAACAATTCTTTACTTTCTCCTTTGAGCTAACAGCACTGTTCTTATTAATAAGCCGATTCTTATTTTCATTTCTCGGCCACAAGAAGATGTGACCATTCTTAAAGTCATTAACATCTTGCTGTAATTTATGCTTTTTTTGGATTCCAATTTAACATCAAAAAGATGTAGGCGATCTAATATTATTTGATTTAAACCACTTGAGTTTGAGTAACAAGGCATATTTAGAATGTCATTTTCCAGTTTCTCCATTTCTTCCACAAGCTTCTTCTCTATGGGCTCAAAGAAGCTGTTCATTAATCTCATGTAATCTGCGCTTAACTTTAGGTTAAGCTGCTGCCATTGTCCAAAAAGCTCTGGATATGTATTTGCATATGAGGGCATGTTCAATATTCTTAGCCCTCATGGTATGACTCCCAGCTCCAAATAAGCTTGAAAGCTTAACCGCTGCCATTGGAGCTGTTTGTACGTTTGTGCTTTCTTTTCTAAGATATCCAGTGCTTTTTCATACTCTTCTACTACTTGGTCAGTGGTTCCCAAGGAACAAGGTGCATGAAGTATTAGTTGTAGCAATGGATTAATTTCCTTTTGTAATAGTCTCTTTACTGAGCCATTCAATTCTCTCACCCCGGTACTTGTGTACCATTTACATTCATGATGCTGGCTGAACAATTCTCCCTTAAAACTTGACGCTTACAGTACTGCCAAGAATTGCTGAATATTCAAAAACCAATGACCAGTACTGTATAATAACAAAATTCCAATACACAAACTCCACCAAAATATAAAAATTTAATGCAAAGCTTTCGGGCTAACCACCCTTCATCAGTACATAGAATAATGCATTTTCATTTCCACTAAAGAAGAGAATATATGTACTTGCTATATATTTTCTCTTTGTCTTTTTACCAATATAGGTTTCAGACTGACAGCATTATTTAAACCTGGTTCAGTGTCTGCCTGTTCTTTAGTGTTGAAGTATTTTTAACATATAAAAGATGATTTTAAATATTATAAATTTTATGTACCGTTGTTTTAAATGTTGTAATTGTTGTTTAATGATGATAGGCTGGCTGTATCATGTGTTTTTAATTATTCCCTATTTAAAAGTGGAGATGAAAATGCATTATTCTATGTACTGATGAAGGGTGGTTAGCCCAAAAGCTTTGCATTAAATTTTTATATTTTGGTGTAGTTTGTGTATTGGACTACCTGTGCTCAACCATGTATAGGGAGTGTACTATGTGCATCCGACATAGGCAGTCCTCCAGCACCATCCGCAAGTCTGGCACACCCTCAAGGTAAGTCAATCAACCTACCAATTGTCAAATGGAGTAGAATGTGTTGTTACCTGTAGCCATGGTATGGATGTGAGCATGCAAGGGAATTGGGTGGCTGAATGTTATGGCAGCAGACAGTAGACACCCATAGTGGCACCATGACATCTGTAACACATACTGGAGTCACCACAGTAGCAAGTATTAAACAGGGTGACAAAACCCACTGCAGGAAATGGGCTGAGCAACATGTGTGTCCTTAAGACCCACACATGCCAGTCAGGGTGGTTCTCATACTCAACAACAGTCTCAGCCAGCAGGGCAAGTGTAAACAAACCCAAACAGAGCCTGTGCCATGGCACCAGAATGATGACTATGGTTAACCACCCCCCCCAGGCCTACACAGACAGACCACAGCAGGGCAGGCAGTGGGATGTTAGTTCTGAAGGGTAGGAAGTCAAACAATAATATGTAGGGCAGCCAAAGCCACGATCTGTAGTACACTGGTATGCCTCTACTCAGCATGATAGTTAGCAATACAGAATGTAATGGAGTACCTGACACACGTGTACAGTCATAGCAAATGTGTACTAGTGTCACGTGTGCCCCCATATCCTACATAGTAATGTAATAACAGTCAGGTGTGCCCCCACCACTCCTGTGTAGAAATGTAGAAACAGCCAGGTGTGCCTCCCCCACTATGCAGAAATGTAGTAACAGTCAAAGCCAAATGATTGATGGATACCTCGCAGAGACAGCATGCTACCTGTCAGTGTACAGCACAAAGGTCAGCACTGCAGCACAAACTACCTGGACACGATCCACACATTCAATACAGATGGCCGTATTGGGCATGCTCACACACTTAGAGAAATGAAGACAATTTCAGTCAACAACATACTGAAAAGTTATTCTGGTCATGCTCACACACTTAAACACATGAAGGCCATGACTGCAAACACCAGTGGACCAGACATATCTGACAGTTGCAGTTGTTAGTGCCGACACTCATCAGTATGCACCACTCATGTCTTGCACACACAATGGATAGGAATACAGACATATATGTCAGGACAGCACACTATAGTAAGCCAAAGGTAGATGTACATAGATGTGTGGAAGAGTGTGACTGTGACAAGGAGCCATCCAGCCCTGTCCCACCCAGCACACAGCCAGAGGACCCCAAACACATGAGGTGCAGATGTCACTCACTGCAGATACTAGCCACCAGTATCTGTCAGCATTACAGACTATGTGGTGCACGTGCCAGCTGTGCAACATGACTGTACAAGGAAGTAGTCATCTAGGAGCTGTATACACATACCTGTGACATATGACCCCCTGTGTGTGCCTGCATGTGACGTGTCAACCCCCTAGATGGATGGGTTATGGCCCATGCAACACCACCTTCCCCATAGCCCTACTATGACAAGGCTGCTGAGGTCATCCAATGTGAAATACACCTTTGGGAGAATAGTAGCCCGGTAATCTCTGTAGCGCATCCTGTAACTGCGTACTGCTGTAGTATGATAAATTATTTAGATAGGCATTCTAACCCCAGACCTGGCAACTGTGAGTGTGCATGTCTGACTGTGTAAAGAGCAATGCTTTTTAGGGTATTCACACTCCTTACAATTCATATACTCAACTTTGCCAAGGCTGCTAATGTCACTAACCTAGAAATACACCTCTGTGAAGATTATAGCCCAGTAATTTCCGTAGCACATCCTGTAACTGTGTACTGCTGTAGTGTGATAAAGTAATTAGAACAGAAGTTCTAACCCCAGACTTGGTAACTGTGAGTTTGTGTGCCTGTCTGACTGTGTAGAGATTAATGCTTTTTAGGGTACTCACACACCTTACAATTCATACACTCAACTTTGGAAAGGCTGCTGATGTCATCCAATGTGATATACACCTTTGGGAAAAGAGTACGCCAGTAATCTCTGTGGCGTGTGCTATAACTGCATAGTGCTGTAGTGTAATAAACTAGTTAGGTAGGAATTTTATCTCCAAACATTGTAGGTGTGAATGTTTATGTGTGCTCCTTTGTCAGAATAGGGAATAAAGTTTTTGAGGCCATTCACAGGCACTAAAGCCCTCATTGCCCTACTTTGGCATGTCTGCTGACATCATCAACTGTGAAATACACCTTTGGGGTGAAAATATCCCAGCAATCTCAGTGATGCATGCTATAACTGCACAATGCTGTAGTGTAATAAAATAGATAGATGTTTTAATGCTAGACATGGCAAGTGTGTGTCTAACTGTGTAGAAAGCAATGCTTTTTAGGGTACTCACACTCCTTACAATTCATATACTCGACTTTGCCAAAGCTGCTGATGTCACCAACCTAGAAATACATCTCTGGCAAGGTCATAGCCCAATAATCTCTGTTGTGCGTCCTGTAACTGCATACTGCTGTAGTGTGATAAAGTATGCAGATAGGAGCTCTAGCCCCAAACTTGACAACTGTGAGTGTGTGTGTTAGTGTGCATGTCTTTTTGTCTCTGACTGTGTAGAGACCAATGCTTTTTAGGGTACTCACACTCCTTAAAATTCATATACTCAACTTTGCCAAGAATGTTGATGTCACCAACCTAGAAATACACCTCTGGGAAGGTTATAGCCCAGTAATCCCTGTAGTGCACCCGGTAATTGTGTACTGCTGGAGTGTGGCAGTTCTGGATGTTCTGTGTGTGTTCCAATGTCTGTGTAAGGAGCAATGCAGTATAGGCTGGTCACACGCAGTACATATGAAATGCCCTCCTTTGGTAATACTGCTGATGTCATCCATTGTGAAATACACCTTTGGGGATGGAATACTCCAGTAATGTCCGTGACGCGTACTATAATTGCATAGTGCTGTACTGTAATAAACTAGTTAGGTAGGGGTTCTACTCCAAGACATGACAGGTATGTGTGTGTGTGTGTGTGTGTGTGTGTGTGTGTGTGTGTGTGTGTGTGTGTGTTTGTAACTCACATCCTGTGTAGAGGTGATTGTGAGTGTGTGACACCCGTTGCCAATGTGAAGCAAGTTTTGCATATGTCTTATATGGTGGCCCTACTATATAGCACAATGTCAACCGTACTGAGATAACAGATGTAAAATAGCTGAGAGGGTGGGGTGCAAAGCCATACCTATACATGTGACAATAAGGCCAGGCAATGACAGTTAGCAACCCCAGTACTACCCAGATCACACTTTCTACCCATGTGTTGTATACACACATGCCTAGGCAACAGCCAATATGTGGGTAGTACACTGCATATTGGCCACTGATAGTGACTATAGTGTGATAGCAGTGGGCTACAGAGGGGCATGTCACCTTGCCCATCTCTCCAATATGCATGTACATGCAGACAGTGCACGTCCCCCATGTTCCCCAATGGACACCTGCACCACCTGTGGTGCCTTCACATGTGACCCACAATGGATGTACCATGCCTGATAGCATGCCCTGTAAGGACAGATGCCACTGACACCAGGGAATGCTGTTAGCATGCTATCAATGTAGGTGCAGGGTAAACCTGCTGCCCATTACCAGTTCCTGCCACAGGTGGGCAAGACTGGCACATCTGATGATAATCCATGTTCACAACATGGGCCAGACACCCCAGGTACAATTCCACATGTCACTGTACATGCATGTGGGAGGTGTGCACATCCTAGACACCATCCATGTCATGGACTAAGGAACACGTTCATGGCAGGTGATGCATAGCATTGGCGACACACAATAGTCACCCAGGTGACTGGATGGGGGATACAATACCCACCTGTGTGGGCAAATGCAGAAACTACATCCCCGAGCCACAATGCAGACCATTGTCATATGGCCTGATGCCAAGGTATACCCATCACCTACCCTTGTATAGCCTGCTGGCATAGTTGACAACCACACACCCATGCAGACATGCACCCATGCATGTCAGTACTGGCACCCAGTGTGAAAGTGTGTGTGTTGCATGGTGCGTATGGCCACATCCACACTCACTTCAACCCCTACAGGCATACTGAAGCATGCTGTCCATTGTCTGACACCTCCTCATACTCTTTGCCCTTACGACCTCTGTATGACCCATGTGGTGCATGTGATACCTGCACAGTGATGTGTTGTGGCAATCCCACTACTGATCAGTTGTACTCCTGGCCCTGCCAAGTGTGTCAATGTGTATGCGTCCCTGTGAGACTGTGACTGTGTTGACACTGGCACCTGTTCATGCAGACAGGCACGTGTACATCACCTACCGTATATGTACCATATCCCTGTTGCAGATGTCACTTACCATCACATATATGTCCTGAGTGCTCCACAACAATTAACCCATGTGGCACATCCAATAACTGCATCTAACTGTGATAGCACTACATAGTTGCCGGGGGTTTGATACCCTATGCTGGTAGGTGCGTGACACAAACATGCTGCAGTTTTACTCTCCCACCCCTCCCTGACAGGTATTTGCCTCTGTCTGCCTCTCCCACCCCCCTCTCTGGTGGATGTGGAGACCCATACCTGCTATGCTTAGGCAGCAGCATGTGTATTTTAAGTTATGCACATGATCAGCTGATGGCCTCTGCATGAATTACAGCCCTCCCCTAGCTGATTGCATGTGGGCAGCTGTGGTAACATTCCCATAGCCAATTGCATGGAAACACAGTCAAATATCTAGAAACATCATGGTGGTGTTGAACCTTTTCATTCACTGTGAGCAGGAACTAGATCTGTTGTTTGGCAAACAGCATTCTCCATGTGTAAACTCTTGTATCTGTACTGCATCCAAACCAAAGGCGCTGTGTGTGATCTGCTCTGAGCTAAAACAGAATGGCATTAAATATACTGATCCCAAGGATTTTGCAAATATCCAGGCAGATCAATTCAGTGCCAACTTCTCCCCCTCTCATTCCCTAAATGGCCCATCTCAATACCGGAAGATTGCCAAATTCCGGTAATAATGGACACACAGGTAGAAAATGCACTCTCCAAAGCTAAGAATACAGCATCCATGGGACCAGATGACATCCCCGGCTGTGTACTACATGAACTACAATATGAACTGGAACCTCACCTAAGTGTCATGTTTAATCATGGCCTCACCTCAGGTTTCGTGCCCACTGAGTGGCGCAGAGCTACAGTTATCCCACTCCACAATGGAGGATCCACCTTGGATCCCGGAAACTACCGTCCCATCAGTCTGACAAGCCTTATCTGCAAAGCCATGGAGTGTATTATCATGGAACTTATAAACAAAGACATTGGCAACCTTCAAACACTGGACCCCACCCAGTTTGTGTTTGTGAAGGGCCGATCTTGTCTCCTGAACCTGATTGACTTCTTTGAATCAGTCTCCAGAGCCATGGACAAGGGTAAGGTGGTCCACACAGCCTATCTAGACCTTGCCAAGGCCTTTGACACCATCCCCCCACTCTGGAATCATAGATAAACTTACTAAACTGGGCATTAATCCCTACATCACCCAATGGGTTGCTAACTGGCTTACTGATAGAACCCACACTGTAAAAGTAGCCAACTCCAAACCAGCTCCAGACAAGTGACAAGTGGAGTACCTCAGGGTTCAGTCCTGGGACCGCTCTTGTTTGGCATCTACTTCTCTGAAGTACAGGCCAACACTAAGGGACTCTGGCTAACAAATTTCGCAGATGACTGCAAACTGGGAGCCATTATTGAATCCCTAAATGATGTGGATACTCTACAAAAGGGCCTTACAGAAACAGATACTTGATGCCAGAGCCATGGGCTCAAGCTCAATGCCAAGAAATGTATAGTTATCCCCTTTGGCAAAAAACATGTATCTGTGAATTACCATATAGTTGGCAGTACACTAAACACCGAAAGTGTGATAAGAAACTTAGGGAGACAGGTGGACAGTGATCTCACCTTCAATAACCACATCACCACAACAGTCAGGATATCCTTCTATGTGGCACACCTCATCACTAAGGGCTTTTCATCCAGAAAAAAGGAGGTCATTGTCCCACTGTACTCATCCCTCATTAGACCCATTATAGAATACAATGCCCCGTTTGGTATGTACCTCTCAAGACATCTGAAACAACTGGAAAGGCTGCAGAAATACCTCACTAAAAGAATCACAGGCCTAAAGCAGATGCCCTACGCTGACCACCTTAAAAAACTCCAGCTATACTCTGTTGCATATCGTCCACTCAGAGGCAATCTCTGCTTAACATACAAGGCCATGTAAAACCCAGAGCTGTTGGACATGCTACACTTAAAGAAATCCCAGTCCCTCAGAGCCACACGCTCCAGGGATCTAAACCTTGTCATCACAATAGACAAGACATGCTGGAGGGATAGGTTCCTGACCCAGAGACTCCCCAGACTCTGGAATAGACTGCCCATACATGTCAAGCAGAGTGCCTCTTTGGCCATCTTCAAAAAGAACCTTGACAATCAGATGGGAGAAATGAAATTCACCCCAGGGATCACGTCAGTCGCCCTGCAAATAGGGGTCCAGTAAATAGTGCGGGAAGAAATAGCCAGGGAATTGTTATGGCTAGGCTTGTATAGGCCCTAGGGCTGATAGCCTAGTACCAATCTATGAACCTATGAACCTATACCCAGCCATGTCATGTGTACCACCCACTACACTTACTGGTTTCCACTGTAGAAGGCCTGCTGACACCACTACACCCATCAGCCATGTGGCACATGGACAACCACAACACAATCAGAATAGATAATGGTGAAAACAATACAACATTGTTGATTACAGCTATAATGCATCATGGCTGCACAGCTACACCTTCCAGGATGTTAGCATTTCACTTTACTGCTGACAACATGCAACACAGCATTCCATTGCTACACTATTGTACAGTCACCCTGTGCAACAGCACTATGTTAGCCTGTCCCTGCATCGATATTATGGATGACAGGATGTGGCACAGGTATCATCATATGCACAGGGTGTGTTGTTGGTTTGCCAGAGGCCTAGGCTGAGCCATAGAATTGGCAATGTGTGTGTGTGTGTGTGTGTGTGTGTGTGTGTGTGTGTGTGTGTGTGTGTGTGTGTGTGTGTGTGTGTGTGCGTGTGTGTGTGTATGAGGAGGCTGAGTAGTGTTATGGGCCAATGGTGATGTCGTGTGTAGCTCTCAAATGTGGGCCTATCCATATGATAGCCATAGGATTGGCTGTTAGGATTTGTCTGTGCACCACACAGGTATTGTCTCAGATATATCAGTGGCATTCTGTCTGTTGAGTGCTATCAGTACATGGCTGCATCCATTTGTATTTCGATGTCGTACTCCTGCATAAGGGTATGTTGCAACAGATCCTGTAACACCAGCAATTTCCAGGGTGTGTTACAGCAATAACGCAAATGTGGCCCTATGTTCCTGCCACTGTCTTCCACATATATGCCAGTCTTTGTCGTGCTGTGATACAGACAGTTTTTGTTGGGTAATGGCCTATCATTATTTACTGCTAACATTACTGCTATCATCCCAGTCATGTTATGGACTCCCACACCAACTGTTGGGCAAAGTCCATATATATGGGGGCAACAGCTGGACAACACAATATGTGCCCTTGTACATTCCAGAGGTCAGTGTGTGGTCCTTGCCCTTGTACAGCCGTTTATGGGGGGGGGGGTTGAATGCCATTAACCTAGACTGTGACACCTTTTCAGGGATATAAGTGTTAAGACAAGGGCCATTCAGTGTGATAGTGAGATGTTAGGTTAAGCAATGTTATGTACAAGATACTGTGACATTACCACATGTGCTACATTTCCCCCTAGGGCTTGACTACAGGGTGTAACTGGATGCTGCTGAACTACATCTATAATTGTTGATAGTTACTTATCTTGAAGGCAAATCCTGCGTCTACTGTTGTACTAATTGAAGGCCTTGGCCTGGACAGAATAACACTGTATATATCCACATTGCTTGCATCTACTGTTTTGTGTGGGGCTTGCATTCATCACTGATTACTTATTTCAAAATTTATGTGGCATAAGTACTGCCACACATTATTGCATAGTACACAAATAAAAGTTTTCTGTGTATGCATACCTGTATGTTGTGTCATGTCCTTTGAATTGTGAGTGGGTATAAGTTTAACGTAAGTATTCTCATTTGTGGGAATGGTTACCACACTACACATTTCACAGGTGCCAGTTACAGGGCTTGTGGCTGAGGGATATACTTTGCACCCAGTACTTCCACACTACTTCTACATATGTATGGCTACTAATACCTTTGATCTGTGTATACGTATGTACCTATATATATATATATATATATATATATATATACATACATATGAACATATTTATCTATCTATATACAATTGATGTTATATGATTATTTGTGAGTCGTGTGTATATATATATATATATATATATATATATATATATATATATATATATAGATAGATATATATATATATATATATATATATATATAGATGTATATATATATATATATATATATATACATACAGCTATCTGTCTACATTTACAGATATATATATCTGTCCATATGTCCATGCATGTTCGGCTCATATTTTGGCCTGTACCTCATTCTCTTGGCAATTGACATGGATGATCACAGCATTGAAGTCAGTAACTAGTGCCAACACTTTTGTGTTTCAGACTCTCCTTCTACATATGTGTTCTAGTACATATAACCATCTAACTGACAACATTTTAAATGTATTAGAGCAGTAGTTGACATATATCCCTATTTGTACCCACATTGTGGCACACTTTGTCCAGACTTCTTGCATTAACAGGTTGTGTGGTATGATATTATTGCCTTTCCTGTACTGTTAACCAATTGTGCTGGATTATATGTTTGTCAAAACATCAGGGTTATGTATATCTGCTATGGTTTAGTGATAAATCACTTTGTGTATTGAGTGCAGGATCCTGGGTTTGAACCTTGCAAAGGCAGCTTAGTTTGTTGCTGGCCAGAACACAGGCTGTTGGATACAGCATGATTAAGGAACATTTCAGCGGTTGTACTTGGGTGTGCACATGTTTGCACAGAGCTAAGCAAATCTAACCTCTGGGTGTGTTTTCTTACACTCAGTTAGCTTCTACTTTGCTTAATCTCTGTAGGCAATGCTTACCCCCGTGCAAACACATGTACACACACTTACAACTGCTTAGCTATGCTTACTACTGCTTATTTGCGCTTACACCTGCTTACTAGTGCCTTGGTCATTATGACACTGACACTTCACATGTGCATTTAATGCAGTACTCCTATTCAAATAAAAAATGTTATTTAGTAGGTTATACAGCAAAACAATGTTGATATACAGATTTCCCAAGGAAAAGGGTATATGCTGCAGTGGGACTCAAACTGGGAATGCCTGCCCGTTAGGCGAATGCTCTGCTCACTACACTATTGCTGCTCTGCTTCAATTGCATGTGTTTACCTTAATGTCATACTCATGCTCCCTTTCCCCGGCCCCGAGCTCCACATACAGAGCATCCATCCATTCTCCAGTTGCTAGCCTTGCCATACCACACCTCCACACATTTCCCTCTCTGCACATCTTGGTACTCCTTCATTATACTGTCTCAGTGCAACCTTCTGCAGCCTCTTCATCCAGTTAGTCCACGTACATTCGAGAATCCCCTTGATCCTCCACCAATACTGGTGGACACATCTTTGTGACCCACAAAGTCTGGTTCTTCCCACCAGGGACAGACCTGTTGTTGTGCCATGAGTAGACTTTGCTGGTCTACACCGTTTCTTCCATTGGCAGCATCCTGCCAGGGGGTTGAGATGCAGCGGTGTGCTCACACACCGGACCAGCCTCATCTTCCAGTTGTGCAGATGAAACACGCCCACACAGCGTGCCCCGTTTTTCATTCCTCTCTTCAGTATTATGCAAGACTACTGTTCTCACAGTATGTGTACAGGCAGTGTTCATTGATACTCATAGACTGCTCAGAATACTATGATTGAGCAATGTGCACGTTTGCTGGTATTAATCTGCATACTTACATACATTTCCTACACTGTTAACTGCCTGTGCTGGATGTTATCTTCGTGATAACAGCAGTTGATTGTCTATTTGCCATGCCTTCGTGGTAACTCACTTGGACTATAGTGTGCAGGGTGGGGTTGGGGGACCTGGGAATGCTGATCATTTTGTTTCTGGGCATGATGAGAGCTGTTGCCTACAGTGTGCGTAAGGCACTGTGGAGGAAGTGTCGGCAGGTATGCGCTGGTGTGCTCGAGGCTCAGACTTGGTGACCTCTGGTTATGGCGTCTTACACTGGGTTGGCCTCCACATTGCTTAACCAGTGTGGGCATTGCTTATCGCCACCCAAACAGGTGTAATCCTGCTTGCTGCTGTATACCCCCATGCTACTTCATTAACATGTCGGTATGATACATGCTTAAGTCAGGTGTACATGTCAAGTATGACTGTTGACGAAGGTCAGTTTAAGATGAAGTGGGATTCCAGTTTAGCAGTTCTGGATAGGTTATACTCAGGTATTCAGGTTAGGTTTAGTTATGCCATACCTGTGCTGTAGAGTAGATGTGAATAGTGAAGGTGTAGGTAGGTAGGTGGAGGGGGGGGGTATTTCAACTGTATAATAGGCCGTTGGACTGATTGGTAGGAGTGCAGTAGTGCAGGTTAGCAGGATGCTGGGATTTGCATCCAATGCAGTACAGTAGGTGTAGGTGTCACTAGTTGGTGTAGGGGTATGGAGTGTTAGTTGTGGGGGGGGGGGTGGAGTTCACCAGGTGGTGAGCAGGTGGTGATCCAGGTGTGCTTCAAGTTTCCCTTCATGTGTCACGTGGGACAGCTGCAGTAATACATGTGGGTTAGGGGTTCCAGATTCTGCCAATATAGTTGTGATGAGGGTGTCACCTACTTGTGACTGTTAACATTACCAGTCATGAAATGGGGTCAATAGGTAAGTAGTGTTATCGGGCCACACAGAGGGGCTGATAGTATGGGACATGCCCAGGGATGTGCAGGAAGGCTGACGGGAAGGTCCACAGCTGGCAATTTCATCTACAATGACAACTGTGTATATACCCTGCATTTGGGGGTAGGTTTGGACACACACCCCTGGGTGGTGGGAGAATAGCAATAATACCTTGTGATGCCACTTAGTTTGGCTGACATGCCTACAGTGGGATGTTGCAACCATGTGTTCTTTGGTGTCATTTAGTGGGTTTGCAATAACACATCTGGTTATACCTTCCTTTGCCATGTAAACTAGGCTTTGCTGCAGTAGGACTCGTACTGGATGTGGCTGCTCATTAGGCATCATCTCTGCCCAATGCACACTATTGCTTACATCCCTGGGGTGGTCCACATAGTACCGCTCCAGCAAACACCTGCACAGCTAGGTCCATAATTACATACCCATAGTTCCCAAACTACACATTCTCTTCAGCACTCTTCCTTACTCCGGATACAGGTCGGGTCTAAACACACCACTACACACTGCCCACTCTCCACTTCTCGGGACCCATCATGTACGTTGCCTCGCCCAATGGGTCATCAGGCTTCCCCAACCTTGTAATCTGGGAACATATGTGCACTACCATAGGTTATCCGTGTAATGGCTGGAAGTCCAAATAGCCATTACATTTTTGGCTGGCCAGCAAGATTAGACTTGGCGGGTCTCTCCCACTGGTAGTATCCTTCCTGTAGTCTGAGAAGCAGTGGTTTGTATACTTTTATTGGGTGTTTGTATGTTTCAACTGTCTAGCTGGGGGGGTTTGATGCTACGCGTTACATATTTGTTGATTGGGCCCCTCACCCCCATTGGCATGGCCTGTGAAATTATGTAAGTCTTAACTGCTATAGCATATCCTACCTATATATCTCTGTATATTTACACACACACACACACACACACACACACACATATATATATATATATATATATATATATATATATATATATATATATATATATATATATATATATATATATATATATATATATATATATATATATATATATATATATACACATATATATATATATCTGTATATGTATGCATATATATATATATATATATATATATATATATATATATATATATATATATATATATATATATATATATATATATATATATATATATATATATATATATATATATATCACGGCATGTGGATGTATGGGTGTCTGCATATGTATAAATCTATATGTGGGTATCCATATATATGTCTGTCTATGTATGTCTACATTTGTGCTACAGAGAGAGAGGTATATCTCCATGTAGGTATGGGTATATATACACACACATACCTCAACATATGTAGCTACATATCCTGTCATGTTGCCTGCTATTGCTGGGTACTGTTTTGTGTGCATACCGGCCAACCTTGTGTGCCACGTATGCTTTGCGATACCTACAACTAAACCCATTAGTGTCCACAGAGTCACAATTGAAATCTATTGTCAGTACAAGGCAAAAATTCATACATTGGGTATACAACTTTTGTCTACACCCAGAATTACATAGGTACCCATGGCTATGTGCATAGACTAAGGTGTGTGCCAGACCTAGGATACTTGGGTCGAGACAACATACGGAATGGGTCCTGAGGGGGTGTGTGGGGGGGTGCAATGTGTGGTGGTGTGGTAGCTACAGGCCGGTAACCAGGGTTGAGATGGTGGCTGCGTGTGTGCAGTAGGTGGGGGAAAGCGGAACTGTAGGCAATGAATATATGGGTCGGTGATGGCCTTGGTTGGATGGGCCTGTACTGCTCAGGCCGCCTAGTGGGTGCGGGAGAGGGGGATGTGATGTCAACATGTGGAACATAACCGAGGTCTAATTTAAATCCCTATCTCAATGACACATGTACATTACATTAGCATGATAGTGTTTTGCAGGGCGGACGTGTTTGTCTGGGCGGGGGGTATGCCAATTCGTATGTGACATATATTTTTTGGGGCCTGTCAAGGCCTTTCACTTTGCATGTGGACATATATGTGTCTGTTAATCTACCATTGCTATCTACAGATGTCTGGCCATATATACCTCTGTGGGTGTATATATTTGCTTATATATTTCTAACTCTGTTTGTGTATACCTATGAGGACATTTATCTGCGTACATATGTGTAACTTGTTGTGTATATGTGGATGTATGGATGTTGACATATATATGTGTAGTTGTCAGCATTTGCATGTATATCTGTTCATATATTTGTATATATCTCTGGATATTTATATATATATATATATATATATATATATATATATATATATATATATATTTATGTGTGTGTGTGTGTGTGACTACATCTATAGATATGTTGTATCCGTTTAGATAGTAATATATTTGCACACACATGTCCATCAATTGTAAGCAGGGTTTGTGCGGGTTTGCACGAAGGTAAGCACTGCCAACTTCTGGTTACAGTGTCTTACACTCAGTTGGCTTCTACTTTGCTTAATCTGTGTAGGTAATGCTTACCTCCATGCAACCGCACTTCAACACGCTTTCTAGTGCTTATATATCTGTGCTTAGACCTGCTTATTAGTGCCTTATTCATTTTGACACTGACACTTCACATGTGCTTTTTAATGCGGTACTCCAGTTCACATTTACATGTTATTTAGTAGGTTATACAGCAAACAACATAAAAAAATTATTCATATATGGATTTCACATGGAAAATGGTATGTACTGCAGTGGG
Organism: Protopterus annectens; assembly: GCF_019279795.1. Taxonomy (NCBI): domain Eukaryota; kingdom Metazoa; phylum Chordata; order Ceratodontiformes; family Protopteridae; genus Protopterus; species Protopterus annectens. The sequence continues at coordinate 192,982,973 of NC_056744.1, forward strand.
ACTCGAATCGAGAATGCCTACTCGTTAGGTGGATACTCTGGCCAATACACTATTGCTGTACTGCTTCATTTGCATATATCTTCCTTGTTATCCTCTTCAGCCTTTTAAGCTGCTTTAACCATAGCTCAGCAATGGGCACACCTGCTGAGTGGTTAGCTGTACTCGGATTTAAATAAATATAGTGGGTTTTCTTCGGTTTATTTATATGTCCTGTTGCTGTTGTACACATGGGGCACTGTTGGTTTGGATATGCGGACACCTATGGGTGGCCTTGCTCATTTATTTCCACTTTCTGCTGCTCTATATTGCATGGGCATGTTTATTTTGAGAGCTCTACTCTCCGACACTCCCCCTGCACTCATACACGCTCCATGTAGGATTGGGAGTTCAGGCAGCATGCTTGATTAATATGCATGGTGTGCTGCCGTCCTCCTCCTAAACTGCCGCTTCCGTGCAGCACTAGACTAGTCCTGCACAGAAGATTAGTAAATCCGGGGGTTGGTCTCTTTCTTTTGTGCATAAATTTAAAAATGACAAATGTGGGATAAAGCTTTTTCAAAACTATTTTGCAGTGAAACAAAAATAACTTTCAACAGGACATTTATTGTGCTATCTTGCTGTACCAGCAGGTGGCAGCAGTACTTAAGCAATAGTGTTTACTCTGCCTAGCTACTTAACAAAAGAAAAAAAAACATGAAACATCAGAGTTTCTGCTTGAAGGTAATTTAAACTAGTAAAACATCAAACTAGTAAAAATACCTTCTATAAAGAAACGTTCATCAACTTAATCCTGCAAAATATGCACTGTGCTAAAGTGATCTTACACACACATTTTGAGATGGCTAAACAAGAAGTAAAGCTACACAGTACTGATGTAAATTTGCTTTTTGTGGAGCCCTGGGACCATGAAAACCAGCAACTCTCTTTTTACTGGGAGTGGGACAGTCATAATATCATATAATTTGCAATATGTTAGTGTTTAACATCTCAAGGGGTAATTCTTGATGCTGTAGAAAACCTCCTTAAACACACTTCGTGGTATAACCGTTCTTCAGTGAGCTGCAAAAAGGCAAAATACTCAGTAATGTACTGTGTACTTAGCAAGAACTGAATGGATGCCTTTTGAGCCAGATGTTCTGATTCAGAGCCTGAATTTAGCTGCATAAAGTACTTCCTGTAATGGGGATCTGAATGTTCAATATAGTTACTTCATTATGCCCTGGCTGTCCAGGGAGACCAAGAAATTATGATTTATAGGGGCCATGCAGAATTCTATGATACCTCATTATCTTAAGGCAGCATTTGGTATTTTCAGCCAAAAATGGGATAGTTGAGAGGTATGAGTCAGGTGTTGGCTCCCCTCAGTTTGCCCTTGCTCTCAGCTGAGGACAACATAGGTTGCAGAGTTCCTGTAGTGTGTCTCTATTCACGCTGTAGTACTCTACTATTTCCACCTCATGCAGAGCATATCAAGATAAACAGCATCTAAACACCCTTCTCCTTCTTGGCTGAGGTCTATTAGCAGCAGCAGTGGCAGCAGCATAGACTTAGGCTTGTTGTACATGCACGTGTATATGAGCAACAGCAGCCCCTAACATTATCTATGTGTAGAGTAGTTTCCGTGGCTGTATTCCAATATGTTTAAGAATTTGATGCCAAAACTTGCACTGAGTGTACACAATTGCTTTATAGCTTGTTGATTAGCTCCTCCATATTGGATTGGCTGATTAGCATACAATTCAGCTGCTTATGATTTTATTAGCATGCCACAGTTTTTACCATGTTAGTGTGGCTCTGCATGCTGCATAGAGCTGCTTACTGAATATAAATCATCACGCTACCTTGTGCATGTCACACCATGACACACACACTGTTTTAGCACACCGTGTAGGCTTTTATTGAATCTACACCTATATATCTTCTGAAACAGCACCTAAGAACTTCATTTGGGAAATCAGTTTGTTGTAGTTGGAGTGATCTATAGCAAGTCAGTACAACAAGCATAAGCATTTATATTCAATATTACTGTTGCTGCATTATTCTAGATCTTTCTGTGAACTGGTTTACGTCAATGTTTGCAAGTTTGTTGGACTGTTTAGTTTTACACTATTTTCTCAGATCCATGTCTGAATATTCAAATAGATACAAACAAGTTTTAATGTTTATTAGAAAATGTTTATCTTGGTACAAGTAAAGGAAGTCATTTAAATATGTGGCCGAGTAAGACTGTATGCAGACAAAGTATCAAAACTGTGGATGTTTGCAAATGGGGAAGTGGAGTGTCTATAGCAAGTCAGTTCAGCAGGTGCATAAATATCAATTGATGTGAACTTCATTCAGGAAATTGTTTAGACACATAAAATATATTGCAAACTTTGCATTTTTGCTGAATATTGCAGGTTCTGCTACATTATTCTGGATTATAAAGATCTTTTTGTTAAGCAGTTTACCTCAGTGTTTATCTATTATTCTATTAGTGTCTAGTAGTGTCCATGCTTTCCTCGCTGGTGCATAGGTTATGATTTTTTTCCTGGAAATTTTATGAATGCATGACGTCAATAATTATGTTAATAACTTGAACCATATGGTGATTACATGGTACTTCATGCTATCAAAAGAAAGCTTACAAAAAGCTGAAAAAGTTGACACTAATGCCAGCTCTTTGCTTACTACTATTCAGCAAATACATATTTATACTTGTTCAGTATGAAAATACGCATATTGGCATAATTATCATATTTCTGTACATATCTATGGCATTGTGCACTTGGACAGATTATGATTCCCAATTTTACATGCCCAGTCACCAGAGAGGTCCTGAATGGCTCTCCATATGAATGGGGTACTTGGTAACACAAAAGTTAAAAGTTTTTTTCCTGGAAATATTATGAATGTATGGCATGTGTTCATAATTATATTAATAACTTCAGCCATAGTGTATTTATATGGACTCCATAGTATCAAATTAATGCATATATATATATATATATATATATATATATAATGCTTAAAAACTTTGTACTGATAGTTGGTGTCTAACCAGCACTGTCTGCCAAATTTATTTGTCCATTAAATATGCACATATGCAAACTATTCATAATTAAGCAAATATCTCAAAAATGGAGCAACATGTACACATCTAGTTAGCAGCAAAATGAAGTTCAAATCTGCCCATATAAAAGTCATACTGATAAGGTCTGTCTGCTATTGTTACCGAGATAATAATACTACTTTGCATAATTACAAGCAGTTCCCAGGTTATGAATGAGTTATGTTTTTAAAGCTGTTGTTAAGTTGGATTTGTGTGCCGGTCAGAACATGTTCTTAGACTAGTGATTGCTTTCCTTTTCTTTGATGCATCACTTGCACTAGAATCAAGCACGCTTTTGACACATTTTTACAAGTTTAGACTTCGGAACTGGGACAACTGATAAGGCATTTTATTTTATAGATGGCAGTGAATGTTGAGAAGGAACTGTACCAGGCTTTTCCCAAATTAGCATATTTTCTGATGCTCTGGGAAGCACACCAAGTGAAGGGAGGTTCGGCCTGGCTATGGTAGTAAACTGAAGTTAATAAATAAGGCAATTTGATGGAGTGAGCACCATTCTGGATACATGGCTGAATATGGTGATAGCTAGGTCCAGGCCACCTGCCCCAAAAGTAGGGGATGTGCAGTCTGATAAAGTGAAGTCTTGCTGAGTTTTCAGTAGAGGGAGGTGTGTATTGTGGGTGTGACACTTTGCCACATTTGTTTGGACTGTGGTAAGGGCTATCTCATCCTGAAATGCAGGTCTGACATGAGTCAGATAGCTGACAGAATCAACCAGATCTGAAGGGTAGGCAGTCAGGACTTCCCATAGATCATACTGGCAGAAGTAGGGGTTCCTTACTAGGCATTCGCTGAGCTTCATCCTTTTGAGGCAATTCCCATAAGCAGAGTCTGACACTCCCCCATTAAGATAGATGTGTTGTCCAAGGAGTTGTTGTGATCAGCAGGCAGCACAGGTTTGATTGCATGAGCTTCTGCTCTTTTTTCCATTAAATCACATGCTTTACAGGATTATAAGACTTTCAGTCAGACAGTGACAGAGAGGACATAGTCAGGCAATTGTTTAATAAGGAAGTATATGCAGGCAGAGTTGCTGGTTCATTTGAAGTGCGACCTTTTGTCTCCCTTTCAAACCTCTCTGCTGGGTTTAGTCCCCGAGAAAGAAAAAGAAGAATATAGGTTGGTTTATCATTTTTTTGTTTACACAGGATCTGTCAGGTAATGAATGTCTTATTAAGGACAACGCTATAGTCCAATATTCTTCATTAACCAGCTAACATATCACTTGAGGAGGATTTCACCTTTGATTTTAGTATGGTGAATTTGCAAATTGACAATGACAAATTGGGTGCACGTCCCAAGAAGCGGAACGAGTATTTCAGGACATATTCTACTGTTGTGAATAAAACATCTCACAACAATAAAGGTACTGTAAATAAGGATTTATTATCTAGTCCTAAAAAAACTTATACTGACAGAACTAAGGACACAGGAGTGTCTAACATGTTTAATGATTTTGTATCAGACCAATATGACTTTATGAATAAGTATGACTCTAATGATAAATATGACAGAGCTCATTTTAATATGTATAATAACAACAATACAAAGGATGATATAAAATCTCGAATTCATTCATTAGGTAGGAAACTGATACAACTCAAATGTGTTAAGATGGACATTGCATATTTTGAGAAATGTTTAGCATTGAAAATAGTGCCTAAAGGACTTAGGTTCTTTAAACTCCCACTAGGGATAAAGATAGATAGTACTATTATATCTGATTTTAATCTTATGTTTGATGATTTTGGGTACACATATATGCAACATCTTATTAAACACAATGAAATAAAGGCCAAGGCATTATTAGAAGAAGTGTTTAACCTAAATGAAAGCATTATTAAGGATGCATTGTTTGATAGATGGTATGACTGTTATTCCAGTCAGTTTAGCCAGGCTACAGTAAAAGTAAAAAAAGCTTATGAAAGGAAGATGCACAAATTAGACAGGGACATGGATCTATACAAACATGATAGAGCTTACGTCTGGCCCAAGTACAATAAAGGAGAAGATGATGGTCAATTTGAAGTGGTTCATTCTAGAAGTAACAAAAGAAATGCACGGAGATATGAGGAAGAGAATTTTCAAGGGGGGAGGTTTTTCCCAGCACAAAGGAAACAACAAAGGAGATACTAGACATTCATGTTAACACTATAATAGAAGGCAGTACCAATACAGCCATTGGTACCACGTCTGACATGGATACAGTCAAGTTGGGATCATCCCCAAACAAGCCAACAGATGGTTTGGTAAAGCCAGGCCTAAACAAAGTTCCGTGTATTATTAGCCATCATGGGTTCAAAGTATATAATTACACAGACATCCCAGTTACTAAAGATTTTATTACACTGTTCAGTAAAGGTATGAAGTTCATACCAACGGTTAAGTCCAATTTATTTGATGTTATAATGGAAATAAAATTTTTTTGTAGAAGGGTAAACTTGGCTTTACAATTTAAAGACAACACTACTAATACATTAGAGCAGACCCAACACCATGTCTTAAAGAAAAAAAGCACATATATTCCTATGGCGAACCCACAGGTCACCATATATGAGAATATGGTTTGTCATGATATCTATAAATTACATCAAGAAAGCAGGTATAACAACAATGCTGAGAATAGTTACTTTGACAACCTCACCACAGAGGAAAGGACATGTTTGAATGACATTATCAGAAACAAACAGATTAGAATCATGAAACCAGACAAGGGTGGAGGGGTAGTGATTTTCAATAATACCCAGTATCACAAAGAAATATATAGTATTTTGTACGATTCAGGTCATTATGAGAAGGTAACTTTAAACCAGATCAAAACTGGTTACAGACGTATTGACAACACCTTAGAAGAGTATTTTATTGACAATCGAATAACCAGTGAAATATATGAATTTGTCAAAACAGAATACCCGATTTTGGCACGTATTGTCGGAATCCCCAAGATACACAAAAACCTGACCAAGCCACCACTTAGACCTATCATTTCAGGATCTAAGTCCAAGACATTTAAGATAGGTACCATTATTGATCAATGGACTAAACCGATTTACAGCAAGGTTGATCATCTGGTCAAGGATTCATGGGACTTTTTGAGTAAAGTTACTAGGGACATGTGGGATGAAAACCTGACGTTTTTAACAATCGACGTGCAAGATCTTTTTTCCAGCATCCCGGTGAATACAGGTCTAGACTATTTTCATAGCAGTCTATGCAAGTATTTAGGATGTAGTGGGGACAGAGTGAATTTAATTACGGACATGATGAGTTTGGTGCTGGAACATAATTATATTGAACATCAGGGCGAACTGTTCAGACAATCTCGAGGTGTGGCAATGGGAGCTTCCTGCGCCCCCATCTTTGCCAATTTGGTAATGTTGGAGTGGGAAAATGTCCATTTATTTACTTGTGAATTTTACAGACACATCAGGTTGTACACCCGATTTTTGGATGATGTGTTTATTATTTGGACAGGATCAACAGACTTGATACCCACTTTTGTAGAACATCTCAACAACACCACTGATTTTCTGAGATTCACGTACCATCATGACAATAAGGGTATATCATATTTGGACACCTGGATAGGCAATACTGGTACTGGATTCATATCCAGATTATACAGGAAGCCTACCTTCTCAAACGATTATATTCATTTCACTAGTTGTCACCCACGACACATCTTCAAAAATATTGTGAAGGGCCAGTGCATTAGAGCAGCCAGAATGTCATCTACTGTTGAAGACATGAATAGTGAACTTGCCTTTATCTCTCAACTTTTTATTGATAGAGGATATCCTAAAAAGTTATTAGACAATGTTACTACTTATGTCAAAGCACAATGGGGATTTAAATATAAACCACTTTTGGGCAGCCCTACACCAATACCGAACAAATCAAGTCCGAATTCAAACAAGATGGTATGTGTGATTAGATACAATCCCTTCGTTAATTTAATCACGGACATTCTGAAGAAGTATTGGAGTATTATTATCTCTGCGGGCAACCTGGGGAACATAGTTGGAACAGAGATATGTACAGTGTATAAAACTGGAAATAACATTAAAAAGTTACTAGAATGTGGTATGAAGAGTGAAAGAGTTAGAAACACTAAAGGAACCAGCAAATGTGGACGTTGTAATCAATGCAAGTTTATCAACACCACACCTACCATCAGACTAGAGAATATTATGCACACTAAGATAACTAGTATTCCAGGTAATTGTAATTCACAGCGTTTAGTGTATATTGCCAAATGTACAAAGTGTCCGGCCTATTATATAGGCAAAACGGAAAGAAAGATCAAGACACGGATATACGAACATATGTACAAGATAAGTAAACAAGACACGAAGAACGCTTTATACAGACATATTCTTGATCAAGGTACAGACCACACTTTCAGGTTTTCTATTATAGATCAGGTAAACATCAAGGACAAGGGGGGGAATTGGAAGACACTCCTGGCGTGGAAAGAAAGTAGATGGCAAATTTGTACCGATGCCACTACAAGGCCAGGGATTAATGACTTCATTAGTATAAAACCCTTGTTAGCTTTGAACTGAGATTGTAGGATCTGTATCATGTTTCAGTATGTATATATTTAAAATCCATGCCCCATGTAGTTTGTGTTAATAGACGGTGGATCTAGATCTAGTAAATTCATTTGGATCAGTTCATAACATAGATTAGTAGTTACACTTCAACAGTATGCCCTAGCTTTATAAAGATCTACAATGCATCAAGCGTTTTTAATCAACAAGATAAATTCATTCTGTCCCTATCTATTGTGAATCAACAGTGTACAATAATTCATCCATTATTATTATGTATAAACATTTTTTGCATTTTTATGCATTTTTATGCAGTATAATTATAGTTTTTATACATTTTTTATATGAAGCATACTCTTTTAGAACATTTATGTATTAGTTAAGCAAGCTTGTTTTATGTTTATAACATATTTCTTTGTATTAATATTTTTGTGCTAAAGTATTTTAACAGAGTTGGTCTTTTGAACATGGCCGTTTTAAGATTTATCCTATCAATTAGAGTTTGGCGCCAAAAATAAGTACTTAAGTTTGATTTTATGCCTTGGTAATGGTTCTGATGAAATCTGCATGTCAGCAGATGAAAGCGCTCAACCTTGGTGACACACACAATAAAGTGGTTTTCGTGACAGTACTGGCTTCGAGTGTTTTGGATCTACCCTGTTCTGTACATATTTTTCATCAATATTCTTCATTAGACAAAGTTGTTGTAATTGTTAAGCAATTCTGGAACCCCTAATTGACATCAAATCTGCTTTTGGATTGCTCTCTATCTGTGAGAATGACTGGACTCTGTTGTACATTAAATTCAAAGGCTACTTTTATTTTAATATTGTCATACCATGTCCATGAACTGTGTGATGGCATGTGTCACCTTTGAGAAACTCAGCACAGCTCATCACTTGCGTTGGCAGCATAGAGCCTGCCTGCAGCAGTCCATTATTTGGAAGATGTTCTGATTATTGGCCGTTGGGCAGTAGGAACTGAGGAGTACCTGGAGTATTTTGTTCACGTTCGTCAGCAGATGGGGTATTGATTGTTGCAATTAAAACTGAGGGCCATCTACTGTCAGTGATATTTTTGCTGGACTTGGAAATTGATATGGTTGGTTGATGTTTTAGGTGGTCCTGGAATAAGTTAGCCCATTTGAGGGAGTTATTTGGGCATTCTTAGCTACCAATAAGTTAAGGGTTTAGGAAGTTATGGAACTACTAGAACTGCTTAACTTTGCTTGTTAGGAACATTCCACAAGCAGGACATTTGTCAGACTATTGTCCAACCTTTGGAGGGTTGGTTGGAAAACACATCATTGAGTCAGTGTTAGTAAGCATGTCAAGGATGACCATATGTTGTGGTTCACATTCCTTGTTGACCACAATAGTATCTCCGTATGGCAAGATAAGTGGTTATTCTCTGAAGCATTGCACCTTTTCAAATATATAGTAAGAAGCCATGGGATGGGTGGTTTCATTGTAGGGCACTAATTTTCTGTGCTGTAACCTGGCAGGAATCATGGTCAGAGGAGCAAGGGCATAACATTTTTGGAACTCATGATGATCTGAGTGGTGAAAGTAGTGTGGTGGGAGGACTTTCGCAATGTAAGAGTGGTGTTCCAGTCCAACAATCAGGCAGTGATTAGAGTATGTACAAAATATTATCCAGGTCAGTGGGGGTTCCACTTTCTTTTGTGGTTGTTAATAATGCACAATTTACAAATTAATTTGCCTTTTTTTTGCAAATATGTGCTAGGAAAGTGGAATGTGTTAAGTGATGACCAATCCTGCTTGCAGATCTCCTGGTTCCAGAATCTCACTCTGGAGGCATATGAAAAGCCCAACTTCATCCTGCCAAAAATGTAGTTTATTTGTTAATGTTTTCTACAAAAGAGCACTTATCTCCATGGACCTTTTTCAGACTCAGCCCAGGAGTGATGTATTGTTAAGTGACTTCTTCATAGTCACACAGTTAGGCAATAGAAGCTGAGGGAATCAAACCTTGCAATACTGGACACAGGAAACAGCTTGTTAACAGCACCTTAATCCTGTAGTTGACTGGCAAAAAGTAATGGTTCACTTGGACACATCATTTAAAGAATTCACAGTTTGGCATTGCAGTCCTCCTGTCAGTGTTGCAGCAGCATGCAACAGCAAGAAAAGCAATGTTCATTTTTTCTCATTATTTGTTATACTGTGTCAAGATGCTTATTGATGGGGTTAGTTAAGATTATCTGTAGTCATCTTTGTACTCTGGCTTGGATGGCCAGATTCCTTGACTGACTGGACTATTCAAAGCATTACATCATTAACAGGCACTGAGACGATGGAAAAGGGAAAAATGAGTGGTAGGGGATGCCTACAGATCTATTATCAAGGATTTACTTCCTCCCATCATTCAAGGAATTCATTCAGTAGTCATTAGCTATCCAAATTATACTGTGTGGGGCACACTCATGACATGGTTGAATGCAGGAGCATTCAGTGTCAGTGAACACTTCTAGTCATTATGTTGGAAGGATGTCTGTATATAGAATGAGGTAGTTATATGGATTACTAAGTCAAAGATAGATCAACATAGGTGAGGTCATCATGTAATGTTAGATATGGCCATGCTATGCACATAAGCTGTATGATAGCATGTACCACCTTTGAGAAATTCAGAGCAGCTTTTCAATGATGTTGGCAACAAAGGGCACTCACTCTGTGCAGATTGGCTCATGGGGCCACCCCAAGTAATATGATGTTTCAGCTCCCCTAGAGAGTGCCAGTCACTTCAAAATGCTTTGGATTCTTTGCTGCATATGGTCCTGTCAATCAAAATTAAGACTCAATAAAAATCCTCTGTGCTTTTAAAGCCAGTTTTGAGGGTACAGAGCTATTCAATCCTGGATATTTTGTTCATCTGGTTAGTGGTTGCAAGAATGAACCAAAGTTCTATTCTGATTGCAAAACATGTAATGTGGTATATATTGCAACATTTAATCAGTGCAATAGTTTTTATGTAGTGAAGATGAACTGTATGCTTAAACAGCATGCACTTAAACATATGAGCGATATAAGAAATGTTAATACACAGAACACTTTAATGAAACATATTACAGAACATCATGGACATACTTTTAGTTTCATGGTCCTACAGTTAATACTTGTGAGTATGAGAGGTGGTGACATTGTGAGCTATACGGACGTTTCCAAAATGAAATGGATTGTAACATTACAGGCAGACAAGTATCCAGGATTTAATGGTTCTGTACTCTTTAAAAAATCCTCCATGCTTTCAATGCTAGTTTTTTCAGTCTTAATTTTGATTGGCTTAGGTTTTCATGTGATGCTCCATTGGTTAGTTTGTATTTTAAATTGATTGTTTTAATACATTGTTTTAGATCTGAAGAAGTGTATTATATGTGAAAGGGCGTATCTGTTTTTACCAGTAAATCAGTGCTCCTAGCTGTGTTAGTCAGTTTTGCTTTATATGACTGTTGATTTATTTAATGTACACCTGTCACTTTTCCTGCAGGAAATTTGTGTCATCAATGATTCTGTAGTATCAAATGAGCTTGGTAATATTGTGTGTTTGCCAAAGTATTAAAGTCAATGTAGTGTATATTTTAATGGTATATAAAGAAAGAAAGAATGAAGGGTAGGTATATAGATTACTGCTCCTTATATCAAAATAAACAAACAAACAAACAAACAGTGCATTAGTAAGATGCTAGATATTGTGGCAACTGCATTGATTTGCTTCTCAGAGTTGTTTACATTTCTTTGTGGTCTATGAACCTATTGAATTGGCTATACCAAGCAGGCATAGGGAATATAGATGGTTTGAAACATGAGAGTGTAAAGGAGCACAGCTTGGAAGGGGAGGGGCAGGCCTTCTCCAGCCTGTTAGGTGGTTGCAGTGCTGCATCCTCCCCCTTCCTCATTTTCCCCTTCTTTTCCAGGGCCACTTGTTATGATTATCAAAACTGTTGTAGAATTCCAGGTAGTCGAGGTTGTACTGTCATCATGCCATTTGGCTTCAGGACTGGACAGGCAGGCCAAAGTGGGTGGTGTGTTATACTACCTGGAAAAGGGACTCTCTATCAGTCTGAGGGCTCAAAAATTAGTTTAACAGTTCCATGCATAATTATGGATGTTTATTGCTGTTGGCCATTAATTCGGTCTGAAAATATGGAGTTAAATAAAATGGTTGCAGTGACTTTATATTTCATTGTGTCATTACTGGGCAAGCGTAAGGACAAAGATGAAAATAAATGAGGAATGGCGCTGTTTAACTAATGCTTGAAATTCCAGAATGTGAATAGGTCTAGAAGTCCTTCTAAAAAAGACAGAACATGTCTGATGCATCAAAATGCCCAAAGTGATTCATGTTTGATGCTATAATGAGCTGCAAGGCTGCTGGAGTGAACTAAACTGATGGCAAGTGTTTTTGCAGGGGGGGGGGGTGCTCCCCTGCACCCCTTACTAATTATATATATACTGACTCTGAGATTGCACAATCCTTGCGGTAAGGAAATATTCCCCTATTCAGGGATTGTCAGTCTCATCCACTTGTCAAGGACTTGTTTGTGTTGGTCAAATGGTGTCACTGTATTAAGTGTTGGAGCACTTGCCATTCATTCCAGTGCTCGGCACCCATATCTATCTATCTATCTATCTATCTATCTATCTATCTATCTATCTATCTATTTATATTTATGCATGTCATGCCTTTCAACCTCGTAGAGGAAGAAATCTGAACAAAGTCAAAAATAATGTGGAGACAAAGGTCCAAAATAGGACACATTTTAAATATTGCTCTTATAAATATAGAGAGTTGTTCAAATAATGGGTTTTGAATTACCATGCACTTTCTAAAGGATGAGAAGTCCTTGGATTCATAGGTAAGTACTAGGCAAGCTGTCCTTGTGGCCATTTTAAGCCCATCCCATTTCACTTTTTGTGCTTGAAATAACCTATCCCATTTGGCTATAGAATGGCCTTACCCATCCCAAGGTCTATAGTTATATATTACCCCTATTGAGAATTATTGGGATTATTCCACAGATAATTGAGGGGATCCATGCATGGGACAAAGCATTTAGGAGCGACTTCTGTCCATTAGTAGTACAGGGTAGTCTTGGGGAAATTTTTCTGTTTCTTAGATCTAAGTTGTGCTTGAAATTGAACAGGGATGAACTTTGTTTATGTGGATGGGGAGTCTGTGCCATAGCAGTGATATCCTCTTCAAGACATACCTTTTCTTCCAAACTGTTCTGTCGATGCTGCTGCAGAGGTTTAGATCTCTATACTAAGTATTTCTGATGCCATTTAACTTGCTGATGTGCAGTAAGTCCATCAGTAATGGGATGGAGGAAGGCTTGTATGCCAGACATACATCACCTCTTAGCAGTCTGTAGGATACAGAGTATAGTTACAGGGCATTGAGTCAGTCATTGCAGGGCATATTGTTTAGGTCATGTTTTCTTTTAGTAAGGTATCTCTGTTGGTGTTTCAGTTGTTGCATGTGTCTGGGCAGATACAAGTCAAATTTGACATTATATTCAATGACTGGCCTAATAAGGGCTAAGTAAAGGGGGACAATGACATATCTAGATCTAGACACAATTTGTTTATAAGATATGCAATACAGCAGGACTTTCTTACAATAATAAGTCTGAAAAACCAAATGTCTGTCATTATTTAGTGACTTCACTCCTCAGTGACTTGCCGGAAAACCACAAATTTTATGAGGAACAGACCAACTATCTGAGGAAAAAATGTGGACATTCCGAAAAATTTGGACAGTTTAGAGGTATGATAGATCCAAATCTAGATTTTTAATAGCATTCACTGATTAGTTAAATGTACACAGGTTACAAATCAGTAAATTAAACTAATCAGACAGTTCTTAATTTTTGTGGTACATTCCAAGTAATGTAGCTACAGTACAAATTAAATGCAGTGTAAATTGCAAGCATGCATGGCATACAAGCAGGGAAACTTATAAAAGAGAGTGTTACTGAATACAGTACCCTTTCAGGAACAAAATCTTCTACAGGATGACTCATATTTGAACTAGTAAAACCATACCAGTCTGTTCCGTCTAATTGACAACACTGACTTTATCTGTTTGACAGCAGTGACAGTGGTTTTGCTGTTATGATTTATATTTTAAATTCGGTAAAATAGTCCATTTAGATTCTGCATCAACTGAATAAGCTGGGTTGCACTTTGCAATGCTCACCTGTCTAATTTGAGATTTTTCCTTCAGAACATGGGATGCAGTCAAAGCAGCATATGGGCTGTTCCTTTTGAGTAGCTTTTCTGTTTCCTGGGCCACAACTTTCACTGCACACAGCACGGGGGACCTACGGACAAAATGGTAAGGAAGACTTAGTAAGGGCCTGCAGCTTTTGTTTCTCGATGAAGACAATGGTGAGTGCTCTATATTTTGGGGTCACACATTGCTCAGTGGTTCTGATATGCATCATATACATCACTTCAATGACGGAAAAGGAGATGTAATTTAGTTCTCTCAAAAAGTCATATTCAGTTTTGTAGCCAGGTCTAGACAGTTTATTTAGAAAGAAGTATATCACATTTTAATTTCAGCACCACATCTGACTGCAGCTTCTGTGTCACTGACACTGAATGAGTAGGTAGATTATGACTTCATTGTATCCAGAAGAAGTAAGTAATAGCTACTGGCAGATGATATATGCATGACGCAACTTTATCAAATAAAATAACATGTTATTGCCATTACAGGATGACATGAATAAACCCTTGTTTCCAACTTTAGAATATATGCTGTACTTCATTAAGTGCATTTGAAGTAGGTTGCATACTTATTTGTTCAAACAAGTGCCTTTTTTCAGGAATCACTGGCGAACCCCTTCTTGTTTTTATTTTAAACTGACATGCTCAAAGTCACAGAATAGACAAATGACAATTAAAGGAATTATATGCAGGACTGCAAGATGAAGCTTTTTACAAAGCATGGCTTATTCTCCCCCTCTACTCTTTTAGAAATTAGAAGGAGTAGGTGATAATAGGTTGTTAGTAGTATTTTATTAAGATAATAATGTATGTAATGAATCATTTTTTCCAAGTAACTTTATACACAGACATAGCTAGGGTTGGGCAAAGGGACCGGCTGCTCCAAGCTCAAAGTGTTGGGGCATTATCAGCAGAAACCGAGTGTTCCTCATAGCATTACTGGCATTTGAATGCTGGTATTTACATTTAGAACTGAAGTGGTTTAGTACTCCATGTGTGACAGGCATTGAGTAGTAGCTTTAGCAAATAGCTACAGCTTAAAATGACAGTTTTTTTTTTTCTTTTTTTTTTGTTATTACAGCTCATCGAGCTTTTTTTCTCCTCTTCAAGTAATCTGAACAGCTTTTTTTGCTCTTCGACTTAATGTTGATGTGGAGTGGGTCACTACATCAGAAGATGGCCCAAGAGCCAGAATAGCTAGCAGCATAGCTAGCTACACCTCTGAGTTCATTTGCATACAAATATTGAATGTAGTAATTAGTAAAAAGCATGAGAAATATATCTGCCAAGAAAACCAGCTGCACTTACCTCTGTAGCACCATCAATCCACAAAATGGCTTTAGCATCTATCTCAATCTGTTTATCAGGGGAAGTCCATGACTTGAAGGTGCCAACTTTCACAATCCGACTTGTCCCATTCAGGAAAAACTTAATGTTCTGTATGTCAAACTGACTTGGTACATCACCATTCTTATCAAAATATACCTCTTGGCCCTCTGTGTTCATAAAATGGACAGTGCTAAGAAGGTTCAGAAGCTAAAGGTATAAAACATGTATAAAAAGATTTGATCAGCTGACATTAATGAAACTATGACTGACTTCATCTATTAAAAGTGTAAAAAGGTGAACCCTTGACTGTTAAGACTTGTCCTGTTACTCATGTTATGTATTTTTCAGTAGCCTAAACATACTTTGTGGTATATTACTGAATAAATGAACAGTAGCAGCAGGAGCAAGTCTGACCTACTTGCCACTGATGTAGTTGTGTCCCCACCCAAATTGAATTGAATTAATTCCATGGTAATTCTATTCTACCTTGAGGAAAGGGGAAAAACCCTATTAGGAGGTTTTTTTGTCAGTTGTCCTGATTTTTAGATGCTACTGTATTATTGACCAAGTGACTAACAAGTGATTATCACACTTTACCACATCCATATCTATTCTGAAATGATTACATGACTTGGTATTCTCTGGGATTCATGTACTATAGTGTACTACAAATATATATTTTCTTCTCTGCTGTGTATTAAGTGAGCATTGATAGGTAATAAATAAAGAGATTATATAGATCGCTTTTTTCTGTAATTCACCAAAAATAATACATACAGAAAAAGAGTTAATTAACTAACTAATTAATTAATTAATTAATTAATTAATTAATTAATTAATTAATTAAATTTTTAAGTGAGAAAGTGGACTGGTAGGAAGTCACTTTTTAGCCACAATGTTAGCCATGTGGCAAATACAAAGACATTGTACCTGTAGTATAAACCCACATTAATTCAATAATTACAGATACATGCACGTTATAATCTTTGAATGATTGCATACTCATAAGAAAGACCCTACAAAATCACTGAATGTTTACAGTTTTATAACAGAGACGGCAGACAGTGAAAGTCTGCTGAGGTATAAAGAGTAGTATGATAACGGCACTGTTATTACATTCTGTGTCCTAGGTAGTGCATATGTTGCAAATTTTCTTCCAGCTTTTCCCACTTAGGGGTCGCCACAGCAGATCACCTATCCACTCATGACTGGCAGTAGAGTTTTATGGCATTGAGTTGCCAGCCTGGCACCCAACCATTCACAGAAGGCATACACACACATACACTCAAACCTAGGGCCAATTTAGAGTGTCCAATCCACCTATAGCATGTCTTTGGCATGTGGGAGGAAATGGAAACACCTGGAGGAAACCCACGGGACCACAGGGAGGACATGCAGACTCCATACAGAAGGCACCCCAGCAGAGGATCGAACCATAGAGCCTCTTGCTGTGAGGCAACAACGCTAACTGTGGCACCACTGTGGCCGCCCCAGTGCATATGTTGCAACTACTGCTGACAAAGAACTTCATTTCAGCTGCTGCAAGGCAGAAAACTCTGGCCTGGATTTAACATAGACTGCATTATTGTAATCCTTGTTCCAGACCTGGTACTACTTTCTGTTTTGATATGGTCACTCCTACACAAAGCATGTCACCATATATTCCAAGAGCTCCAGACATATTTCTTCATAATTTGTTTTTTCTAACACAGAGTTCTTTCTCAGTCTTATTATGATTCCAGCATTCTTCCATCTTGGATATGATTTCTATCACCAAGTTACAGCAATGGCAAGTAATGCCTGAATATTTTAAATCAGCCAGTACATGTTTCACAACACACATTTTTAAAAGTCTCTATTGTTTTACTTCCTTCTCACACTCCAACACACAGACACACACCACACGCACACACACACACACACACACACACACACACACACACACACACACACACACACACACACACACATACACGAGTCTACAAGTTATGTGTTTCTGTTATTTATTCATTGTAATTTCGCCAAGTCTTCTGGGTTTCTAATACAATGACAGAAAAGGATCCTGTTTCTAAGTCAAGGTATGATTAGAGTTCATGAAATAAAAATCGTTTTGGTCTTTGATGTTAAGCTAGAGTGCTCTTCTCATCACCCACAATGTGCCTCCTTTGTAATTTATGTGGAGATGGCAGCATATCTAAATATGACTGTAAATTCTGTTTTTAGACCCATAGTTCCAATTACTATTGGAACTATATCTTTCTTCCACATTGCTCTCATTTCTGCCTCCTTATCCTGATATTTTATGATTTTGTGCCTGTTTGTACGTAATGCACTGTAATTGTTAAATGTAACAATTTCAATGATCAATGCTACTGTTGTCTTTTTTCATGGACTACTATAGCTGCTTTTCTAACATTTCTTTTCTTAACTGTTGTTAATGGGTGATCCCATGTAATGAAAAATCATTCTCTATAATTCTTTGTGGTTCATGTTTCCAATACTTCTCAGCTACTTCTAGTTTGTAGTGTTCTCACAACCCCCAGTGTAACAGACTTGCCATGTTATTGTGCCTTTCAGTATACAGCCCCTCTGCTGTGTGTGTATGACACCCAGCAACAAGATGTGTGACTGTTTCTAGTTCTTTTTTACAGAACCTGCATTTTTTTGTTTCTCCCACGTGTTCAAAGGAATTTGTAAACCAATGTGTATGTAGTCCACTATCCTGGGCTGCCATTATTAGCCTTTCTTCTTTTGGTTTCAGTTCACAAACCCCTAACCATGCCTACATCAAATCTTGGTTCATCATGAGATTGTTCCAGGAGATCTCTGTAACTGACAGTATATTTATGGCTTTTCCACATTTCTTTCCTTCTCATCTGATCCTTCTCCTTATATTCTTTCTTTTTTGTTGTTTTTTTGGCACATTCAGTTGCTGTCTGATTTTTATCTGCTTCTGGTTTGATTTCCATTCACACTTAACACTGAAATGCTTCTGCTAAACAAAGCAAAGATATCATCTCAGACTTCTCCTCATGTTTTGAAACTTTCACTACGTTTGGATCTGATGCAGTCAACACAAGTGTCTGCAGCCGCACAATTGCATATCTATACAAACAGTACATTTTGAGGAGGCCCATGCCTCCTTCACTGTGAGGAATGCATAATTTTGCTATAGAATATTTATATATCATTTGACAAGTATGAAACATTTTTCTTTTTTCCATATCATCATGATCCAATAATATTTGGGGCCAGACAATCTTCCTAAAACTATAAGTTAGAACAGGAGAGGCAAGTTGATTTATAGCTTGGACTTTAATCCTAGATGTCAAGGTACTTTTGAATATTAGTTTTAGACTTCTGAAGTATTCCTTACTGAGTTTTATTCATATTTTATTGCCAGTCTTTCATAATTTCCCAGATATTTATACACTCCCTCCTCCTTCATTTCACATGATGTCTCAGGTAGATATTTTCTTGGTACTTCAGCTTTGCTGTTTTAAATGCTGCTTTTACACATTTATCAAACAGAAATGTCACTCATATCATCTGAGAAAGGTTTAACCATTCATGTCTGTGCTTTCAATTCCTCATTTAACGAACTATACAGTTTTAAGTCATACACAAAATGTATAAGAGAAATCTGTAACTAAGGTTTTCCAGGAGAAAAATTGTAACCATAACCTAATCTGTTAAGTAAAAAGTTTAACTGGTTATGGGCAAGAAAAAATGGGTGCAGTGACAAAGAGTCACCTTGGAATATCACTCTTTGAATTTTTATCCGTAGGAAAATAATTTGTCCTTTTTGCCCTTTGTCATGGCTCAGCTGTGAAGTTGTTTGCCACTGTTTCATGGTCACTGTAGTCTGATTGATCAGTGTAGGGTTTATCTTATACATCTGTAAGCATTCCTTTATCCATGAATGCAGAATGCTGTGAATTTTTTGTTTTTTTAATCTATGCATGCTATACTTAAATTCTTCCCTTCTTTACAAATCCATATCATGGCTTTATTTAGCAGCAAATAATCATTTTGTTCCATATGATTTTTCTTTTGTTACCTTTTTTCTATTTCTATGACTGAGGTTTTTTTCCAAGTGGCTATAAACCCTGACTGCATCATAATTTGTATATTGTTGGAAGATAAGCTATTGGTCTATTGGTTTTAGGATGGCTTGCAGGTTTATTCTTGAGGAATAGTATGATTTTTCCTGTTGTTAACCAGGTTGGTGTCTGTTTGGGATGTGTTATAAGTAATTATTACTCAGGGCTAAATATTTCAGTAAAGATGTTAATGGTTTGAGCCAAAAGTTATGTACTACATCTAAGCCCAGGGTTTTCCATTTAGGAGCTTTTCTTATTTTTTTCTCAATTCCTCTCATTGTTACTTCATCCCATTCCATCCCATTCATCAGTGATTAGTGGAAGATGTTCATGAAAGGCTGGCAATCTGGCAGTGTGAACATTGGCTCTAGGTGATGTTCACTGTTGATATTCATAGGCTGATAGGTCCATAGGAGATTACTAGGCTAATGGCTCAAGAGCCTTTACAAGCCTAGCCAGTTATACCCAGATTGTACCAAATGTTCTATTCCTAGGAGAAAGATAAAAAGAGTTACCAAGTGAGGTTTGACTATTTTTACAAACTGCCTCTGTCCATGAGGGACACGGACACCACCCCAGGACTGAATTTGTGATTCCCCATTCATCGGTCCAGATGGCATTTGAAGATGATGAGGGAAGGGCTTTGCTTCATGTGAACAGAAAGCCTAATCCTGAAGATGGGCAATCTCTGGGACACATATCTATCTCTCCAGCATGATCTATTCATGTTAGAGATCAGGTTTAGATCTTTGGAGTGGGTAACTCTTGTCCAGTTAGTTTTGTGAATATGCAACATTTCCATCAGGGCTGGGTCAGAGACTGCCTTGTAGGTCAGCTGCAGATCGCCCCTCAATAATCAGTGGGAAGCTGAATACAGTGATAGGGCTTTTAATTGGCCCACATATGACATGTTGATTATACCTTATATTTTTTGGTGAGAAACCTCAGAGGAAGCAAGTCATATAAGACTTAATCTGATGAAGTTTCATATTGATTGTCATAAATGAACAGTAAATTTTAATAAATTGTGACGTTGGGAATGAGAGCAGTTTTGATTTTTGAACATTGTGTAGTACACTACTGGAGTTTTATGGTTATTAATTTAGAATGTGAGTGCCAATCAAATTGCAACCAACTGGCCACTGTGACAGAGAGAGTATGAGCTGCTGTATGAAACGTTTGCTAATATTCAAAAAAGTGCAGACTGCTTTGTCACAACACTCAGCATATCCATTATAAATGTATTTATTGATTTATTTACTTATTGCATTTGTTACTGGAATAGTCTGAATGGGAAAACAGATGCCCCTTTTCAGTGGAGGCCCAGGAGGAAAAGCTCCACAGTAGTTACAAGTTAAATAGTTAACATACAGTTATTTAAAACAATATGAAATATAGGCACAAAGAATTTTTACAGTAACAAATTATTTACAAGATTTATGTTTAGATATACAGTATGCAGTGTATTTTCTGAGACATATTAGGAGTTGCAGCAGTTAGGCCTGACCGGGAGAGTTACGTAAAAGTTGATATGGGGGGGGGGTAGCATAGAGAAAAGGACATGAATGAGTTTGACAAAAAAGTTTCAGTTGCAAGAAGTTACGGGCAGAGTTAGGCTAAGAACTTAGCCAGGAGTGGAGCGTGAACCTAGCCACATATCAGAAACAGATATTGCTTTAGCTGATTTTTGAATGATTTATTGTTTTCAGTTTGTGTAAGAACTTAGGGTATAGAGTTTGAAATGTTTGTGGTATAGGAGGAATATAGTGTGTTTCCAGGGGAGTTCTAGGTCTTTCTTATAGTTAGTAACAGTTTGTCAAGAGACTGTAGTGGTCTGATGCTTTTTTATTGCTGGAGCATGTTGCTTAGACTTGGACACATTCCAGGGAGGTAGAGGAGTTTGTGAATAGAAAACCTGAAGCAACTGCCTACATCCAAGAACACGGAGAGCGGAACCCCATAAAAAACAGTAAAAGCCACTGCAAGTTCTTTTATCAACAGACTGTGAGCAGTGTAGGTCTATTGTAATCTTCTCTCTGTAATACTCCTACTGATTCTTCTGCTGTGCATGCTACTGGACCCCCACTCCCTTTTCCTCTCATTTACTGTAACAAATATATACATTTTTCCAAAGCTTTGCATTTATTTTATATTCTTATATTTTATTTACCTTGTATATCACATTTCTTTTATATTCTTATATTTTATCGTCCCATTTATTGTAACAGATATATAGTTTCCCAAAGCTTTACATTTATTTTATATTCTACTTCCCTGATTGCTAAATCTACTTTTGAATTCAATCAGATAAATAGACACCTTTAGATACTGACCTGGGCTAGCTGGTTGATAGTTTTTCTCTTCTCACAGCTTTCTCCAAGTCCTGGCCCATAGCCTTCCCCCGTTTTCTTGTTCTCCTAACATAATTCTAGTGTAAGTTTCCTAGCCTTGGCAAACCTGTTTTTTCACAGCTTTCACCAAGCCCTGGATCTTAGCCCCCCCCCCCCCCCGCCCTCTTCTCTTGGTCTCCTAACATAATCTTATTGTAAGCTTTCCAGCCCTGTCAGTCCTGTCTATTCCCTCCCTCTTCCTCTTGAGAGTTTACTTATTTCTTCCCTGAGCTGTTGCGCCATCTTTAAATACTAAAAACCTCTGCCTGACTACACGTGTCTGTCCCACGGGCATCCCTCAGTAGTGTGCACTTACTGCATGTCCCTTTCTAAAACCCCCTGACTACACTCTGTTTCTGTGTGTCTCACAGGCATCCCTCAGTAGTGTGCACTTACTGCATGTCCCTTTCTAAAACCCCCTGACTACACTCTGTCTCTGTCTGACCCACGGGCATCCCTCAGTAGTGTGCACTTACTGCATGTCCCTTTCTAAAAACCCCTGACTACACTCTGTTTCTGTCTATCCCACGGGCATCCCTCAGTAGTGTGCACTTACTGCATGTCCCTTTCTAAAACCCCCTGACTACACTCTGTTTCTGTCTGTTCCATGGACATCCCTCAGTAGTGTGCACTTACTGCATGTCCCTTTCTTAAACCCTCTGACTACACTCTGTTTCTGTCTGTCCCATGGGCATCCCTTAGTAGTGTGCGCTTACTGCATGTCCCTTTCTAAAACCCCCTGACTGCACTCTGTCTCTGTCTGTCCCACGGCCATCCCTCAGTAGTGTGCACTTACTGCATGTCCCTTTCTAAAACCCCCTGACTACACTCTGTCTCTGTCTGTCCCATGGCCATCCCTCAGTGGTGTGCACTTACTGTATGTCCCTTTCTTAAACCCCCTGACTACACTCTGTCTCTGTCTGTCCCACGGGCATCCCTCAGTAGTGTGCACTTACTGCATGTCCCTTTCTTAAACCCCTGGCATAACTACATTATTTTCCTACATCTCAGTCTTGTACTGACTCATCCAACTACCTCTACTATTACTTTATCCAACCAAAATCAATCCCTCCCCTACTAAAAACTAATTTTCTCTCTAATATCTATTGTACTGTACTCCCCAATCTCAAATATACTATTACCCTCTCCATGCATAATATTTTCCTAACCTACTAATGGTTAGTAGCTATATATTTTGAAATGTTAAACATACAATTGAGTTTATAACAAAAATATTCACTTTATATAAATGTTGAAATTTCTGTATTGAATTATGTCTTTTCATTTTTGTAACATTGTGAGAAGCCAATTGCAAATATCATGGAGCTTATCTGTAAATGTTTAATTAGATGTATGAACTATGTCCTTTTGTAAGGTGAAATGTAACTTGAAATTATTGTGGAGCTTTTCTCCCCAGGTCTCCACTGCAAATGGGATCATCTTGGCCCAGTGGACTTCCCTGGTCATCAAACTCAAATAAATAAATAAAATAAATAGTCACTAATTGTGAGTGGGTTACAGAGTTTTGTAACTTGAGCTACTGAATGTTTTAGAGGTATACAGTGGTGAGTTTTGGCAGTTTTGTTGTAACACTGGTCTAGTTAGGAAAGTGAGGTGGAATGCATGTTGATGAGTATGGGGGTGACATAAAGAAAGTTAGAGAAAAGGAAAGGAGATGCTAAAGTCATTCTGGCTTAGTCTGTTAAGTATGGTTTAATCTTGTAGAAGGTCCCTAGATTTTGGTGAGTTCTATTTATCATCTGTTTTATGTGGTGAATCCATCATTACTCACAGTAATGCATCCAGGCAGCTGTAGCTATTAAAAATAGCTCTGTAAAGATAACAAAGTCAGTTATTAGAAGGTTACAAGACAAACTTCCACCATCTGTAAAAGTAACCACAAAAAACTCAAAATATTAAACACACACACACACACACACACACACACACACACACACACACACACACGCGCAGTATATTGGCAAGCTTTTCCCCAGATGTGAAAGAAGGTGAAAAACCTACAACATCAACAACTTCAGAGCAACAATGCTTTTATTTAAACAGGCAAGTGTTTTTTTTTTCTTATTAATGTCATTATATAATAGCAATAAAATACTGGTGTGTGAAGTAATGTTTACCCACAGATTTGTTTGCTCACTCAAGCTTCTCTCCATGACCAAAGTAAAAGTTGCATTACCAACACCCAGTTCTGGGTTACTGCTAAAGAAGACATCAAGTTATAGGGAGGCTTTTTCCTGTCAGCAAATAAATACTTATAATTGAAATTGTAAAAATCATCTCTGGTTAGATTACATTTGTAAGGAGAGTCAGATAATCAGAAAATAACAGTTATACAATATATGATCATTTGCATTCAAAAACATACAGTCTGATTGGACAGCCCAGTCAGCACGACCATTGTAAATTGAGCATATACCAATAGAAAAAAGTCTAAGCAATTAGCTATTCTATTAACATATGCTCTTCAGTGTCATCTATATGATATATTAAAAAAAAAATTGAGAAAAATCTAGGACATTCTATAAAACTGTGGATATTTAAGAAAATATGGTTGCCAGCAGTAAGCTCATTTATACTGCCTGTTACCATTCCTCTAAACTGTCAACAGCTTTGTAGAACATCACAAATTTTCCTCATTTTTCACTCTTTGCCTCATATAATATTTATTTTTTTGGTAATTCAGAGGAGATTTCTTCTTCTTCTTTTGGCTTTTTCCTGGTTAGGGGGTCACAACAGTGGAACTCAGGTCTGCTAATGATTAGCAGTAGATTTTTACGGTGCCAAGGTGCCAGCTCAATACCCAACCTTCAACGAAGGCATGCCCATTCATGCATGTCTTAATATAAGTCTAAAACCACACATTGCCCTTACATTCTTCCAATTCTTCACACAATGTCCATTCCTCAAAGGAAGAGGCAGTTTGTTTCTTTATTCTGCTAGGCAGAGAATTCAAATTGTTAAAAAAAAAAAAAATTCATAACAGTAAACTGGTCCCTGGAACAAAATAATACAGTAGAGTAAAAAAAAAAAAAACAAGAAAGAAAAACTCATGCATTATCATGGTGTGATTGCCCCCACAATCAACTTCACTGCATACTTCTTAACTTCTTTCATCTAAAACAGAGATGTCACTTACCATTTTGCCAGTAAATCAAAAGCTTAAATCAGAAGGTGGCTATGAGATGTAGAGGTACCCCTCATGATAACCATTTCTGATTCAGGGACATCCCTACCATTCCACCTGGTGCTGTAATGTGAAGATGCGCATCACTGCACTGAGCTGTCTTTGTTGCCATGCTAAACATTAATAAGGCATTCCAGGTCAGAGGCATATGCCCACTCCCCCCGGTGCTGCCTGTGGTCAGGCATTTATGCAGCTTTGTGATTCGGAGAATTACTCTTCTGCATAACTTAGCACTGCTGCTCCTGGCCACTCACCGTAATAATCGCAACCAAATCACTGTGTTCATAACCACCAGAGCTACCCTACAGTCATAGGTTGGGAGGGAATAATAGCCATCAAGGAAAAGTTTTTGTGCTGTAATGACATTTAAACATAACAGGTTTGGGGGAATGCTAAACACCAGGGAGAATGTCTTGCCCGTAATGGTCCTTACACATAATGGAGATTGATGGGAGGAAAACTAGACACAAGGGATACTCTAAATAGGATGCAATAAAGGCACTAAATGATAAACAGAAAGTGCAGAGAGCTACTACACACCAGGGATAGTATGAATATCATACCTTAAAGGCACTCAGGGGGATTTCAACTCTGTTCTTTCCCACCTACCATTGAGGATATTAATCTTCTGCACCACCACTACACACCAGTGATGCCATGATTGAAAAAAAGAGTTTAAAAAAAGGCAATTACAAAAGGTAAAAGTTTTCATACCAAGCAACCTTGCCACACTAAATCTCAGAGTTAACCTAGTGCACTCATAAGTTAGCACAGTATTTTTGTAACATATATTGACGATCCTGAACATTATTTAAAGCCTCCAACAGTCCATGAAGTACAGGAGAGAGGGATAGGATTTTAGGCATACTTCTCAACCTCATAGTGTAAAAAAGTCATAACAAAAGCCAAACATTAATGATGGAATGAAATCAGGAACAGATTTTAATTATTACTCCTACAAACATGGAAAGTCGCTAGTATTAACAGATTTTGTTCTGCCATGTATTTATTGAAGGATATAAATTATGAAATTGTAATGTGTAGCATTAATGACTGACTGTAATCAACCATGATTCACAAGGGCAGGAAAAAGTAGACATGGGGACATTCTCACAGTGCACTGTGTGTGTGTGTGTGTGTGTGTGTGTGTGTGTGTGTGTGTGTGTGTGTGTGTGTGTGTGTGTGTGTGTGTGTGTGTGTGTGTTATGTGTGTGACTGTGTGTGCCTGAATGTGTGCATTGTGTGTGGGAGAGTGGAGGATGAGGGTGCCTGTGCTAACACAATGCGGTTGCCACCAATGTTAACTACTGCAGGAAAATGCTGAGTAGTAGTTATCAATGATTCAGAGACATACAATTATTGTGGTTAATGTGTCTCTGAATACTGATTTGTGGAAACAGGTCCTTTTCACATCAAGCACATAATGCAAGTGATCAGTTCTTTCAGAATCCCTGGCACGTCTTTTATGAAGAACACACCAAAAATATGAAACGAGCTACTTGATATTCTGCAAAAATTGAAACTGAGTTGAAGGCAGACACAGCAACATACTCTGCAGCCATTCACACTTGCAAACAGAGCATGTGCAGTATATAATTTGGATGACCCAGACTACCAGAAGCCAGTAGAAGAGCACTACAGTCCTTTGACACAATGACATTATTGAGAAAATGATAAGACCTTTTAATTAAATCATGTCATTGTAGAAGAGCAATCATCCCCTCCTGTGTGTGGGTAATACAGGATTAACCCACAGTTGGATTTGTTTAACCACTTAGGCATTCTCGTCATGATCATACCACAACAGCCATGGGTGAATCCTGCATTATCCAAACCCAGCCATGGGTTATTGTTAAAGTGATCATTTTGTTTGAATTATTACTGATTAAGTTTTCATTATAGTGCACAGCTGAAGATTTTAGTGAAAGTAAAAGCAGAGCATAAATCCTTGCCTGTTAAGCATGATCTGCTCTGGCTATGGAATATATTTATGCAATAATCCATGAAAGGTGCTAGTATCACAGAATTAACCTGTGGCTGGTGTGATTTAATCACAAGACTGAAGCCTGAATGATTAGACAAAGCCAGCCATGGTTTAATCCAGTCATAGGTTATTTATATTATACAATGATATTATTTAAGAAAGAAATGGCTTACCTTTCTTTTTCTTAAATAATATCTTTGTATAATGGCACTGTAGTGTTCCTCTGTGTTCTTCCACATTTGCTGATATACTGAGCATGAGTGTGGGAATAACATTCCCACACTTGCACAGTACATCAGTAATGTTTAGGAAAACAATGGCTTTTCTCCATTGCAGTTTTTTTTCCCCTCCCACTGCCATTATGGGCTCTTAGTGGAAAAACCTAGACAAAGCTCAACATAATGAGGGAACCAAATGTCCAATAACAGGGGCAGACTTTATTGGTCTCATAGACTTAGAAAGTTACTGCAGTAGGAGGTTTTGTCAATGTGCATTTTTCTGAAGGATATGAAGCATAAACCTCGAATGTCTGTCATTTTTTTAATGACTTCAATCCATAGTGGCTTGCCAGAAAACCACATTTTTAGGAGGAAAAGACCAAAAACTGTGAGGCAAAAATAACATTCTGCAAAAATCTGGGCACTTGAGAGGTATGAAAATCTGCAGAGACTTTAGTTTGGACAGCACAGAAATACAAGGAAAATCAGGTACATTTTGTGGTTCTTTGGTTTTGTAGAACTTACCTGATTTTTCTTGTATTCTGATCTGTCCACTAAGCATATGCCAATAGAAAAGTCTGAACACTCAATGGTACTTCAGCAGCTGGACTTTTTTCTGTTGGTATATGCTCGATTTACACTGGGCATGCAGGTTGGGCTATCCAATCAGCGTGTACGCTTTTAAATGGCAATGAGCCATTATTATATGTCTGTTTTTCTTATGTAATATGATCTAGGACCAAGATGTCTAATACAAATTTAAGGGCATAGACACATGATGTATTTAATTAATTGAATTTGTATTTCAGAAGGATTAAATGTTTATCTTTTGTTATAGCTATTAACATTTAAATGTATCATATAACTACCTTCTGGACTTGCAACTAAAAACAGGAGGAAGCACAGCATATGTGTGTGTGCATGTGTGCTTCCAGGTAGGTAAACCTCTTTTTTAGCCACAAAGCCAGTACCACAGCAGTTGCATTTCATTCTGCCTCCTTAGACTTCTTTCAATTACTTTATATTCTAAATGTGGTTTAACTCAGTTATAACAAATATAACCCATCATCTTTCTTTCTGCCAGTTCTTTTTCCTCTTTACTTACCTGCCATGGTTGAAGATTTGAGACTTCAGCACAGGATTTGTTCTTTGATATCACATCCTTAGAATCACATGATATCAGATGGTGCAGTGCATGGACTATGACTTATACAGCATTGTATGAGCTAATTGCATCTCGGAATCCATAGGTTTCATGTACTGATGTCTGTAATTTCTTTAGGCTTTCAGTACCTGTACAAACTGTTGTGGTTTCACTTAATACAGATATAGTTGTGCTATGGTTAAACATCCACTTGCAGTCAAAAATTGTTTCCCAGAAAAAAAGGAAGAAAAGTATCATCACTTGCTGGAGAAGGAATAATATTTTCTACTAAATCCTGGAAACCTGGAATCTCTGAATCGCATGATGAAAAATTTAAAGTACCATTTAATGTTTTCCAGTTGTCCTTGATACGAAACACTGTTGGGCCTTTCCAGATGATTGGGGCAATCCAGATTTTATTGCCTATTTTCTGTTTTGTCACTTCTTCCATTAATGGAATAATGTACTGCTATGAGGAGCAGGCAATTATTACTTTTGCTGATGATGCCTTAATCTTCTCAGCTATCTGATATAGTCTGCTCTTAAAATTGTAAGCAGGTATTATTTCTAAGAAAGCTGCACAGATGCCTGTTTTAGTCAGTTCCTGTAAAAGAGCTTGACTGCTTTCTCTTCCGAGGTCATTATCAGATCCTAGAATGCCAAGCCATGTCTAGTTAAAATATTTCATCAGCTGTGTGATAGCAGTTACCTAAACAGCAAAACTGCTCATAGTGTGAAAAAAAGAAGGAGATTGTTGTTTGTCACTCAAGATGGGTAAGGTGGAGCCATAGCTGATCTGTGGAACTTGATTAGAGTTTAGCATGCTACTTATTTTCATTTATTCCTCTAACATACATTATTTTATTTATTTATTTATTTATTTTACATTTGTTGATTGGGATAGTCCGACTGGATACATGTCCATTTTCAGTGGAGGCCCAAGGAGAAAAGCTCCAAGGTAAGCAGTTAAGTTTAAAATTCAGTATTTACAGTAGTTAACATACCAAAACAAACATTTTAAGATACAATATTTACATTGGTTACATACCTTAGCAAGTTATAGAAGTTCCAGGGTTAAAGAAAATCCCGAGAATAGGTCAACATTAAGTAACACAGGTCAGCTAAAAATATTGTTATTAACTCATACAGTAAGATTCAGATGCGATATTTACAGTGGTTACATACCTAAACAAGTATAGAGAAAAACATAATTGTAGGTCAGGATTAAGTGACACAAGTAGGCTAAATTACTGCTTTTAACTCATTGTAGAGGAGAGTTAGTCAGGTTTGCTACATTGGCATAGCCAGTTTGGTGTCAAATGTTGTTTGAGTCTAGGCTTAAATTGACTCAGGGTGGTGAGCAAAGTAATTTCAGGTGGGAGGGTGTCCCAGGATCTGCCTACAGAGTTGGCGAAGAGAGAGTCACTGGCAGAGTTATTAGTTTAGAGGTCTGGGACTGTGATAGGGGTTGATAGTATTTTTAAGAGCAGGAGTATTGTCCGGATTGTTAAGGATCTGATGGGCAATAATCAATAGGTTATACTGGATCAAGCTGAATAATTCTAGCCACCCAAGCTGGTTTAGGTTGATACAATGAGGAGTCCTATAAGGCAGGCCAGTGGCAAATCATACTGTAGACTTTGACATTCTGTGGGTGTTCTGGTTTTCTCCGGTATTTCAAAGACATGCAGTAGGTGGATCTGAGACTCTAAACTGACATTGGTATGAGTGTGTGTGTATGGTATGGAAAAATTACTACAGTGGGACTAGCCATCCAGCGGTATGACTACTGGATCTAGGTGATGGTCACTGTCAGTATGACACCTTGACCTTATGTATAAAATGGGGAAAGGGGAGGGGGTTATCACTTACAAGGAATGATCCTAGACAATATTACTAAAGTTCTTGGAAGCTCTTTCATAGAAAAACTGTACTTAAGCTTTTATTACACAAATTAATAAAAAAACATGAAACATATTCTTATTACTTCTTTTGCTTGTAAAAAGCCTGGATTTTGCACATGCTCTGTTTATCAGTCCTGACCTCATAGCAGTACTGCGTGTCTTAAGCTCAAAACCATGAGACATAGTACAGCAACCTCTGATGCGATAATGTCCTATAGTCACATCACATATCAAGAGGTGTGTGTGTGTGTGTGTGTGTGTGTGTGTGTGTGTGTGTGTGTGTGTGTGTGTGTGTGTGTGTGTGTGTGTGTATTTTGGAATGAGCCTGCTCTTGATGTCAAAGAGATGAAACAAATCTGCTAAAGAAAACATCACTAAAGTTTCTTGTACCTTTTAAGGCAGCAAAAGCCAAGGAGTTGTGCTATTAGAGATGATTTTTTTTGCTTGTTTGAATAAACTGGTGACATGATATTGCCCATGTGGGTTAATAGCATCTATAGAAAGGATCACACATCTTCAAAACTGATTACTGCTCCTGTTATTCTTTTTCTAAATGACTTCAAGATATAAGCTTGTGTGCATTTACAATAGCAGCACACATTTTTTTTCTGCATATTATTTGCTTTCTGAGTTGGTGTTATTCTTATCACTGCTGTGATATGGCTCCACTAACACCATCTCACCCCAATCTGCATGTGCTAATTCCAGTGGTACATCCAGGTGGTTAAAATATCTATACTGGGATTTACAATTTCCCTCCCCTTAGGCTGAGAATTAGGAGGGTCTTGCAGGAGGTGTAACATCTTGGACGCCTTGCCTGCTGCTGGAAGAGACAGACTTAAGCTTAACCAATGTAACACTCTCATACTGGGTGACTTCAACTACCCCTCCATTAACTGGGAAAACTATTCATGTACCAATACACTTGCCCAATACTTTCTGGATTTCATTAGTTTAAATGCCCTGGACTAGCTCGTTCTTACCCCCACTAGAGGTAGCAACATCCTTGACCTGGTCATTACTAACATGGGCAACCATTGCTCTACACCAATAGTCAAATCCTCCCTGGTTAGATCTGATCACAAGCTAATCACCTTAGAAATTCACATCCCTCCCACCCCCCCAACAGAGGTAACCACCATGAAAAACTTCTCCAAAGCAAACTTTGGGCTTCTAAAAAAAGAGGTGGCTAACTTCACGGCACTCATGCAAATGGAGAATAGTTGCACGATCACCAAATCATACACCAATGCACTGTAAGAATACAACTAAGATGATCTCCTCAAAAAAGGAAGCCAATCTGGTGGTCCCTTATATAAACAAACTCTACAACAGAAGGAGAAAATTGATGCGGAATAAAGTGAAGCGTCAAGACTGGAAAAACTCCCTTATCAGCCTCAGCAAAAGGTTGAGATCCCTCATCAAATCCTCTAAAGCTAGCTATGAAAACAGAATTGCAGCAGATAGTAAAGACAACCACAAGGCCTTCTATAGTTATCTAAAGTATCTCCATGGCAATACCCAAATTTATTCTGAGCTAGTGCACAATGGTATCTCCCATACTGAGCCAACAGATATTGCAAATATATTGGCAAACAGATTCAGTGCTAACTTTACCCCTCCCCCCCAAAGGACCAATCACAATACCAGTAGATTGCCAGGCACCCAGTATTACTGCTGCACAGGTTAAAACAGCACTGTCCAAGGCCAAGAATACAGCTTCTATGGGACCTGACAGTATCCCTGACTGTGTTCTACATGAACTACAGAGTGAACTGGCACCTCACCTGTGTGCCCTGTTCAATCATAGCCTCAACTCAGGCTTTGTCCCTACCAAATGGCACACTGCTACAATCATCCCTCTTCACAAAGGAGGAGCGACTACAGAACCCGGGAACTATAGCCCCATTAGCCTGACGAGTCTGATATGCAAAGCTATGGAACGCATCATCATGGACCTAATAAACAAGGATATATGGAATTTCCAAACTCTGGATCCTACACAGTTTGGTTTTGTGAAGGGTAGATCATGCCTGCTCAACTTGGTCAACTTCTTTGAGTCAGTCACCCGTGCTGTGAATGATGGTAAGGTGGTTCATACAGCCTACCTTGATATAGCCAAGGATTTTGATACCATTCCCCACTCAGGAATCATAGAAAAACTTACTAAGCTAGGCATCAACCCCTATATCAGTAATTGAGTTGCAAACTGGCTCACAGATAGAAACCACAGTGTGAAAGTAGCTGACTCCAAGTGAGACTGCCGACCAGTCACAAGTAGAGTCCTACAGGGTTTGGTCCTGGGTCCTCTGCTGTTTGGTATCTACTTCTCTGAAGTTCAGGCCAACACGAAGGGACTCTGGCTGACAAAGTTTGCAGATGACTGCAAGTTGGGAGCTATTATTAACTCCCCAAGTGATGTTGACATCCTGCAGAAAGGCCTCAATGAGACCAGTGACTGGTTTCAGAGCCATGGCCTTAAGCTCAATGATAAAAAATGTGCCTTCATCCCCGTTGGGAAAAACCTTGTTCCCTTGAATTACCACATTGATGGTAGCCCACTGAACACAGGAGGCCTTATAAGAGATCTGGGAACACAGGATGACAGCAACCTTTCTTTTGACTACCACGTTGCCACTGTGGTCAGAAAGTCCTTCTATGTGGCACATCTCATTACAAAGGGTTTTGCATTCAGGAAGAAAGAGGCCATTGTCTCCCTCTACTCTTCCCTCATTAGGCCAATCATTGAGTACAATATCCCATTTGGCATGTACCTCACTAGACACCTGCAACAACTGGAGAGGCTGCAAAAGTTCCTCACAAAGAGGATCCTAGGCCTTAAACACTTGCCCTATATGGACAGACTCAAAAAACTCCAACTATTCTCTGTCTCATATCACCTACTTGGAGGTGATCTCTGCTTGACTTACAAAGCCATGTCTGACCCAGCTCTGTTAGAAATGCTACATCTAAAGAAATCCCAATCTCTCTGCAACACATGCTTCAAAGACCTCAACCTCATTACCACAATCAACAGAACATGCCGGAGGGGCAGGTTCATAACCCAGAGACTGCCCATGCTATGTAATAGACTTCCCAGATATGTCAAGCAAAGCACGTCACTGGCCCTGTTCAAGAGAAATCTTGATGAGTGGATGGGAAATAGAAAATTCACACCGGGGATCACTCCAGTGGCTCTACTCGACAGAGGCACTAGGAACTAAGGTTGGGTGGCATGATGCCAGGGTACTCCTATGGGCTAGGCTTGTAAAGGCTCCAGGGCAATTAGCCTAGTACACACCTATGAACCTATGTTGTAACCTCTACTTCCATGTGCTGGTACCATACTGAAAGTTGAGACAGGGCATAGGATGTGGTGGCTGGGAACAGCCCAACCCTAGGTTCAAGAACATGCACCCCCCACAACAGACACAGCTCCTCACTAAACCCAGCTGCTGTTTTCTGCTCTGGTCTATACTAGTGCTGGAAGAGCATTTTAACCTTGTCTGCACTTCATACTTTAACCATCTCCATAGGAAAAAGCAAAGAGACTCAGCATCTTCTTTCCATCATCAACCTTGGCAGACCATTTCATCATTGCCACCTGCCAGAGGCTCTGTCTCATCATTCCTTTATTGCCCCCTGTCATAGACTTATCTTCATCATTCTTTCATTGCCCCTTGCCAGAGGCTCAGTGTCACCAGTCCACCATTGCCACCTGCCAGAGGCTCATCCTCATCGTTCCATTATTGCCTCCTGCCAGAGACTCTTCCTCGCCATTCCATTACTGCCCTCTGCCATAAGCTCTGACTCATCATTCTATCATTGCCTACTATTAGTGGCTCAGCCTCATCATTCCATCATTGCCCAGTGCAAAGGGCTTGGGCCTCATCATTCTGTCACTGTCCCTGCCAGATAATTCCATCATTGTCCCCTTCCAGAATTTCAGCATCATCATTCTACAATTGCCCAGTACCAGAGGCTAGGCCTCATCATTCCATCATTGTTCCCTGCCAGTGGCTCAGCCTCATCATTCCATCATTGCCCAACACCAGAAGCTCGGCCTCATCATTCCATCATTGTCCCCTGCCAGAAAATCAGCCTCATTATTCCATCATTGCCCAATACCAGAAGCACAACCTCATCATTCCATCATTGTCCCCTGCCAGAAAATCAGCCTCGTCATTCCATCATTGCCCAATACCAGAAGCACGGTCTCATCATTCCATCATTGTCCCCTGCCAGAAAATCAGCCTCGTCATTCCATCATTGCCCAATACCAGAAGCACGGCCTCATCATTCCATCATTGCCCCCTGCCAGGGGCTCAGCCTCATCATTACATCATTGCTCCCTGTCAGCTCCAACAGGTGCCTGACTTGCTAATCAAACCTGGATCATGTTGGCCATAGTCAGGGCTTTATCAATGTATATCATGGGACTTGATTGTATAATTAAAGTGAAGTGATGTCAAGTTATGAAAATAAAGATCTCTTTCCTAATTTTAAACTTACATTATTTAAACTTAATCTGCAACACTTATCAGTGCCAGTAGAAAACATAGCACACTTAATCTGTAATACATATCAGTGCCAGTAGAAAACATAGCACTTATGTTTCATGCCAGCTACTTTGCATCCTTGTTTAGTATAATCATACAAACAAATGTAATGGTGTATAACCACTTTAAACAATTACTTGTTTACTAAAACTGTCCAGAATTTATATGTAAAAAAATGAAGAACTTCAGTACAAAATTAATAAACATATGCACATGTGCACACGCATGCTTAGGCTCGCGCGCACACACACACACACACACACACACACACACACACACACACACACACACACACACACAACAATTACATGCATTCATACACCTTAGACCTTAATCATCAAACTTTAACTTATTTACTTATTTATCATTCATTAGATTGTTTGTATATGTTGCAGGAATGTTGGCACAGGACTGCATTTCAGTATGACTGTATATGTAT